>NC_138184.1:168629062-169229062 GCF_964194105.1 Spermophilus citellus
TTAAATAATAATTCACATTAATATTTTTAAACAAAATTATTAGTAAATCTTTGGTGGTATTTAAGATAAACTAGTTAGAAGCTTGTTTATCCTATTATTTTTAGAAACAATGAGAACTTTTCAATAACTTATTTATATCCATTACTTCCATGGATAAATTAAATATTTTAATGCTTTATGTATCAATGCCTTATTTCAAAACAGTAGTTTTTCATCTTCACATATGTGCACCATAGTATTCAAATTTTCCATGAGGAATTATATCAACCTTTTTTCACAAACTTTACCATTGTTTTCAAATTATAATACATTTTAAAAATAACATGGACTCTTTCTGTTTTATTTTCAGCTCAGTTTTTAAAGGTTCAGCCGTATGTGTGTATCATTTATCTGATATACAGACTGTATTTAATGGGCCTTTTGCCCACAAAGAAGGGCCTAATCATCAGCTGATTTCCTATCAGGGGAGAATTCCATACCCTCGCCCTGGAACTGTAAGTATCCAGAAAAGTTTCTTAGTCATCATGCATTAAAAAAAATGAACAAGATCTGAATATCATGTTGACATTTACTAAATATAAGTATAGACTTAGGTATGCTCATTATAATTTTTCAGCTCAAGGATTCTCTGATTTGGGATTTAACTAATATGTCATATATGTTACAGAATGCTCTGTATATTATTTGTAAATGCTATTACTAACAAGATCTCATTAAGATTTCAGAATAACTATGCAAGGCATACAGGAAAGAATTTTCATAATTATAATGGCATAGTAAATATAACTTTGAAAGTGGTAACTTTTCAGTGGAAACCTAAGAATTTGAATGGTAATTGATTTTCACAACAGTTTCCTGTATTGAAAAATCTCATCTGTTTTAATGAGGACTAACCATATGAGAATTAATTTAGAGATAACAGGGAGATATTTTGAATTTTAGGCATGTATTTAATTAAAAATTATGTCTTATATTTTCCTTAGACAAATGTTTTGTATGTATAATAAAATAAAATGGTTATATAGTACAAAACAATATGTAAATTAGAACTTTTTAACCATATCCAACTTTCTATTAAGAAATAACCTGTTTTTGAAGCATGTGGATGTTTCTGTATCATGTAATACTAATAATAGTAAGGGATACATTTAAGACCAATTTCTCCAACTGAGTTGTAAACAGTGCATTTGCAGACCAGTTTTGAACTTTTTTCTGGGACTTGGTTAAAAAATTTCTACTGTTTGTTTTTCACCAGTACTATAATTATGCTGCTTTCTAGAATATCAATTAGTGTCTCAATCTGTAACATGTCATATAGAACATCATTTGAAAGATGTTATTCAGTTGACATTCAAGAGAAATATAATCTTCCAATATTTCTGTATTTCTTAGAATAATATTGTAAATTATAGGACGGGAAAGATTTAAATTAAAAATGATAGCTAGCATAATATTTTGTTGACAAACTTTTTTTTTCTTTTTACTTTAACTTGAAATTCCCTTTAACAATATTCTTTCAGATATTCACCCCATGTAATTTTTATTTGTTGATTCACTTTATTTTTATGTTACTAGAGTGTATTTGTAATGTATTACTTACTCATTTATTTTCTCATTGTCTTAAATTATCCTGCTGTAAGTTTTTTCTTTTCAATAGGAAAAATTATTTTCGTACATTTAAGGAGACTATTTATTTAAAATTAAGAGGCTTGAGTTTAGTTTCCTTTCCAGCATCTCAAAGAAAAAATCATTGATATGTATTTTATGTAGAATAATTAACTTTTAATTTGGGAAAATTATGAGAATTGCTGCTTATTTCTCAAAACATTACAATTTTAAAAGTCATAGTCATATTGGTAGCATCATATCATAGTATTCACAATATTCTTTTAAATCATCTCTCCTTTATGTTCACAGCTCAAAAGAAGGTGAATAAAACATTTGTTTATTTTGTATAATGCAAGGAAAAGAAAGAACTGAGATAGCCACTTAAGAGTTCCTCAAGTTGAGGAGCTGGATAAATTAAAGATGACAAAAGAAAAGAGGAGGGGGGAAATGCTGAGCAACTTCCAAATCCCATTTCAAGTGAAAGGCTCCCATTTTTCCATTCACAGTATTTCATTTCCAGAAGGCTCACTGATACCATACTCAAGGACATATCATATTTTTGAAGTTGCTTTAATCATAGCTTCATCTTAGTACAGACAATTAAGAGGTAGTTGTTACTGAATATACTTTAATCAATGACTCTTTTGAACATGTATATATGGGATTAGTAAAGGAGCGACTGATTTATAAACTCAAAAAAAATTTTTCTCCTCCTCTAAAAACAACAACAATCAAAAAACAAAAACAAGCAAACAACAACAACAAAAACTAAAAACAAAAACTTTTGGAGAAACCCTGAAACCCTGGGACAAACCAACAAAACAGAAGAAAGATGACTATGCTGGTTAAATCAGGGTTTGAAGCTTCAGGTCTTCCTTTAGAGAGTTTTGGAGACACCTTGTATCCACTGCAAAGAACAGATTATGTTAAGTATATTACTTTACCTGCATCTCTTCTTAGTTAAGAACATCACTGTAGTAACTTGAGTTTGAATTTTGTTTTGTTTATGTTCTTTGCTGCACTGGGGATTGATCCTAGCATCATTTTACCACTAAGCTATATCCCCAGACCTTTTTATGTGTTTTAAATTGTGAGACAGGGTCTTGCTAAATTGTTCAAGCTGGACTTGAACTCAGATCTCCCAATTGCTGCAATTACGGGCATACACTGCCATGCCCAGCTTTATAGTAATAATTTGAAATTGGCCATGATGGGAGCATTTACACCATGGAAATTGGCAAATGCTACGAATCAGGGTTTATGTTTTGTTTGTTTATTTGTTTGTTTTCCTGAAGAAAAGTCATATCTGTTCTCACCTCTCATTAGGCTCTTTATCCACAAGGAAACTTAAAAGCTACCTTACCATAAGAATAGTGCTGTGGTTCATAATGAGAAAACCACTCTTGTCTGGAAGCAAACATTCTACAAAATGTGCAAATAGATCAGCCCTTTTTTGTAAAACACAACAAACCAATGCTAAATTAGAAAGTTCTTCTAACAGTCACTCTGTTCATTTTTTCTTCCTTGTTTTTTTCTTTCTTTTTTCTTTTTTTTAAGCTCTTCTCCATTCTGAAGCAGTGTAGAATAAGCCAGGGCTTAGTGACACACATCTGGAACAGACTCCATGAAAAAGGGAGTAGTCAATATGTCAGACATATTTCTATAATGTGGTTTTTTACATCTGGTGTTGAGACCAGAACAGCTCCTTTAAATCAAAAAATTGTCAGTTGAGTGATCCTGAGGGAATAAAAAAGGCAGGGTGGAGGAGTGACCTCTGGCATTCCTCCTGGAAAAGCATCCTTCCCTCAAGACTTGGTCCCTCCACCCTTCACAGAGCAAAACACCATGAAGTCAGCTCTCTGACTCAGAGTGGCCAGGATCTGTCTCTTGCCTGGGCTTCCTGCTCATGTAGCCAGAGGACCTGCAGCCAAGTGCCCCAAAGCATTCCGTCTCCTCTTGGGTTAAGAATGCTGCCTCTGAAGTCCTCCCAGCGAACGGTGGACTGTGATCATGGTACTTTATTTCCCGACACAGTAGTCTGGTTGCCGGGTCAACCCCATAAATATATGACTGTGTTCTTAGAGAAATGACACTGGCAGAAATCCTATACCCTCATTCTAATGCTCCCTGTAGGTGCTTCTTTTAAAGCAGAGCTGATAGTAGTGTTAGCAGAGGCCCAACCAGCAAGCTCAAGTCAGTAGGAGGAAGTCTGCCAATTTTGTCACAATGTTTTTCCATAAGTAATTCAAGTTTGTGGAAGAAACAAGACACCTTTGGTATGTTGCGAAGGGCAGCCAAAGACTGCAGGCTCTCCCTGGCCCAGCTTACATATTACTTTATTCTGTTGCAACATGTATAAACCTTCTGCAGAAGATAGTTTTTTGTATATACTGCATATCCTTTTAAAGCAGAACCTAATAAAAGTGTTCAATTTTAATATGTATTTATAGGTGTAGCAGAACCATCTGCTTGAGCACCCCAGGAATTACATACAGTTCCCTAAATACTTCAACCTTTGTGTTCTCATCTCTAAACTTCTGCACTGACCTTGGCAGCCTGAAGTTCTCCACTGTTCTAAGTTCATTTAAAAAATATTGACTCTTAAGTATATACACCAGTTGATTCTGAACTAAGCTCTGTTATTTATTTTGTATTTGTCTCATATTATTCCTCTGTTTCTTAGTTGTAGTTTTGCTTTGAATTTGTTATTTGAGAAGTTGTGTCTAGAAAGCAACAGCAATTTCTTACTAGCCGTCCTGTACTGAGCATATCCAAATTCATTTTTTAATAGAAGATGTACAAAGAATGCCCACATACATATATTAATATGTAACTATATTATTAGAAAACTTTAATAGATGTGAAGTTTAGGAGAACATTGTGGAGAATCAGAAGGCACAGGAGTATAGAAAAGAATTAGGTAAGGACAACCATTATTGATAATTCCTTAACATGATTATTTATAGCATTTCATCTAACACTTTAAGAACACTTAAAATGTCTTTACTGGAAAAAAAATGCTGCTTATCACTGCTGACAAACAGAAAGATAGAAAGAAGGACTGAATAAAAGCAAACACTTAAAGGAACAGTTTAACCAAAATTGCTTACTGGTTATTTGTAGAGTAAACTAAACCTTCTGAAGAATGAGACACCAGCCTAATTAATGGATAAAGGGCTTTATTTTATGATAGACTATGGATGTTACATTAAGTGGAGGTTTCAACATATGTGCTCTATCATAAGATGAGGAGAAAGTTAATCACATCTGATTTTTACTTGGGAGTGTTATACTGAGCCAAATTTACCAGACAGAGTCCACAAAGGGTAATCTGTTTTTATTCTCATCACCATTTGTATCCATCATTTTACAGCTTATCTGCACAGTTTATGCATGAATTAATGAAATGAATAAGTACTATAAAAATTAATTCTTTTGTCAATTTAAAAATAAACTCATGCTAGGAGACATTGTTCCTGAGAAAGAAGTTGATTGTGAATATTATACAACAAAAGTATCAAATGTAGGGGGAAGTAATTGAATGCGAAGTATGTATTTGATTTGATTTATTGGGGTTACCTTATTAAAACTGTGGTTTTAAGCAATCTTGATATAATTTGTATCTGAATTTCAATTATCTTTGAGTAAAGAGCAGATACCAGATACTGATAACTTTATATGCTCTTCATACATCAATCTGTACTAACTGGAAATGATCAAAACTGCCTAGTAATATATGCTAACTTTGGATCTTTCTGGAATTTACAAAGGAGAATGCTTGCAAATATTTATGGAGATGTCTCAGCCTAGCAAGCAGTAATTAGTGGTGTTTTATGAAGGTCTGGAACCATTTAAATTGCCCATGCACTGTTCTTTCCATGTTTTCATTCAGTAAGCAATGTATCTCCCTTTTTCCACTTGGTGTGAAGAATGAGAGTAGAAGACACCCATAATTCCATACTGTAAAGAATTATGGAGCACATTTACCAGTTTAGAAAAACCTCTCATTAAATTCTTTGTCCTCATTTTGCCCTTCATTGTGGGGAATTTATAAATATGTCTATTTAAATATGATGCTTTTTCTTAAAAGAAAAAGATATGAACTACAGAAAATGGAATAAGGAGCATGAGGCTCCTTATTATTATTGCGTAATTATGTCTTCTTTGTTAAGCCATTTGATTTCTCCCTGAGTCTTTGTCTGAAAAAGAGAACTATATTTACTGTTCCTAAAAAAAAAAAAAAAAAAAGAAAAGTTCTAGTAATGCCAGTTGGTGAAGTTAGTGTGAAAATTGTATCATGCTGATACTGACTAAATGAAGTGAGATCATAGGAGTAATCTGATAATGTATTTGAAAATGCTAGGGGCTGGGGATGTGGCTCAAGCGGTAGCGCGCTCGCCTGGCATGCGTGCGACCCGGGTTCGATCCTCAGCACCACATACCAACAAAGATGTTGTGTCCGCCGAGAACTAAAAAATAAATATTAAAAATTCTCTCTCTCTCTCTCTCCTCTCTCACTCTCTCTTTAAAAAAAAAAAGAAAATGCTAGTCTGTCTGGCAACATTGACCCAAAAGTACTAATGCCATTATATAGCTATTAAGGGTTCAACCTAGAGGTTGTCATGTTTTGTTTGAACCCCCAAATTGTTTTCCTTTTTAATGGAGTCAACAATTAAAGATTTGGCAAATTTCACACAGAATTCTGCATTTCTATCTTCTGGTGAATCCTGGCAGCACTAGGCTTATGTTCCTGAATAGGAGTAATAGCTGATCATAAGGGAACATAGCCACCTTTGGCTAAGGTGTAACTGTCCAGTTGGTAACAGCTCCCATTATATCCTGCAGTTTACTACTGATGTTGTACCCACTGCTATTGATCAGGAAGCTTGCTTTCTTATTCCCCTTTTACTCCAAAACTCTGTAATGAGGATAGTGAAAACTACAACAGGAGTGATATGCATTTCAAGAAAAAAATCTCAAATATTTTTGTTTCTGTAAGTAGAAATATTGTCAAGCATTTAATAAGGTTAGGTAAATAAGGTTTATGTATGTTAAAATATCATATTCAGTGGCAATGCTCATATAACGTCACAGTCAGCTCCTAATTAATGAGGGAGTTTAAGTTTCAAGCTTCAGCAGCTCCCAGCCTACTCTAAAGTTTGGCCTTAGTTAATGTTACATTTAGGAAGCTTCTCCTCAGAAGCCCTTGTCAGGGTTCCTTTCCAGGACTGACGAAGCTGCCCAGCAGTCTGTTTTTAGATCTCAATACTGCTTTCTGTCTGCCCCTTTGAAACTGATGCTCTGAATATCTCTTCTCCTGGGCAGAGTTGAGAATCTGTTTCATATAGCACTTGTACCAAAATTGCAGGCTAGATAGAATGAATCATATAGTCCACTCATTCAACTCCTCTTGGTAAAATATCTTCTGTTACCACTATTGATATAGGTCTGAGAGCAATGAACAATATAGATCCAGTTACTCTCAGCACACAGCTTACATTGTAGAGAGAGAGAAATGGATAATAGAGATACAAGCAGTTAATATGTAACATACTGTTAGGGAAAGAGTTTAAAGAAAAATAAGCTAAGGAGATAGATGGTAGAGATGGAGTGGGGGAGCTGCTTTTGTGTGTCATCACCTTAAAGGAAGCAACTTTTGAACTGATAACTAAATGAGGCCACAGAGAAAGCCTTGGAACAGGCTGGAGAAAAGTATGACCAGTGCAGAACAATAGCAGGAACCAAAACCCGGGAGGGCAAGCATGTTGGAAGTTCAGGTGTGGCAGGCCCAGGCCAGGTCATGTAGGGGCTTGTAGGCCATTAAATGAACATGACTAGAGTCTTTTCTAGAGGAGAATTTCAGCTCTAATTTACCATATCGAACCTAACTTCCAACTTCTGAGATCACCACCTCTTAAGACTAGAGGTCAGATGGAGCAAAACTCTTACATGTGTGAGTACTGATTGACTTTCATTATGGCCATCTAATTGATATTAACCAACAGCACCATTAGATTTTGTCCACAATTTTGGTTTTTATATCATGATAGTGTCAGGGTGAAAAATAAGAAACATAAAAATGACAGATCAAGACAGTAAATATTATGGCAACAGTACCTCTCTGAAAACAAATAGGGTAGGTTATGTGGACTTAGCTTCATTCAATGATCAAATTTAGCATGTTGGATACTAATTTTCTGCAGATATATATCTGTATCCATAGCTGTCTCTCTCTCCTCTCTCTCTCTCTCTCTCTCTCTCTCTCTCTCTCTCTATATATATATATATATATATATATATATATATATATATAGTTTTATTTTATAAGTGGATAGCAAATGCACTTTAAACAACTGGAACTTTAAATGTTTTGAAAAAGAGATCTCAATTATTACTAAAACAGAGTAACCATTGTCATTACCTTGGTTCTTTTTCTATATATTTTGTTTTTGTTCTGTTTTAGTGCCCAGGAGGAGCATTTACGCCCAACATGCGAACCACCAAGGAGTTCCCTGATGATGTTGTCACTTTCATTCGGAACCATCCTCTGATGTACAATTCTATCTACCCAATCCACAGGCGGCCTTTGATTGTCCGCATAGGCACTGACTACAAGTATACGAAGATTGCTGTGGATCGAGTGAATGCTGCGGATGGTAGATACCATGTCCTGTTTCTTGGAACGGGTAAGTAGTGGAGCTCAAGCCATACTTCAAGAGGTGTACAATAATAGAGGCAATAGGTTAACACCATGGTACTAAAACTAGAAAGACTCCAGTGCTTACTTTTGTCTGGCCTTTAGTGAGATATTTAATCTCTCTATGCCTTGGTTTCCATATCTGTAAATGGAGCCAATAAAATGAAGTAACTTAGAGAGTTATGAGGAACTAAAAGAGTTGATATGTACAGCATCTAGAATAGTTCCTAGCAATATTAAGGTGAAATGTAGAAGTAATGAATCAAATTAGGGCAGGAAGAAATTTTAAGTGTGGATATGTATTCCTCTGAAGTAAAGCCAACTCTGACTTTTCAATCAGTAAGTAGGTAGGGTCATTTTCTAAAGGTGCTGAGGATGATATGTAACATGGTTTATACAATACTTGGAAGTGAATTTAACTCAGGCTTTTTGAAAATATTAGTATGGTGATTTTATTTTTTAATTTAAATTTTTTTATTTATATATGTCAGTGGAACACATTATAATTCTTATTATACATACAGAGCACAATTTTTCATATCTATATATACGCAGTACTTTCACACCAATTCATGTCCTCATACATGTACTTTGGATAATAATGATCACCACATTCCACCATCATAAATAACCCCATGCCCTCTCCCCTCCCCTCCAACCCCTCTGCCCTATCTAGAGTTTGTCTATTCCTCCCATGCTCCTGCTCCCTATCCCACTATGAATCAGCCTCCTTATATCAAAGAAAACATTCGGTATTTGTTTTTTGGGGATTTTTTTGTTTTAGCATTATCTTCTCTAGCTCCATCCATTTACCTGAAAATGCCATGATTTTATTCTCTTTTATTGCTGAGTAATATTCCATTGTGTATATATGCCACATTTTTTCATCCATTCATCTATTTGAAGGGCATCTTGGTTAGTTTCACAATTTAGCTATTGTGAATTGTGCTGCTATAAATATTGATGTGGCTGTGTCCCTGTAGTATGCTGTTTTTAAGTCCCTTGGATATAGACTGAGGAGAGGAATAGTTGGGTCAAATGGTGCTTCCTTCCATTCCCAATTTTCCAAGAGATCGCCATAAGGTTTTTCATATTGGCTGCACCAATTTGCAGTCCCACCAGCTGTGTATGAGGGTACCTTTTCTGCTACATCCTCGCCAACACTTATTGCTCTTTATATGCATAATAGCTGCCATTCTGACTGCAGTAAGATGAAATCTTAAAGTGGTTTTGATTTGCATTTCTCTGATTACTAGTGATGATGAACATTTTTCATGGTTTGTTGATTGATTGTACATCATCTTCTGAGAAGTGTCTCTTCAGGTCCTTGACCCATTTATCGATTGGGATATTTGTTTTTTTGATTTTTAACTTTTTGAGTTCTTTATATACCCTAGTGATTAGTGCTCTTTCTGATGTATGACATATGATGTATGATTTGCTTCCAAGATGCAGACTCTCTATTCACCTCACAGATTGTTTCTTTTGCTGAGAAGAAACTTTTAATTTAAGTCCATCCCATTTAAGGATTCTTGATTTTAATTATTGTGCTACGGGAATCTTATTAAGGAAGTTGGGGCCAATCCAACATGATGGAGATTAGGGCCTACTTTTTCTTCTATTAGATGCAGGGTCTCTGATTGTATTCCTAAATCTTTGATGCATTTTGAGTTGATTTTAGTGCATGGGGAGATATAGGGGTTTAATTTCATTTTGTTTAATTCCATTTATGGATTTCCAGTTGTTGAAGAGGCTATCTTTTCTCCAATGCATATTCTTGGCACCTTTGTCTAATGTAAGATAATTGTAGTTTTGTAGGTTAGTCTCTGTGTCCTCTATTCTGTATCATTGGTCTACAAGTCTTTTTTGGTGCCAATACCACACTGTTTTTGTTACTATTGCTCTGCAGTACAGTTTAAGATCTGGTATAGAGATGCCACCTGCTTTACTCTTCCTGCTAAGGATTGCTTGTGGTTTTATTTTTTTTTATAGGTGATTTGCATTCTTTGCTCAGTATATTTTATTTTTTTTACAGTGCAAGAGGTTTTTTTTTATTGGTTGTTCACAACATTACAAAGCTCTTGACATATCATATTTCATACATTAGATTGAAGTGGGTTATGAACTCCCAATTTTACCCCAAATACTTAAACTAAAAAGGTTTTTCTCAGCAAGAGAAACAATAAGAGAGGTAAATAGGGAGCCTACATCCTGGGAACAAATTTTTACTCCTCGTACTTCAGATAGAGCCCTAATATCCAGAGTATACAAAGAACTCAAAAAATTAGACAATAAGATAACACATAACCCAATCAACAAATGGGCCAAGGACCTGAACAGACACTTCTCAGAGGAGGATATACAATCAATCAACAAGTACATGAAAAAATGCTCACCATCTCTAGCAGTCAGAGAAATGCAAATCAAAACCATCCTAAGATACCATCTCACTCCAGTAAGATTGGCAGCCACTTTGAAGTCAAACAACAACAAGTGCTGGCGAGGATGTGGAGAAAAGGGTACACTTGTACATTGCTGGTGGGACTGCAAATTGGTGCAGCCAATTTGGAAAGCAGTTTGGAGATTCCTGGGAAAGCTGGGAATGGAGCCACCATTTGACCCTGCTATTGCCCTTCTCGGACTATTCCCTGAAGACCTTAAAAGAGCATGCTACAGGGATACTGCCACATCGATGTTCATAGCAGCACAATTCACAATAGCTAGACTGTGGAACCAACCCAGATGCCCTTCAATAGATGAATGGATAAAAAAAATGTGGCATTTATACACCATGGAATATTACGCAGCACTAAAAAAATGACAAAATCATGGAATTTCCAGGGAAATGGATGGCACTAGAGCAGATTATGCTTAGTGAAGCTAGCCAATCCCTAAAAAACAAATACCAAATGTCTTCTTTGATATAATGAGAGCAACTATGAACAGAGTAGGGAGGAAGAGCAGGAAGAAAAGATTAACTTTAAACAGAGACATGAGATGGGAGGGAAAGAGAGAGAAAAGGGAAATTGCATGGAAATGAAGGGAGACCCTCATTGCTATACAAAATTACATATAAGAGGTTGTGAGGGGAATGGGAAAATAAACAAGGAGAGAAATGAATTACAGTAGATGGGGTAGAGAGAGAAGATGTGAGGGAAAGGGAGGGGGGATAGTAGGGGATGCTTGTGATTTTAATACATCCACGAATTCTAATTTGTCACTTTAATAGGAGTGAAAGTACTATTGTTCAGAGATTTAACATGATATGTAAAATGCGCAGTAAATGTTTTATAACAGTGATTTTCAAAGTGTGATCCTCACATTAGAAAAATCATGATAAATGAGAACTTTTTCAAAATACAAATTTTCAGGCCACACCTCAGGAATTCTAAGACTTAGCTATTTGCATTTTAACAAACCCTCATGGTAATTCTGATGGACCCTAAAGTTTGAGAACCACTATACAAAGGAAACAACCTCAGTTTGCTGGTCAGTCAGTGATTAAAAATATATTTCTATGCATGGCTTATTTAATTTTATGTGTCTTCTAGGTTCATCCATGTTGTCACAGATGATAGAATTTCACACATTCCTAATCTCCCTTATAGGCCAGGATAGAATCTCATCACCTGTCTTATTGTAATATTGGAACTATTCCAAGAAATATGCTAGTTTCTCTTCTAATTTAAGAAATAGATATAAAATGCATCTGTAAAAATCATTATAAAATCTAGCAGTTATGGAAGATACATTCTGCCAATGTCTTGGCTGGGCACAGAATCACAAGCCACCACACAGCTTTGTAGATTCAAACAGCAATTCTTTATTCCCGAACTCACACTGGCCTCCACACACACTCTGGGGCAATCCCAGTTCTCCTCCGCCCAATTCACCTACTCCATGAGGCTTTTTTTCCAATATCCTTTCTGAATCTCCGGAGAACTCAACGGGAGCTTAGGCTGCAGGAACACCCTAATCCCAGCAGCAATAATCCTCAACCTCCAACTTCCCTAAAAAACCCTTATTGTCTTAAACCAGGAATGCCCTAAACCCAAGGACCGGGATACTTCCTCAAACCTGATCAGCTCTAAACCCGGATCCGCCCTGGTCCTTGAGCAAGGTCACCTTACATGCAATGTCAACAGCGAATTTCCAAGGCAAGTCCATTTAACATGGGGTATGCTGGCAAGGAAATTTTGATGCGTCATTCCTACTTGGCAATGGCCCTCAGCAACATTCTGAATTAAAAAAATAATTATCCAGGTGCAGTGACACATGTGTAATACCACAGGGGTGCTGAGGCAGGAGGATTGCAAGTTCAAGGCCAACTTCAGCAACCTAACCAGGCTCTAAACAACTTAGCAAAACTCTGACTCAAAAAATAAAAAGGACTGGGGACTTAACTCAGTACCTAATAACAAAAAAAAAAAAAAAAAAAAAAAAAGGATGACCTAGACTCTGACTTCAATTTTTAAATTTGGTTACTTTTTCTTGGATAAATAAAATTTTCAAAGTGTACTTTACTTATTACATTCTTTTTCTATCACTTTTTATTCTTATACCTAAAATCCCAGATTTGAGTCTTTCATCCTCACATAATTTCAACTTGAAATTTCAGAAACCGAGAATCTTCTAAAATGTGCTTTTTGATGTCCTCTCTCATGCTTAAGTATACCTGAGATTTCATTGGTCCCCTCTTTGCTTGCTCAACAGCTAAGGAATAATCCCCCTTCCCCAGAATACCGATGTCTCACTCTACTCTCAAGTTTTACTTCTACTACCTTGCCACCTCCATGATCTTTGGTACCAATTAAATCCTTAATCACTTTATTCTACACTTTATTCTCCACTGAATCTTGGCTTAGAAACCTTGTGCCATGATATAAAATGATATGTATATCTCATCTACTGCCATCTCTACCTGATTGCTGATTTTGTGTCTTGAATATTCTTATAATAAGAAAATGCAGTCTTCTAACCAATGTGATATCTCTCACCTCTTTGCATTGTTTGGCAGTATAGAATCTCTCTTTGCCTATTGCTTAAGCCTCGTATTACGTAAATCCCAAATTCCCTGGCTGCCCCTTCTCCATTAGCTGGCTTCCTCCTGCTCTTACTAGTGTGTATACCCAGAGGTTGTGTTCATGGTCCTCTTCTTTTTATATATTCCTTGGCCATCTCATTTATTCATTTAGCTTCAATTATCTATTCTGTGCAAACAAATCCAAAATGTGTATCATTAGTCCTTGCCATTTTCTAAGCTCAACATTTGAATTTACAATTTACTGGTAGATAACACACATTGTGTAACCCATTAACATTGCAAACATCATGCTTCAAACTCAATTTATCTTCTCCTAAGACTTTCTAATCAGCACTTAATCCATTCTCCCATTTTGGTATTCACAACTGCACATTCCTCTCAAGTTTCTCTCTCTCCTTGATGTATCTTTCTCTCTCTCTAGGTATATCTCAGAACCTGGTTAACTCAATAAATATTTGTCAAGATAAAATAGAAATCATAACTATATTCATTGTTACCTAGGAAATATAAGGAATTCATGAATGCCCATGAAAGCTAATCTTCACTTGCATATAAGCTACATTCTCCAAAATTGTAGTCACCGTGTAAATTGCTTTTAGACTAAGCTCAGTTTATCCAATATGGAGTTTGCAATTTTAAAAAATATTGTTTCCTGAAGCAAAGTGGTAATTGCATTTTACCTCTCCCTAATGTCTTGTATTACCTAGAAAAGAAGATTGTTTTTTTTTTTTCTTTTGAAGCCTGTCTTAAAGGTGGACTTTGATGCCACAGTTGGATTGTCTTTTTTTTCATAAAATCTACATAAAATATGTAGATTTCATGGATGGAATGTTGAAGCCTTTTAAATTTTCAGCAAAGTTTATTCAAATAGAAGACAGTAAGAAACATGATTTTGCACAAATTCTTTGGCTTTTCTTACCACATAAGTTTCTGGCACCTTTATATAGATTTTTTTTTATGTTGGTATTTAAACATTTGTGTCATTTTTCAAAAACAGTATTTAGGCATATGTTTTCAATTGTAGTGGGAAGCCATGCTAATGATTACTTGCAAAGCCTCATGAGTGTCTTGGGAATTTTATCCTAATAGGAAAGTGTGTGCCATGACAGTGCCTCTGCCAACAGCATCTTTCTGAGAGATGGTAACTCACTTAACCATTGATCCTTTCCATATTGTCATGTCAGACTGCACTCTAATTTTAAAACAGTGATTTCAGTTAACCTGAAACTCTACCACCAAGTATATTGATATATAATATATGCTGCCCAAGTAGTTCTTGATTTGCTGGTGAGATTTCTTCCCAAAAGAATTCTCTGTCCTTGCCTGTCACTAAAAGGGAAACTTTTAGTCTTTTCTGAAATGGCTTTTGGAAGAATCATAGATCATCATCCCAGGATTTCTTAGATTTATGTATTTAAAGGGAAGAATAAAGCATTTCTTGGGTGTTGCCAAATTCCCAAGTACAAGAGAGCCCTCCAGCTGTTATAAATAAATGACGATGCTCCGATATGGCCATAATGTAGGAAGCTTCTATTCCAACATCCCTTTTGTACTATCATGAGACATTCAGAAGAATTCTGTGAAAGCCTCAGTAGTCAAGGAAGATACCACAGGAAAAACTTGTGTGACAGTTCATTGGAATGTAAGCAGGGTATAACGTAACCGTATGCAGTATGAATATTATGAATGATTTGAAGCTCACACGGTTTCCATGGTAGTTGTGTAGGCTGGATGGCTTGTAAATGTTACAATTTGCTCAATACCATTATAGTGTATAACTGTGGCTGAGTCTGAGATGCTGGTAACCTGGATTTACACTCTCATCTGACTGTCTCAGATTGTTTTCCGTGTGCTGCCAGATGCCAAGCAAAAAAAAAAAAAAAAAAAAAAAAAAAAAAAAAAAAAAAAAAAAAAATGAGTGGGGACAAAGAAGGAAGGGAGGGAGCTTTGTTCCTTAACACTTATGAATGGCATTGCCCATTCACTTACATAATTTCTGTGACTGCTTTTGTGCTACCATAGCAGAATTGGGTAGTTGCCACAAGAGACCTTTAGCCAGCAAAGCCTAAAATATACACTGCTTGGCCTTGTACAGAAAAAACTTTACTGACCTCTGTTTTGGTTGATAGTTGTAATATTTTAGGAAAATAAACCTTCTTAAGGAAGCTATATTCGAATATGTAGAGGTAACACAGGGATTCATAATGTTTTGCAAAAATAAACATTTGTTGTTTTATCTTGAATTAAATTTTTTTTTGTTTTACTAAAATTCAAATTAGAAGCTAAAAATACTTAATTATTTTCTCACTCATTCCTGCTACTACTTCAAGAAAGATCACAGGTTGAAAAAAAAATATATATATATATATGCATGTATATATATATATGTATGTATATATATATATATATATATATATGCTTTATTTTATTCTATGATATTTGTTAATTTTCTTTTTTTTCCTTTCTTTCACTCTGCCTTTCTTTCTTCTTTTTTATATCTTTAGAAAGGGCTATAAAGCAGCAGGCAAGAGCTCTCATAGGATTAGCATTTCTATTTTAACTTTGCCACCTACTATTTAACATCCAGGCCATTTGTTCAGAGCAGACAGTATTGCACTGTCAAGAGGTGTTTGCCCATTTTCCTTTTGCTTCTAGAGTTATGAAAATATTTAAGCGTCTGGGTCAGGTTCAGACACATTCTGTCAAATTTATATTTTTAGCACAATATATGAATCAGAATGACATGTAGCTTTTGATGAAAGAGTGAGAATACTCTTGTGAATGAGTGTTAAAGGTTTAGGATGATTTAGTAGTATCATTATGATTTTTTAATGTAGGGTCAACATGTATGGTATTCTGCCAAAATTCTTATATTGTATATGCTCTTTCAAGCTTCTTATTAGCTTCCGTTTAACTGGGTGAAGATTAAGTTGGAACGCTGGCTCCAGTAAGCCTTTTGAAAGTGTTGAGTTTTGAAGTGTGTGCCACATATGTGACTAAAGCTTTAAAAAGCTTGCCTTGCAGCATTAGAGGATAACTAGCTTCCTAGTAACTTGTGGTTCTGGCAGTGCAGCTCTTAAAATGACAGTTAATGAACTGCAGAGCCAGGAATTCTGATTTTTAAAGAACTCCCTAAGATGCTCCATGTACAATTTGATAGCTAGAGTAGTTCATTTGAGTTTGGGGAAAATGATTTTACATATATACATACACACAACACACACACACACACACACACACACACACACACATATATATATACATATATATAATTACGTATGTATATATACTGTCAGTTGGAACCTTTGCCATGACTGTCAGTCTAAGGATGATGTCTAGATGTCCCCTTCAATTAGGAGTAAGGGGAAAATCTCTTTTTAAGTCACTGGTTTTTAATAACATTGCAGGTCACTGCTTTCCAAAGCAGAATCTGGAAACTTCTGAGTTTACCATGGACTCTACAGGGATTTTCACACCAGGCAGTACTAGTGGAACAGAGTGAAATGATGGCTGAATTGACAGGAGAAAAATGACAAATCATGGTGTCATGACTGTTTGATCATGCAGAAGAGTAACAAAGAGGGGTATGTGAAAAAATAAAAAAAAAAAAGGAGAAGGAGGAGGTGGAGGAGGAGGAGGAGAAAGGAAGGTAGGAGGGAAAGAAGGAAAGAGAGAGCCCATAGAGTGAAAGCTAGTCCAGAGACAAATGTTCTCATTTAAATTTGACCTTAAAAACTTAATTTAATTAAGTATCTGATTACTCCCTGAAAAATTGTTTCAAAAAACAATTTTTTTCCTTTTATGCCACTCCTCAGAGATCTTTTCTTTCAAGAACAGTAAAATCTCAACATGATGGTTTTTAGTATTCCCACACTGCTCAGATTATCCACTTATTTTTTATTATTCTTATAATGTAATAAAGTATACTTTTTCAAACTTGTGAATTTGGGGGGTGGGATAATATAATAATGCTAACTTTTGGAGGTATAAGAATTATCTCTTCCAACACTTTGTAAGTACTCTATCAAGAGCTGTAAGAATGTGGAGTGGGCTGGGTGGTGGGTGGTACTGGTGCTTATCTTCAATGCTGTAAAGACAGTACCTAGAGGAGTCCATCACTCAATAAGGAAGATTTGAATGAATGAGTGAATGATTTGCACCTACTGTCCTCCACTGCATTCTGATAGAGTTAAGGTCACATAGATATGTGATAAATGATACTGCTGCAATACAAATTAGTCCAATTTCACAGTTTAAACATTTATCCTCTTCATATACTACCTCACTTGCCATCACTACTTTACAGCCTTTTCCATTAATGATTTTACTTCATTTCTGTTTCTCATTTTACAATGAAAAAGCTGTTTATCACCTATGTCAAGATTCACTTCTGATGTGATGACGTGCAGCATTCACATTGGCATTCCTTAGTTTGCACCTAACCCGTCTACATGTTGTCAACAAGTCTTGTATGTTAACAAACTGCATCTTGTAAGATTAAGGAGAAGATTCGGACAGACTTTGCCTTGAAACACACTAGAGAGGGAACTGAAGCTGGTAGGATATGGCTGGAGGAGGAGAATCATTGGGGGCATGAGTTTGGGGTTTTGTTTTGTGCGGTGAGGAAAGTCTCTCTCTCTCTGCTTCTTGGTTACATATTCCCAGCTGATTTCCTCCATCATACCCTTTTGCCATGATGTTCTGCCTCATCTTGAGCTCCAAGGAATGGAGCCAGCTGTCTATAGACTGAAACCATAAACCCCCAAATAAACTTTTTCTCCTCTAATTGTTCTTGTTGGGCCTTTTGGTCACAGCAGTGAAAAAGCTAACTAAAACAGATGAATCACCGAGTTTTTGCACATTAAAATTTATCCGAAAAAGGGGCTTGAATCTGTGTCCAAAATTTCTTACATTTTCACCAAAACACACATAAAACTCTTTTGTCATGCCTCTGTTTATTTAGTTGATAGATTTGGAGGATTTCAGAAGATCCTGCAAGGACATAGTGCCACTTAGCAGGAGAGATGCAAAGATTTGCTCTGTGACATTGGCTCATTTTCTATACAATCACACATTTCTCTAGATGACTTCAGTACAACTACAGTGAAATCTCTTGCTTGTGTGTTGCCTCTATTTAACCCTGTATTCACATGAATGTAAGACAATTTTCTAGCCTGAAGAGAGTAATTTATGAAGTCTATTGTCTGTGTGTCAAGAATAAATAGCCACACTATGTTTTTGTTCTTGATGTGCTGCCAAGTTTCCCTGAGGCTGACTTGGCAGCTTTTGTCCCTACAAGAAGAACTCTCAGCCTCCTGCACAGCCAGACCAGGCCTTCTCTGTGACTGCCCATAGGAGGTCTATAGCTGTCAGTTGTACTCGTGATTTATGTGGAAAGCCAGCTTTAATTTTTTTTTAATTGAACTGGGAAGAGTTCAAATTCTAGGAAATGGAAGGAAATGTTTCATTTTAGAATGTGAAATGTGTAAATTGGAACAAAAAGAAACTGGAGGTTTTGAGGTAAGTCTGTGGTATTAGAATCATATGCATTTTACATTTCATAGTTGTATGCTTATTTTTCTTGTTCATTAATGTGGTAACAGAATAACAACCCCTACCCCTGAATTTATTTTCTACCACCTAATTTTATGAATCTGTAGACATGTTATTTCACTTGGCAAAAGGGACTTGCAAATATGTTTAATGGTATTGACCTTGAGATAAGGAGATTTTCAGAATTTTATGCATGTGCAGTCAAATCACATGATGTTTTGCAACCACAGGGAGATGTGACATTGCAAAACATGTTAGAGAAATGGGACTTTGCTGGACTTGGAGATAGAGGAAGGGAATCAAAACCAAGGAAAGTAGGTAGTCTTGAAGCTGGAAAAGACAAAGAAGCAAATTCCCCCAGAATACCCAGAAAATTGTGCAATCTCTAGAAACTTTGATGCTAGTACACCAAGATCTGTGTTGGATTTCAAATTCGCATTGTTTGAAAACAAAATCGATTATAATCTGTTTAATACACCTAGCTTTTAAATTTTAGCTTGATTGATGTTTTCTAAATAATTTTTAAAATAAAGATTAATCAATTATCTGTTTTAAAGATTTGGTGAAAGCCTTTACTAATTAGTGCAAAATGTGATGTTTCTTTCATCTGTTTCACAATTAGAATGGAATATGATGGTTATGTGTCACAACCATGCTATTTATATTTCATTAGAGTTTATTGAGCCTATTGGATGCCAGGACTTATGAAATATAAAGAAGAATCACAATATCACTTTCCTGTATGGATCTTGCATCCCAGTGAAGGAGACAAGTCAATCTGATTCAATAAATGTCTATTGAGCCTTGGAGTGGCTGCCTGACATATTTTAGACAGTTTTCTATTATTGCATAACAAATTGCCACATTATTATTAACTTGCAACCACACAGCTTTATCATATTGCTGTCTCCACAGATGTGGCTAAGCTGGCCTCTCTTTTCATAGTCTCACAGGTAGCAGTCTGTGTAGGCTAGGCTGCATTTCTTCCTGGAGTTCAGTGTCCTCCTCCAAACCCAAATGGTTTTTGGCAAAATTCAGTTTCTTGCTGTCACAGAAATGAGGCCCTTGGCTCCTTAAGACCACCCACAGTTCCCTTCCACATGAATGTATTCATTGGCGATTCAAAACTGACTGCTTCTTTAATGCTGGCAGAATTTCTTCCTTCAATAATTGTGGTATTGACATACTATTACCTTTTTTTTCTTTTTCTTTTTGGTATCTGGAATTAACCCAGGAGTGCTTAACCATTAAGTCACATCCCCAATCCTTTTTTTTTTTTTTTTTTTTTGGAGACAGGGTCTTGCTAACTTGTTGAGACTAGCCTTGAACTTGTGATCTTACTATCTACACCTCCCAAGCTGGTTGGATTAGAGGTGTTAGCCACTGCATTTGGCCACCTTTGCAATTTTTCTGTTGGTTGGAAGCAAACCACATGTTCTACCTGCACACAAGAGGAGGAGTTATATAGGCTGTGACTTATTAGGGTCACTCTAGAGTATGACTGACAGTGCCCACACACATTTTAAACAAACCAATTTAGCAATGATGTGGAGGATATATTAAATCAAAACAGGAAAGAAGACTTTTTTATGTCATAGGCATGAAACGATGAGTTCTGTGACAGGATATGGGAACAGAAAGTTGAGAGGGATTTTCTGGTTCAAGAACTATGTAGGAGGAGGAAAGTACCAAATGATAGCAGATTCAATTGTGGCTTGATTTGTGAATGTACAGTTTTGTAAATAGGTAGAAATAAATGTCATTGGCTAATCAAGGTAATAGAAAATCGGCAAATAGATTTGGACAGTAATGAATTCCTATTTGAACGACACGCCTATTCTTTCCTTTGACCTATTATACATCAAAGACTGAACTGATCACCTAAAATTCATCATTAACACCTCAAAAAAAAAAACCCAGTGATATGAAATTATTATCCCTGTCTTACAGTTGTATAAACTAAGACTTTGAGACATTAAATTGCCTGCTTGGAACTGTGAAGCCATTGGAAATAAGTAATTAAATTCAAGCCCTACTCTGTCTCACATTGGGTTGAAGATTTGTTGGACTATCCAGTAGATAAGTCAAAGAGGGTGTCATTGCAGATACTCTTCAGCAAAGAGGGTGCTAGAGATCAGAGATACAACAAAGGTGATAGCTGAAACCCCTGGCAGTGCTGACCTCACACTAGGAGGCTAGGAAGAGATGGACTTAACCCTGAGAGCTCAGTTAAGGGAGAGAAAATGAAGAGTATTTTCCACAAAGATGGACAGGGAGTGATCATGAAAATAGTCGAAGAATAAAAGAAAGTAACTTCATGGTGACATTGAGAAAAGACAGTAGCAGGCAGCAAGAAGCAGCTGTCAGGATCATCAGATGTGGCCTGATCCTATCTGATTGTTCTTGTAACATGCTACTTTCCTCACTGTCATGTTCTCTGAGACACTAATAACATTGAGAATCCCATTCCACATGGAAATAGAGATCTGAATAGACAGAAGTCAGAAGGTGCTAACTAAAATTCTAATAAACGGTGGTTGGGAGATAGTCAGAAAGGGTAAATCATCTTTATCTGGGCACCCAGAAACATAAGTATTCCAGGATAATTTATACAATGGGATTTAAACTTTGAAAACTAATGAAGAGAGGTTTGTTTTATGATAAAAATGGTTCAGGGAAATAGGTTAATCAGTGATCATATAATTCAATAATCTTGGATGAGTAATTCTTTCCCCAAACAGTGATGAATAAATAGAAAGTGTTACCCCAGTTTTGTATGTTTGGAAATTTAGTTGTAGTAGCCTGTATAGGATCAGGAAAGTCTTGCAGAGTATACTTGCATTATTCAAGGTAAGTTGATTTGTTTAAAATGGAAAGCTAAATAAAAGCCTTGCTTGATGCAGTGCAGTACAAAATCCTGAAATGTGTGTTATGTGGCTTTTATTAATTTATAAAATCCCAAAACATAAATTGTAGTGACTGCTTAGACTCTGAGGATTCTTCAGCTATATCAACAGGAAATAATTATAATAACCTATAAGGTAATGGATTATCACTTGAGGTGACACAATATCATAATGTTTTTCTTAAACCTCAGAGATAAAATGTTTCTAGAACCAGAATACACAAATATACTAATTTTAAACTTATTAAGCACTTTGATGTGTTAGAACAAGCAGATATTTTAAGGAGGACAGACACCACAGTTAAAATAAAAGAATAAGCTCAAGTTTTAAAAGGGGACATTTTTTTTCTGCTCCATATTTTTTAGTTGTGCCTCAATTAAATCAAAACATAATTAAGCCACTCTTCATTATCTAATTACTAGTTAAGTAATATTATTGGTCTTCAGATTCTTTTTGCAACTTCATCATAGAAGTCTACTTTTCAGTTAACTGGCCTAAAAGTAGAACTGAAACTTTCCATTGCAGTAAGGGTTATAAGCTTGTTTGTGTTTACCTGTAGAATTCTAGGTCAACATGTGAAAGCGTAGTATGTAATTAAAATTTTCAGAGATTTTATTCATAATGACCATTTCTAATTTTGGTTGGGATTTCTCGAAAACCATGTTAAATACAGAATAAGTTGTTAGGATGAATTTTAATATTATTCTTTGGTAAACTGTAGGGTAAAATAGGGAGCATTTTGGTATTCAAAGGCCCTTGGCTAGAATACTGTCCTCAATCATTTATCAGCTGCATGACCTTGAGCAAACATCTCTAAGCCTCCTTTCCCTATTTCCACCTATTTTATGGGCTTATTTTAAAAGGATAAATGAGATAGTGTCTGCAAAACTGAATGTACTGTTTAGTCATTAGTATGCATGTAATGGGTGCATAGAGACATATCATATATATTGTTCCATTAGTCAACTTTTTCACTACTGTGACCAGAAGACCTGACATGAGCAATTTTAGAGGAGGGTAGTGTATTTTGGGGCTCATGGTTTCAGTGGTTTCAGTCCATAGATGACCCACTCCATTGCTCTGGACCCCAAAGTGTGGTGGAAAATCATGGCAAAAGAGTGTAGTGCAGGAAAGCGGCTCAGGAAGAGAGGGCTCCACTCACCAAGAAAAAACAAAAAAACAAAAAAAAACATATGCCCCATTTACTAGACATAAATAATGAGCAGAACATATAAATGCCTCTCCTTTCATACAGCTCCTGTTCCTGTAGGAGGAAACAGGCAATGAGCACTCTACATGTAATTAGTTTACAATGTTGCCCAAATTTGAGTAGAAACTCTATTAAGAGAACCTGACAGCATAAAAAGAAAAAAGAGAGAGAGAGAAATGAGGAAGGGAGAAAAGGAGGTAAGGTGGGAGGAAGCAAGAAAACAAAGAGAACTTTAATGACAGATCATAGACCAATCTGGGGTAATTTTTGAAGGATTTCTTTTGTTTGTACATTATAAGTTAAAGTACAGCACTCATATAGAAGAAGAATAAATGGTAAGAGGCAAAGAACAGGAATAAAGAAATACAATTTCATACCATGCAGATTAAAATTAATTACATTTTCTGTAGTTTTAAGGAAGGATCACATAGGCTTTCTCCTTTAATCTTGAGCAGACTTATCAGGTATATAGGGCAAATACAATATCCATATTTTATACAGTTAAGAAGAAAGATTACAGGGCACAAGTGTTATCAAGTTTATACCGTTTGCATCTCCAAAAAACAGGAGAAATGGCTATATGGATATCACTCATATACCTATTCAGCAGCAATGTAGAAATTGATTTTTACTTGGATGGTGTTGAGCAATAGTGTTCTGTTCCTGAGTGCAAACTGCTAAAAGAACCATTACCATACATGGTCACCCACGTACCTGGAGTTCAGCTCATGGGGAGCAGTTCTAATTAGAAGTAGCCCTTGCAATGTAAGTGCTGTCAGGAAAATATAATTGTGGTGTCCTGGATTAGTAGTTTAAGCAACTTGGCTTTTGATGATTTATATGCTACATTCTTAAAAACAAGAACTTGATTTCCGTCTATAGATTGAACTATAACTATTTAATTGTTATTTTTCATTTTGCTGGAGTTGCATATACTTATTATAAAAAGGTAGATGGTAGATTTTCCTTAAAAAGAGGAAGAAAAACAAATGTAGTTTACATTTCCTCACTTGAAACCAGATGTTTTTCAGGATTTAAAAGTTCTTGAATAAGAAAGGTAATGTGTGCCTCTACAAAATGCCTTTCAGAACTTTGGACCACACCCCTAACAACACACAGTACCGTGGGGCTGTTTCTACAGTGAAACAGCAACATCTTCAAACCCAGTGAAATAAATAAGGATCATAAATAGCTTAAAGTCAGCATAGGTCAGGATGTATGACCAAATTAGTTCAAGTCAGGACAGGTTTTGCCACCAACCAAACTAATTAAAAAATTTTTTTTTGAGTTTTAGATCTATGGATAAAAGATATTGAATGTGCCCACATTAAAAATAGAGAGCAATTTCCTATTAATATGCAGGTACTATACTATAAATACTGATTTTTTAAAAAAAATATTCTGCAAGATATCACAAATACCTCAGCCTGTTTTTGCAGGGAGGTAGTTTTATTTTGCTGTCACTTAAGATTGTTGGAAGTGTTTTTTTGTGTGTGTGTGTTTGTTATATTAAAAGGAAATTTGTTGGTTTACAAAACTTAAAAACACAGTGGTTTGGTGAGTTTTAGAAGTGATTTCATAAGGGCTCTAGCTTCTTTCTTTGGAATTAATCACTGTCCTCTGTAGGAAGGAGTAGAGGACAGCTTTGTCCTTATGTCAGCTCTTATCATACTGGGAAATGTCTACAGCAATTTAAAAATGCATATTTGCAAACCAAACTGGAAAAGGGTCATATCTGGATCTTGTTGTTCCTTCTTACAGAGCTGAGTTTCCATTTTTTACTATTTAGCTACAGACTAAGACACCCTTTCAAGTTTGGGAGGTCTACAGGCAACACATTTTCACAGCTTTTATTAATCAAAAAAATGATTTTTGTCCCCTTCATTTAGAAAGAGTATTTTCCATAGATATGGAATTCTGAGTCTACTTTTTTCTTTCAACATTCAAAAAATATCATTTCACTATCATCTACCTACCATCATTCATTTTTTTCTCACAAAATGTCACCACTAGTTATGTTCTTTCTTTCTATGACCTAGTATCTTTCTCCTTTCTATCTCCCACCCCCTCTCTTTCTGACTCTTTCTCATTGATTTCAAGTTTTTTCCCTATTTTTTTTATTTTCATAAATTTACATATACTGTGCCAAAGTTTAGCTCTTTTTATATTTGCTCAACTTTATTCTCAGTAAATTCTTCTGTAGTGCATCTTTTTCATCAGATTAGGAAAGTTTTCAATCATTATTTCTTTCAATCTTTTTCTTCCCCAATTTCTCCCTAATCTCCTTTGAAACTCAAACTACACACCTGTGAGGCTATTTGATGATACCACACAGACCAGAAGACTCTGTTCACTTCATCTTTTTTCCTTCTTATTCCAGTCAAATGAGGTCTTATTGATTTCATTGACATTTTTTCCTTTCAATTCCAATTTCCCAATTTACTGTTTAGTTCACAGTTTTAATATGTTACCATGGGTATTTTTGGTTCTAAAATTTCTATTTTTAATTAAGTTTCTTTCTGTTAACTCATTAAGATTATAACTTCTTTTAGTTTTTAAACAATTTTCTTTTAATTATTTAATCATACTTATAATAGCTTTAGCTGCTTTGCCAAACCAAAAATCTGGAATGTCTTCCTTATTTTTCTTGATGCTTGATCACGTCTTCCTTTTTTATGCATAATGCTTTTTTTTTTAAATGAATGCTGGACATTATAGATAAAACCTTGACTTTGGATTCTGTTTCCCTCTTCTGAATAGTACTAATTCTTATTACAGCAAGCACTTTATTAGCTGGTCACCGTTAACTAGTTTGGTCTCATTTCACTCTTTATTAGAATGCATATGCTCAAAGTCACTCCAATTTTGCAGGATTCCAGTACAAATTCTTTCTTTCCATGTTTTCTTACATCTTGGTTATAGGTTCTATTAAGACAGGCCTGTACTGGGTCCTACTCTAGCGTTTGACATTTACGCTTAAAGACTCATCCTTTCTTGTATCAGTTGGATGCCAAAGTTCTAACAGGGTGTTGATGGGATCTGAATGAGGCCAGAACTCCAACTTCACCCCACATTGCTTTCCCTGAAGACCTGCTGAATATATAATTGATCTTTTCCCTTTACCCCATAGCAGGTACAATCTGTTAACACTTAGTGCTCTCAGCCTGCAAAAATATTGCCCCAAATAAGCCACAGACTCATAGGATGTTTCCATATGGATTTTTGAAATCCCCTGCAGGACAGCAATCCCTCCCTCTCCCTGTCTCATACCATGGAATTCATTTCCTTCTGCTGCTCCAAATTTTCATATCTACCTCCTGAACTCAGTGAGACCTTCATGCTGTACTTAGACCTTAGCTCTCTGAGCCTCTATTGGAATTATTCCCAGGCAGAAAGTCAGTGATCATGAGGATTAACTTGTAAGTACTCTTTCTTTTAGTCTTGCACTGCCTGCTACCTATTATCTAAAAAGAATTGCTGCATTCAGTTTGGGCAGTGTTACAGTTGCTTACTACAAGAAAGTATTCTAGTGTCAATTACTCCATCAAAGTCAATGGCCATATTGTCCTTTAGAAAGACTTTCCTTATGATATTTCTTTTTTCTTTTTTTTTTCTTTTTTTCCTTTTTGGTACTGGGGATTAAACCCAGAGTCATTTTACCACTGAGCCACATCCACAGCCCTGCCGCAGTCCGGCTGCAGCAAAATAACCTGGGGGTGACAAGGAACTTGTGTAGATTGATACAGCAGGAGTGGGAGCCCGTTATTGTAGGACCGGAGGGGTATATATACATTCCACACAGCTTATCTTAATTAACATAAACTAGATACAGCAGTCAACCAATAAGGAATATCCACACTTAATGGCTCGCCAGTGTTACTTCACAAACCACTCCCTCTGGCAAAATGCCAGGGACCATCTTGACTTGTTTACAGACCCTAACACAGCCCTTTTTCAAATTTTTTATTTTGGGATTTTTTGTGATAGGGTCTCACTATATTATTTAGGGCCTCACTAGGTTGCGGCAGCTGTCTTCAACTTGTGGACTTCCTGCCTCAGTTTCCTGAGTCACATTGATTGTAGGCATATGTTATCATGCCCAACTTCCTTATGATATTTCTGTTGAAATAAATTGAAATCTCTTTACTGCATAAATCAGTGTCAACAAACTATAGGGTTTATCATTAATTTTAATGTTTGCAGATTTAGTATTCCTTTTGTTATTTCATAAGTCATATATGTATATTTATTTGTATAATATGTACACTCTGGTTTTCAAAATATCCGAAACTACTATATTATAATTTTCATTGATTTTTATATTGTGTTTATTACATTGCAAATAAGTTACTTTATACATTAGAAATTGTAACAATTAGCAAAATTTATACAAAAAAAAGAAAATAACAATTAACAAATTTATATTAAAAATACCAATTTGGTACCTTCCTCTTTGATAAATATACATATCTACCCCCCCTAAACAAGAACTAGGTTTAAAATAATTATATATTTCTCAATATTTAAGCAGACATATGTTTTTCTGTAAAGCTTATTAATATGCAACTTTTCCAAAAATTCTAGTCTGTGATCTACCATGGGAATCAGCATCTGTATTTTTAGTAAGCTCTCTAGGTGACTTTGAGTGAGGTAATGTGAAAGCCACACTTGGAGAAACTATTTGTATAATTCAACATGGCTTGAGGTGCTAAAAAGTTAAGTGAAATTAATGGCATCAGCAAACGAACTTCAAAGTCACTGAATACTTTATTTTCCTTACAATGCAGAAAAGCATTTTAACCTTTCTAAAAAGATTCTGCAGCAAAGAAGCCTATTGAACTTATGTGAACCCAGTATTTTCAAATTTGTATGACCCTACAAACTATAGCATCAATACACTTTGGAAGATGCTGATTAGATATCTTTTATTGGCCCTGCCTTTGGAGGACCTCCCCTGAAATAGAGACACTTAGGATGCCTTTGGTGACCAGCTGGGGCTCTAACTGCCCCAGGGCTGATGTAAAAGGTGTCAGCATCAGAGCTCCTCAATTACCTATTCAAGGCTCCCTGTGTGAAACTTATTGAATGTTAAGAAATGGTAATAAATGGCCTCATTTAGAAAAAGGAATGCATTTCTTTTGTAACAAGGACAACAGGAATAGAATTACCCCCTCTTACAAGTAGATTCTGTACACTACTAAAAAAAGATTCACTTTTATTCTAAAATTTTAAAAATTACTATTAAAGCAATGTATCAGCAGTATGGTAACCTGTCAAGCAAATGACAGTTATTTAGAATGGATATTTTAACACAAAATAAAACAGCCATTTGTTTAAATCTTATCATAAAAGCTAACTATGTAAGATATATCTAGTTATACTTCATGCCTAAAGAGCTTTCATTCGCCAGAGATTTTGTCAGCTCTTTTTTTAATCTTTAAAATCTTTATTTTAATAATTGAAATACCATAAAATTATAATAAAGGAAGAGTTGCATTTAACAAGTATGAATTTTCTTTTACAATTCTTGGTTTAATTAATAAATACTAGAATTGATTATCTGATAAAACTGCTATTTGAAAGTCATACAATGGGCTAGCTACCTAGGATGGCATCTAGGGACACTATGGAAAAGAGAGAAAAAGTAGGAAGTGTATGGCATCTTTACTGAAGTGAATAAGGCTGCTTCTCACCTAGTATAAATTAATATTAATTGCTAACTCCTAGAATTACATCTGGCTGCATAATTTTAGGGCGGTGCAAAATGAAAATTCAGGGTCCTTTGTTAAAAAGGTACTAGTACTTTCAAGGAGGCAAAAGTGCATTAAATCAAACATGCAGCTCTTCTGAGCACAGGAGCTTCTGTGACTGTGCGGGGCATACACCTGTGAGGCTAGTCCGGACTATAGAGCTTTGATAGGTCAGTCAATCTGAGAAAGGGACAAACTGGATCTGATTAAGGAGGCAGTGTTTTCCCAAATCCAAAGGCAAGCACAGTTTGGTCCATCAGTTTCCAGGGTAACCCTCCAAGGACTGTAGTTTAAATGCATCCCAGGAGATAGATATACAATGATTATTCAAATGACCTGCTGAGTAATGAGCTATGTTTGATCATTTGTTTGAGACAGCCAACACCTACTGTGCTGTAAATGCATGCTGATCTCTTGGAGACAGAAAAGTTGTAAGGATTATTACTCTAATCCCTTGTATTAAAAGGAAAGAAAAAAAACCTAGGTAGTATAAAATAAATAAGACAGAAAAGAAGCTTGTCCAGGGAATTTTCTCTAAATATTTAATGAAAGGAAATGCATTTAAAATCACTAATGCAAATTGATAAGTCTACTATGCTATGTTTGTGGGAAAATGCACATGATGCAGATCACTTCTAGGATTCGTTCTGCTTACTCACATATCAATGCTTTCATGTACTCAGGGATTTATTATCTGTATACTATAAATGAGGAAATTGAGGGTTAGTAAAAGAAAGTGACACCGGCAATGTCAAAAGCTTAGTAAGCAGAAGACTGGATCTAAAAAAATAACTTGCACTTGTGGAGGGTACAATACGTAGCATTAACATTTTAGGCAATTTCTGTATATTATTCATTTAATTAGGACTTCTTCAAATGAAAGTGAACACACATTTTATGAGTTGAAAATTCTTCCCTTTGGGACACCCAGAAAGCAGCCCCAGACTGAGTTAAATTTGTGCTAAAATGATGTCAGAAATTATTTCTTCTTCTTTCAGTTCTGCTTTCCTCTGCATCACTAGTTTTCAAATGGCATCTCTTCATGTAGTAGCAAGTGTGGCTTCACTTCCTCCAGATGTGCAGGGCTTTCAGTCTCTCTCATACAAAGAAACTCCCACTTACCTAATTCCCAGAAAGAGATACCCCTGAATTGTTTCTATGCCTAATTCTGTGTGAATTCCAGAGGCAAGGGTGTGTCTCCTGGAGCTCAAGGCGTTGTTGCCAAAAAAAGGAGACATGATTCTGGGAAGGCTCTAGCAACACATATAACAAATATTTGTTATTACCTACATTTTACACACAAGGCAAGCAAGGCTTCAGGAAAAAGGGACTTTGCTTCATTGTAACTATATTGTAGTCCTGTGCTTTTCCCAAGCGGATGAGAGCAATATCCCAATTCTACAGAGCAATAAAAAAAGATTTATAGTTATGAGGACATCCAAGGAATACCATTCTCACCACCCCTAGAAGGAAGACATTTGATGACTGTATTATCATCTTCAAACGAAAGGGTACAGAGATGGCTTTATGTAGACATAAGTAATGGGGAGTTTTATGGCCATTCTGGAATGCATATCTCACAATGACTAACATTTTAATGGGAACACACTTACTACTCAAAAAACCATAAATTCTAGACTGTGAACTTGTGAGTACTATGCTTATTTATCTTTGCATCTATACTATCTGACTCACTTAAGGCATTCAATAATTTCTTGTTGAGTCAGTGAGTAAAAATGGATGGATGATAAATCAAGTCTACTTATGTTTTAGTAGTGAATAATACAACCTAAGGATGTCATTAAAGTATTTTCTATATAGGGAATTCATCATTACAAGCAACATAAAAACTATTCAAAAATAACAGAAAAGCAATAAATAAAAGTGGTATTCTACCTTCTCTACCTTTTATTGTGAATGAGTCAAAAAGGGTTTTCATTATCTTTTAATAGCTCATTTTATAGTTTTTCTTTGCAAAATATTTTATGAATGGTATGAATATAGTATCTTTAATGTGACTCCTTCCAGAAGAAAATGATGACATATAAAATTTTATTCTCATAGTAAGTTAAACATTAAGTGAACAAAATTTAGCATTTGCTAATTCTTTTTTTTTTTCAGTGTTTGTTTTTTTTTTCTTTTTTTAACTGACAAGTAAAAACTGTGTATATTTTTGATGTTTTGTATGATGTTTTGATATATGTATATATTATGGAATGGCAAATCAAGATAATCACTCAGTTCTTTTCAGAGCTGGTAGTTCTATCTTTGAAAACCATTGCAATTGGGATAACCTTTTGGGCAATTTTCTTTGAAACTATGCTTATACCCAGCTTCTATTCAATCTCTACCCAAGAAAGAAGTCATTGCTGTCATGGAGAATGGTAGCAATCCTTATGAACAGCAGCAAGAGACCCTAAAACTCCTCTTTTTTAAAAGAATGTGATATTTATGATAACATGACCTGAAGCAAAGATATTGTACCCCATCCTCAATAATTCATTCAAGAAGTATTCCACGGGGGGGCTGTATGTGCATACACGCACACACAATAGCAAACAAATCTTGATGTAGCTGTCACAATTCCATCTCTTTTTTTGATTAGTGTTTTTGTTTTGTTTTGCTTTTTTTGGTATGTTATATTCCCCTCAATGTCTGCTCTGCTCATTGTAAAGGATTGTTTATAGTCCATTTTCAGTTGTGATGTATCTCTGCACAGCACCCCCAAGTGCTTCCCCACTTCCAATACATTACTTATCTTCCTAAAAGACAGGGACAATTCTAAGGCAGCTGCTCAATGAATCAGAAATTTCAGAGATTTTAAATTATTCCTGGTGCCTTCAAAGCTTTGCAAGTGATGTTTTTTAGTATAAACAGTGGATTTTAAACTATAGAATGAGCTTTTAAACTTCTAAGATCATGCACTCATTAGCTGAACCCTCACAGGTTTTAGAGATTATTCTGGCAACCTCTTTCTGTCTCACATTTTTCTGTGTAATCTTGTAGTTTAGTAAGTTTTTATATTTTTAGTTTCCACCATTTTATTTATTTTTTATTTGTGGGGGGGGGATTGAAATCAGGGGCACTCAGCCACTGAGCCACATCCTTAGCCCTATTTTTATTTTATTTAGAAGCAGGGTCTCACTGAGTTGCTTAGCACCTCACTGTTGCTGAGGCTGGGTTTGAACTCCTGCTTCAGTCTCCCAAGCCACTGGGATTAAAGGCGTGCACCACCACACCCAGCTGTTTCCACCATTTTAATCTTGAGTTTTATATTAAGATTTTTTTTTTAGTCTTTCAATAAAGTTCGTAAAGAATAGACTGTAAACATAAAATGGGATCTTTTGTGTCAGGGTGACTCTTGCCTGTGGACTAGAAGCCAATCTGAGATGGGAGATTTGAGATTTGTAGTATTAATCACTAAATGATTCTTAGTTATAAAGTACTATATTATTTAGTTCAACTCTTATCAATATTTTTAACAGAATTAAAAAGTGCTGCATTATCTGTTGATAATAATACCTATCTATAAGTCATGGATTCACAGTGATAATTTGAAAGAGTAATAACTTCATGTTTATGATGCAGCTCATTAATAGTTTTAATGGAAATATATTTTTACTTCACCATATTACTCACAACTTTAATCTCACATGACTAAATCACAAACAGGTTTTTATAGAACTAAATTCACGTGCTTGGAAGTGTACCATAATAGTAGGTGTGTAAAATGTTTATGTGACTATATGAAATTATCTCAATTGTAAATTTTGATCTAAGTAACATTTTCTGTACCCATTACACTTATTTAGGCATCAGTGTTTTTGTCAGTCTCTAGGAAATGTGAGTAAATTTTGTGTTTGCTTTAGTTTGTTTTGCCCATCTAGTTTCACAATTTCACCCGCATTTTAAAACATGGAAAATTTTTTTCCAAAAGATAAGTGAATTTGTGGAAACAGTATGATTATCCTATATGTAGGTATTCACACCTGAATAAAGCTGTAGTTACATTTCTATTTAGAACCTTAGTTTGAAACGTGAGCGAAACTTTTTATTATGTCTAAACATTCACAGCTACAGATCAAATGTCAATTTTCCAGTACTAGTAAGTTATTAAATAATTAATGTAAGTGTTTGTTTACAGAAATCTTTCTTCAGTTAATGAAATCATTATGTGCCCTTACTAACAAAATGGCTTTAGGATCAATTTACAAGGGTACTTTGGAGAAGCAAGTAATATTCTTAAGGACCAAACTTAAAGTTATACATTATGTTTCAAGAATATATAGTTTGTTTAGAACTGTAGATTACAGTCATTTGGACATTCTTTCCTTCTGTCATAGTTTTGCCTATACCCAATTATGTGCAGGATATAACATGTTCATACTAGTTCCTTTTGAATGTTATATAATCTCAATTTATCTATATGAGATTTGGAATAAATTCCATGTAGTTGCTCAACCTTCAATATATTTTTGATGACCAAGTACATAAATAACAAGTTCTAAGCCAGTAGTCTTATGTCTAAATGCCTTTCTTTCCCCTAAAAAAAAAAACATTATAACATGTCATATTTTTCTGTTTTTAATTTAGATCGGGGGACTGTACAGAAGGTGGTGGTCCTTCCCAATAACACCTCCACCAGTGGCGAGCTCATTCTGGAGGAGCTGGAAGTCTTTAAGGTCTGATCATCACTTCTGTTAATCTCAGAACATGCAAGAAAAATGCAATTCTTTAATCTTACAGCCACTTGAGAGGAAAAAAATGCTCGATAAAAGATCAAATAAATGAATGTCATAAATTTTTCAGGGTAGGAAAACATCAGATAAAATGAGAAATATAGAACAAATATTTTTGTGAAGTATTTTCTTACACTTCAAGTTATCTTAACATAGAAGGATTGCTTTTTTTTTTTTCTCCCAGCTGTCATCACAACTTGAAGAATTTTGGTCATCATTATTTTTAAAAAATGAGTTCTTGTGGTCAAGGTCTACAAGACTTGGCCATGAAAGAGCTTTTATCATTTTCTTCACAAGCCACTGAAACACAAATGCCTTCACATTATTGATCGTTAGATAAACTTTCTCATATTTTTGTGACCAGTAAGTTCAAGAAAAACTGCTTTTTCTCTTGTTTTATTGCTTTTAATTCAAATGTCATTCTTTTTAAAAAATTGTTGTACTTTGCCTCTTAATACTTTATGTTCTATCATCTGAATTTGAGATTTTATTGTTTTATTCTAGTTTTCCTTGAATTTGGGATTTTTAAAAAAGTAGAAGAATAACAAGACAAAAAAAAAAAAAAAAGGAAAGGTACACAGGGGGAAGTATAGTTCCTTAAGATCTCACCTGGTTGGGGGAGAGGACCCTGTTCTGTTCTTTATTTATCTTTGGACCTGGCTAGCCCTTTTTCTCCTTATGGTATCAGTCATTGAAGTTAAAGTGGTCTTTCTTATCTACATTTGGAAAGGTGGGAAAATAAGAGAAGAAGGATTCATTAGAATAGCAAAGCAACTGCGGAGTGGATTCAATCCTGCTGCAGACCTTTATTTCAGCTAAACCAACTAAGAAACAAGGGCTCAGGAAATCAAAAAGATCACAGTCAACTTATGACTGAGTAGAAGCAGCCCTTCAGAAATCCCAGAAGCAAAATATTCCTAATCTAATGAATTGCTTGGCTGGGTTGAGTGAGTTTTAGAAAGTCATGACTCATTGGTATACATGCCCATGGTCACTAAAAATGCTGAATTGTGAGTATATAAATGGTTAAGATATAATGCTTAGATTTTGCTAATGTTAGGTTTTGCTAATAAATTTTTAAAATAAAGAAATTAAAAAAAAAAGAATCAAGTGAAATGAAGATGTGAGAAACTCTGCCAGATTTCTCGGCATGTTATGAAATTTAGAGTTTAATGCCCGGCTCTTTGGCATTGGGTTCTTCATGTAACTATATTAAAATTGTACTCATAAAATAATATCACCTGTATCTGTTCAGTTTTTCCAAATTGATTGTTTCACTAGATTAACCCAAGTTGCATTATGTAGACAGTTTTGTCTTTTTGTCTCATACAATGCAGTAGAGACAACTTGACTAGCCAATATAATATAATGTACCCTACTCTGGAGTTTTCTGAAGATATCATAGATGCCATATTGTAGCACTTAATTTAAAATACTGAAATATCTTGGATTTAATCAGTAAATGTTAATTGAGTTTAACACAAACCAAACATATCTGTATGGAGAAGTCTTAAAGAAATATGAGTGATTCTATCAAGTGAGAAGTACTTATGGTCTGTTATGTGAGTATAATTTCTCATTTTTCTGAATGTACAGGTTGCAGAATCACATTGGGCATACAGTCACATATATACATACAACAATAATAATGTCTATTTTATTCTGCTGCCCTTCATATCCCCACTTCCCCTCCCATCACTTCTCTCTACCCAATCTAATGTGACACACTTCTTTTTTTTTTCCCTCACAACATCATACATGTATTCTGTATAACCATGAGGGTCTCTTTCCATCTTCTGTGCAATTCCCCTTCTCCCTCCTTTTCCCTCCTACTTCTCTTCCCTATTTAGTGGTAATCTTCTTCTCATGCTCTTCCTCCCTATCCCATTTTGAGTCACCCCCCTTATCAGAGAAGACATTCGGCATTTGTTTTTTAGGAATTGGCTAACTTCACTTAGCATAATCTGCTCTAATGCCATCCATTTCCCTGCAAATGCCATGATCTTGTTATTTTTTAGTGCTGAGTAATATCCCATTGTGTATAAATGCCACATTTTTTAATCCATTCATCTATTGAAGGGCATCTAGGTTTGTTCCACAGTCTAGCTATTGTGAATTGTGCTGCTATAAACATTGATGTGGCTGTGTCCCTGTAGTATGCTCTTTTTAGGTCTTTTGAGTATAGTCCGAGAAGGGGAATAGCTGGGTCAAATGGTGGTTCCATTCCCAGCTTTCCAAGGAATCTCCACACTGCTTTCCAAATAGGCTGCACCAATTTGCAGTCCCACCAGCAATGTATGAGTGTACCTTTTCCCCACATCCTCACCAGCACTTGTTGTTTGACTTCATAATAGCTGCCATTCTTAGTGGAGTGAGATGGTATCTTAGAGGAGTTTTGATTTGCATTTCTCTGATTGCTAGAGATGGTGAGCATTTTTTTCATATATTTGTTGATTGATTGTATATCCTCTTCTGAGAAGTGTCTGTTCAGGTCCTTGGCTCATTTGTTGATTGGGTTATTTATTTTTTTTGTTGTTGTTGTTGTTTAACTTTTTGAGTTCTTTGTATACTCTAGACATTAGAGCTCTATCTGATGTATGAGGGGTAAAAATTTGTTCCCAGGATGTAGGCTCCCTATTTACCACACATATTATTTCTCTTGCTGAGAAAAAACTTTTTAGTTTGAATTCGTCTCATTTGTTTTAACTCTTGTGCTATAGGTGTCTTATTAAGGAATTTGGGGCCTGCCCCCACGTGATGGAGATTAGGGCCAACTTATTTTAATACGTTTTTTAATTTAATCTTCTCCGTATTTTCTGAAAATCAGTTTGGGTTCCCTAAGCTTAAGTTTAAGGTATGACTATTAGTAGTTGCCTACATGGCTATAAGCAGCAACCCTTTGTGGTGTGTGTGTGTGTGTGTGTGTGTGTGTGTGTGTGTTTATAAAGGACAATCAAAGATTAATGCAATTGAGAGTTAAAGATGTCACTATTACTTTTTCTAAGTGTTTGTAAATACTTGTAACTTCAGGAAGCACAAAAATTTGGGTTACTTTATATTTTGAGAGTTTGCAACCATTTAAATTACCCAAATAAATCTTTAAGATCTCCATCAGGTTATGAGAAATTTAACTTTAAGTTTAAAAGGACTAATAATGTTTATTAAGTAAAGTTATGAATAGAGTGACTTTCAAAAGACTTACTATTTCAGAAAATTCTTACATTCTTTCACTCATTCACAGTTACCAAAAGAAACTCTTTGCTAACAACATTCCTTTGTTTTCAACAATGAGAATTAATTAGTATGGTTCAGCCTAATACATCTTTCCAAAAAACTTGGCAGGTAAACAATAGTGTCTTATGCAGGGTACTATGGAGAAGTCAGATGAGGTGCACAGCCTCCCCACCTATGTACCCAGATCCAATTCATATGCAATGTTTCAAGATACACTTTTCTTGATTACTTCAAGTTTTTCAAACTTTTACTTTTTCTAATGCCTATAATTATAAATGTGTTATAATGTTTTACTATTTTTATTACAATTTAGGCATGTATTATATGACAAGGCCATTTCTAGTCCCAAAAGAGAAATGTACTTTATTGAAAAATATATACATGTAGTGAAAAATAATGAGATTTTGAGTTTTTATTTATGAAAAATTTAATATAAATGTGTTTTAAGGATCACATGAGAAACTAACATGATGTTTTCTATTCTTTTAGAATCATGTTCCCATAACAACAATGAAAATCTCATCCAAAAAGGTAAAAAACTAAATCAGTTTGGTGTTGTTTGTGTACTAAGCTGTTTTGCCATTATGAAATATATGTTTTATAATTCCTGAGAAACTAGTTTTACTATTAACAAAATAAATGATACTAGTTAAAGTATATCATAAAATCACCTTTATTTTGATGTGGAATTTAAAAGGGTTATTTTTATGGAAATTTACAATCTGTGATTGTAAGATTGAATTTGTTTATTTTTGTATAAAAGTTCATCAGAGCAGAACATATATACAGAAAGATAGTCCAACATTTTGTATATCTTATATTCTCAAATATTACAGTGTGTAAAGCCAACTAAAATAAAAAATAATCTTTTTGAAGGAAGAACTTAGCATAATGTTTGGGCTACTATAATATCACAGCATTCTCAGGGGTTTGGAATGAGCAATCAATCTGCTTTTGAGTGCGTACTCCTGTCACATGCTGGAAATGTGCAGTGCATTCTCTAAGGGTTATTTTTAAGGAAATATTATTTCCTAGGGCTTATACATGTCTAAAAAAATTGAATGTCTCAAAATTAAGGTCTCAGTATTATAGGAAGAAATGTTTGACTATGGTTATCAGAAATCTTCTAATTAATTTGGTTTTTCCTGCAGAGGCAAACATATAGTAGTGTACATGTACAAAATACACACCTGTGTAGCACCCAAAGTTGTTATTGTAAAAGTTCTAAGGGGGCAGAATAGTGTAGTCAGAATGGAATAAGTTTCAGAGTGGAGTTGTGATGCTTTGGAATCCCAAGCTGACTGTAAATTTTGGACAAATCATTTAATTTCTCTATCCTAGGTTTCTACATCTGTAAGGTAATGCCTTACTCCACGAAGGATTTGATTTATATAAATTGTCCAAAATAATGTGGGTCCTCAGCAAATGCTATCTGTCAAAGCCTGCGACTTATTTTTCTTGGAATCCAGAATAAAGATTTTATGTGTTTGCACAACTGATTACATAATTTTAGTGGTCTTTGCCACATTTGGTCTGTTAGAGATGATGGAGTATTGCATAGTTAGTCTTGCATTCTTTTCACTTAACTAAACTTTATGAGAAAAAATAAATAAGGTACAAGGGAGCTAAAGATCTCATCTGTAAAAATGTTTGTGTGGTGCATAGCAAACATTTTCCCAAGTAACAAGAAGCCATTTGTCATTTTGCCTAATGTCCTAGAGTGCTGATCCCAAGTCAGAATTGTCTTTGAAGTCTGCAGGGAAGCCCTTTGTTTACAGCAATCTAATGCAAAGAGAAAATATAGAAGCAAAATTCAAAATGGATACAAAACCATTTGTGTGGCTTCTCAGTCTTACATAAAATTACAGGTTTCAACTTACTTGTAGTTCTCATAGTACATTGGTTTCCAATGTCTTATATTGTAGATAGTTGAAAACATCTCATTACAACAGTTAGATACAATGCAGGGGTGCTTATTTGACTTTTTAGAATTCATTTGCATAACAGCTTACTGCATTATTTATTCAAGTGAGAAGACTGAAAATGTGAAGGACATTTTATATATGTTTAAATACCATGATTTTGCTACCTTTCCTGATAGTCAATCTATTTCATTATTCATTTTATGACATTATTTTCAATTATTTTTGTACTTCAAATAACAGAAAATAATTGGATTAATAAAAAGTGAATTATCTAGGATGAAACTATGTGCATTCTTTTCTTAGCTAAACTAGTGTGCTTTAAACATTTTAATGAAGCTGATACATTCACTATATAATTAATTTACTCAATAAACATTTGTTTCAAATGTTCCTGGACAGATGTTTACTGTTAAAATATCCAGTTATGTTCTTGTAATTTGAACATTTAAATGGCAATCAATCAATTTTAGCACAATTTCAAAACAAATCAATCTATCTGAATAAAATAATTATATTAGATATAATAGAATGAGGTATAATTTAAATGATTTAGTAGAATTGAAAATTTATAGATGGGTAGTCTGTTGATTTGTATTTTCCTGCTAGTACAATTAATTAACATTCATTGAACACTTACAAGACAAAAACTGTTCCAAACATTTTATGTGTTGGGAGCCCCTACAACATTTATCTCTTACAAAAACTATGGGCCAAGTACTGGATTACCCCAATTTCAACAATAAGGAAACTGAGATTCAGAAAAGTTACATAGTGGGTTTGTGGCTGAGCTGAGATTGGGACCCAGGTAGTCTGCCATACAGAGCTTTTAGAGCCTGGTCAACCAATACATTCAATTCTTAAAAGTATATGTATATATGGGAGATGCTCCCTCACATCTACATCTATTCAAGCTCCAGCTTAGAGATTCTGTGCTGACTTGAATTGTATTCTATCTGTCATTTGGAAAAGAAGGAGTGTCACTTAGAGACTCTTTCCATGGACTTCTGAGAACATTTTTATGCACAGATAAAGGCACTGGAGTTGTACACTCTTGACACCCCACAAATGAGGGAGGATGAAATATTTATTCAAACTTCCCTGAGGTGAGGTAGGTTACTGGGTCATGCAGAAAGTCTAAGATATGTTTAAATGTAAATGCTGACATTCTCCCAAATAATTTTAAAATAGTTTTAATGAGTACTATGGTACTTTCGAAGACATTTTTCTTCATTTCATCTAATATTTACTATCTGCTATTTTTCTTCTAAACTTTAAATGTCCTTTATTTTGTTTTATTTTCTGTTAAAGTACCCTTTCTTTTAAACCCGACATTTAAAAATTTTCGAAGTAATGTGTTGCCAGACTTGAAAAATGAGAATACTTCCTTGTGCTTTGCTGAGAGCATTCGGAGAAAAGAAAACACCGTAATTTAAATCTACAATACATTAGCTCACATCTGAGTGAACAATGAATCCCAATGTCTAAAATACATTACCGTTGTACATGGTGCTCTGAGCTTTTCTTTTTTAAGCAGGAAAGTGGTAATGCTATAGGCATATTAACATAAGAAAATTCTATTTATTTTGGCTTATATCCTTCTGTGCTTTGCTTCTCATTTTTAGTCTGTTTCTAAATGAATGCAAGGGTTTCTGGGCATACATTATAATGTATTCCTGCTGAAAGTCTTCTAACTTCCACATCTGAAATAAATCAACATCATTCCTCTTACAGCAACAGTTGTACGTGAGCTCCAATGAAGGGATTTCCCAAGTGTCCTTGCATCGCTGCCACATTTATGGGACAGCCTGTGCTGACTGCTGTCTGGCAAGGGACCCCTACTGTGCCTGGGATGGCCACTCTTGCTCTAGATTCTACCCAACTGGGAAGCGGTGAGCACTTAACATTCAACTTAAAATCGATGTCACCAACAGTACAGAAGGGCTCCATGTTGTTAGAACCACTTGTATTGCTGTTTTCTTAAAAAGTGACACTAAGAACAGCAGCTATGTTCAGCACCACAAATAGTGTTTAAATGAAGAAAATCCCATGCTTTATAACTTGAGATTCCCCTTCAAAGCTCCTCTGCAAATGTCATCTCCAGGACCCATCAAATAATTCAGAAAGTATTTATCTTTAATTTAATTTTAATTGATATCTTTCTTTGTCCTATATGTTTCAGTGTATCCTTTAATCCTAGGGTTTCCCTACATTCCTTAATTACCTTATAATCAAATGTTTGTCCTCTATGAAACAGAAATTAATTGGATTAATGACAAACATATATTATCAAAAATGAAACTAGCCATGTTATTTAAGCTCCAGAACATTGTACCAGCAAAGTACCCTGATTTGCTTTATAAACCTTGATAACCATGCTCTTCTTCTTTGAGTAGTGAATGCATGACTGTTGGTTAGATTAAGAGAGAAAAGCATTAGCAGATACCTTTAATCTGGGGAAGACATAAGCAGGAAACACTGCATCAATTTGCATCAAGTTGGAAGGGACTGACTACCAGTTGATAAATAGATAATATAACAAAGAACAAGCAGATTTCAGGACCAGCCAAGGTAACTGCTATTTTCAACCATCCTGTGATATGAATTCCAATAGATGATAGGGACATCATCTATAAAACTTAGGGTCAGCAGAGGGAACAAATGACACCAATCACAAATACCAATGATCTTTTGAGTAAAGCACAAGAGTGATGATGTTTTATGACTCTAATTCCTTGTAACAAATAAATTCCTATATGGATAGATTAAAATAACCCTATGGAAGTACTTTCATATATCAAGAGTAGTTTGCTCCTTTTCACTAGTTCAACAAATATTTAGCACTGGACAAATATTTTTCAAATATGTTTCTAGAAGTTGGGCATGTAACATGCAAAAAAGCAACACAAAGACAAAAAATCTTTGAGTTCAGGTATAAAATATTCCAAAGGGAGAGAACAGACAACAAATTAATAAATAAAAACGTCTAATCTATCAAATAAGAATAAAGTCTAAGTATTTTAAAAAGGCAGAGAAGGCAGGTAGAACATATGGGAAGCAGTGGTTTGGGACATTAGTGGGTAGCCAGGTAGGGTCTCACTGGGGTCATAGTCCTTGGACAAGACTTGAACACAGTGAGGACTGGCCCTGAGGCCTTCTCTGAAAGAATAATGTTCCAGGAGTATACTGCGATTGTTAGAGAACAGCACCAAAACTAAGGAGATTACCCTAAAATGAAAAAAAGGAAATAGGAAATGAGTCATGATACAAGATGATGGAGGACTTTATAAGCAGTTGAAAGGATTTCATTTATAATGAAACGTAAAATGGCAGGGTATTTGAGCACATGAGTGATATTATTTGAATTACGGTTTATAAACTTCACTGGATGGGTTTGAATTGAATGGGAGCCCTGGGACAGGAAGAGATGGGGTTGGGGAATGGGAGGGCAAGCTGGAAAATAGGAAGCTACTGTATTTACCTAGGTGCAATAGAATGATGCCTTGGATAGGGATGATAGAGGTAGAGCTGGTCTGACTTTTTATCCTCAGAGAATCTGTAAATGTATTAGATATGGGAGGTTAGAAAATAAAGGACTCAAAACAATCCAAGTTCTCAGAACTGAGCATAAGAACATATGTAGATGTCATTTCCTGAGAAAGGGGAGACTATGAGAAGGGCAGGTTTGTGGGAAGAAAGATGCTATAAGTTAATGGTGTCCATCACACTCTCAGGGGATGTTGAGTGGGTATTTAGAAACATGAATCTGGCACACAGTGGCCCAGCCTGGATCATTTGAGAGTCTTCTGTGTTTGAAAGCAGCGATATAAAGAGAAGGCCCACTCTTTAAACCACAGTCTGTCATATCTGTGTTCAAAGACTTTATGTTCCTCTGTCATTTTAGGACATATTCATGAGATCAGTAACTTCTTTTGGTTTCTGAATCAAATTCCAGGACCTCATTATCAGGCAATCTTTTATACCTATGCTGGGCTGGAGAGACAGAACCTGGACACAAAATATGAGGGAAGCAAATTCCAAATGTAATCTCAAATTAAAAAATGGCCACTTTTATGTTGGTATTTTTCAATCATATATGCTTTGCACTCCCAAAGAGAATAGCAATGATATTTTAAACTTATCACCATAACTAAGCACTCAAAAAGCAACAAATTTCTCTTGGTAAGGAACTCTAATAATTGGCATTAAAACTCCTATGAATGCAAACTTCAGTCTGTCTCTTTGGTGCTGAAGAAAGCTGAAGCATTGTTCTTTCCAAGGAAGATTTTTGTGAGGACTGTAATAGTCCTGCACATGTAATGTGAAGGAAATAGATCAGCACTTCTCTCCTGCAAAGACATTGGCCTTGACCGGCAACTGTTTTTATTTAGCAAACAGAATATTTCTCAAGTAAAACTTCACACCATCTATGGACTATAATTTCTGTTTCAGTTATTTTTTTGTATTTTAGAGATTTCTATGAAATATATTCATATATTCTTTCACCTGTTTCAACCTGTTATTTTTATGAGATGGATAAACACTGACTACAAATTGTCCTCCTACCATAACAAATTATGAACTCAATCATGTCTTTTTGAAAAGCAAAGAACTGAAGCTATCTTACATTCTTGCTGTTCCAGTATTATAGTTGGTATTAAGCCATGTGTCATGGGATAAGAAAGCAATAATCACTTAAAGAACTATCTAGATCTCTCTAGCAGTGTCTTAATTCTATTATGAAGAGCCCAAAAAATTCAATCAATATATGCATATTAACATTTTTCTGCCTAACCTCTAACATCTTAAATATTTGTGCATTTATATCAAATATTTCACTTGAGTGTCTAATATTATTTATTCTGATTTCAGATATATCATTAGAAACTTTAACATAAAATTACCAACTCAATCTTCAAGTAAATATCTTTTCTATACAAGAAAAGAATTATTTCATTGTTTATCCAAATAAATGACTCATGCCAATCACATCATACAAGTCAAGCCATGGTAGTGTTTTTCTGTTTGGAATTTGAAACTGTAAATTCAGATTACTCAGCTTGAGAGTTTATATACTCTCACTGAGTAACTCATTACATAGTGGTGATCACAGAGCAATAAATTTAAAGATTGTGAATGCCATTGTTTGTCTAGAAGACTAAAAATGACCAGGTCAGCCATAAGAACCTCCAGTGGTATTCATATGATACATACTTTCAAGTGGGCTGGTAGTAAATAATGTTGCAACTTCAAAATGTAGTAAATACAAAGCAGTAAAACTGCATATTAGTTATATTTATTGTCATAAGAGTTCCTAACACTACCATTATTTTGTGTGTATGTCTATATAGAAATATAAAATTGTAGAAGGAATGGGCACCCATTTTGAGAAAGGAATACGTTAATGATACTATAGTGTGTGTGTGTGTGTGTGTGTATATATATATATATATGTATTTCCATAAAGAGATGTATACAATATGTTGAGTACATAAAATATTAACTATTCTGTAATCTTAAAATGAGATGTTACATTATTAATGATTTTGAGATGAATTTTGCTATGTAAGTTTAATAACTACTCTGATTTTAATATTTCTGTTCATCTTGCTGAGTATTTTAATTTACTTTCAAAGACAAAAATGTTAATAAAGATGAACATATAACCCCATTAAGTGATATTCTCATTCATGCATAATTTTCATCAGTGTCAGGAAGCATTCACACATTTAAAAAGTACCCTTTCTTCTTACTTACGGCAATGTTTTTACCCACGATGCCTTGCTCAGGAGATTTCAGTTGTTATATTTTGCTTTTTACAATGTGTAATACAATTGAAACTAGTATACTCAGCGAATCTAAGAATAATGAAATTAAATAATTAAAATGCAAGTAACTTAAAACTTTTAAATAGCAACAATTTATGAAGACAATAGCTAAATTTTTAAAATGCTTGAATGAGTAACATGTAACTACTTAATGCAAAGAGTGAACTTTGGGTTCTGGATAAACTTTTTAAAAAATCCATAAAGGATATTTTGGGAACACCTAGGAAAATTTCAATATACAATGTGCATTAGATGATGCTAAATAAATTTGGATATTTTTAGTATTATAATGCTCCACATGGAGATTACTTAGAAGATATGTGCTAAATTATGTGAAGGTGTAACATGCTACAATTTATTTTCTATAGGTTTTCATATATGTGCATACGCAGCATATGTTCGTATATCAGAGAGAATAAAATGGATGTGGCAAATACAATAATATGTGAATCTAGGCATCTGAGTATTCATATTATCAAGGTTTTTTGGTACAACTGAAATTTTTCAAAATCAAAAAGTTGAGGGAGAGTCTTAGTAAATGTAAAATGTTATTTACCTTTATATTAAATGTTTGTTTTATTGCCATATCACCTGTTTGAGAAAAGTTTTAATATATCTTTAAAGTGTTGACCTTTGTAAGAAAAGTATATTCTGCCCTTCATAAAAGGAAAATAGCAGTGAGTTTATGCCTTGAAGGAAACATTTTAGAAAATTTTGAATGAATGACCCTAAAATAAAAGTTTATATGCTCAATTATGAAACCTAGTATTAACCCAGATAATGCATATGAAAGAAAACCCATAGCCATTCCACCACAAATGGTAGATGAGGAGGGATAGAATTTATTCAGGTTGAAAAGTAAGGATTAGTACTCATCCAAACATTGATGTATTAAATGAGACATGTCAGATACCTGCATTAGCTAATCAAGCATTTTTAATAAAATCAAAAGTTTGTAAAATAAAAATGAAATGTTTAGAACGTGGTACAATTGCAAAGATAATTTTAAGTCACTTTTGACACATTTCTGTACCTACAGGAGGAGCCGAAGGCAAGATGTGAGACATGGAAATCCACTGACTCAATGCAGAGGATTTAACCTAAAAGGTATTTAAAGTGAACTATGGTCAAAGTTGGTAAATAAATCAGAATTTCACATCACATTTCAGTAAGGGGAACAATGCATTAGGTCAAGGCCTTTCATTTTAAGGAAAGTCATTCCCATTCATGACAGCAGTTGTTCCAGTGTCAGAACAGTGGCAGTGGAGGTGCTGATAAACACTGAGGATGACTTGAATCAGAACCTGAGTTTAGTACTTATCTTACTCAGTGTTCAAAAACTATACCAAAGTAGAATCTATTGTTATCCCTGCTTTATGAAGATTCTGTTCATGTTTCAACTACCACATGATTATGTTAAATGCTTTGCCTAATTTAATACTTTTATTAAAAGTGAAAAAATACTATAACGCATGTTTTAGAATTGAGTAAAACAAAGGAATAGAGAGATGGAGTAACTTGTTTCAATAGAGGTGAAGTCAGGATTTTACTCCTATTCCTCTGATTCCAAGGACCATGTTTTCAGCCATTGCATTTAACTGGAGCCACGCTATAGTTTCTGCCCTTTTCCTGTGCTCTTGAATTTTCTCCATCCCATACTGAATATGAGTTTTGGGGAGAGACAAGCCTAGTTTTAGTATGGCCTCATAACTCACAGCCTCAGTTTGCTCAGCTGAGAACAAACAAACTGACAACAATGTTGTGATAAGAAAGCATGCAAAGTGATGTTAAGTATGACCTTGGTGTAGGTTATTTCCTGAGCAAACCTTGATTCCCTCACCAACATAGCCTTGATTAACTTTTCTTTTTCTTGACATTGAACAGAATTGGTAAACACTGTATACTTGTTTGCCTGTTAAGTGATTATCATCACCTCTGTTGGCTGCCATATTTAATCACAGTTTTTCAGAGATCAATATTGAAAAGTGTGCTCTAAATTCTGTTGCGTTCTTTCTTTTCTTTTTGCTCTTCAGCATATCGAAATGCAGCTGAAATTGTTCAGTACGGAGTAAAAAATAACACCACTTTCCTTGAGTGTGCCCCCAAGTCTCCACAGGCATCTATCAAGTGGTTGCTACAGAAAGACAAAGACAGGAGGAAAGAGGTGAGTAATGCAGCCCAGCAGCAATCAATCAGGGCTTTGCAAGGAACATTAAATCAGCATCCCTCAGTGAGATGCAGATCAAGTGAAAAAGGAAAGACATATGAGCATCTTTTTTATGTCATCTGGATGACAAGTGCCACCTTCTTTAAAATCTTTTGTCCTTAGAATTGATAGATTAATTAGAAAACCTGTCTTTCTGCCTGCCCACCTCTCTAACACAGTGACTGAAACAAGAGCTTGGACACTAAGACAGTGGTGTTGATGAGAGGAAGCATTTTTAAAAGAAGCAAAATGTGTTCAAATCCAGAAGTCAAGTTCTCACACAAATGCACGTTTGTATGACTCAAAAGATAAAAAAAGGGCTTTAAAAATAGTTCAATATTCCTCAACAATGAATTACACCAAACTATAACCCATGGTAAAGAGCAGTTTTCTTTTCTGCAGTAATGTTTCCATCGATTTATTATTCATAACTCTTGTGATTCACTCAGGCGATATATGAAATCATTGTTTATGAGACCATTTCCTTTATTTAGTGATATGGGAAAAAAGTCCAAATTTTCAAATAAAAGGACACTTACTATAACATTTCACTGATTGAAAAGAACTGTTTTAAAATAGAGGCATTGTAAAATGGCATACAGTGATATATTGTAAACAATTAATTCCGTAATACTGATGTCATGTTGTTCTGACAAATGAAAAGAAGAAAAATATGTATGTACATAAAAGCTTAGGGTAGTCTAAATTATGCCATTGTTAGTGCACCAAAAAGTCTGAGGGAGCCAGAGGGGGAATGGAGCTTCCTGCACTGGTGCATATTCTTCTGTTGTGGGCAAATTTACTTGTACATATGAAGTTAATTAAGGCTATGTAAAATGTATGTCCTCACAAGCTATAGAACAGGTTTGCATCTATTTTACTGAAATGCTAGTTTCCATACAGGCATATACTTTGCAGTTTTCAGACTTCTGTATCCAAAAGAGCTATGAGTAGCTTAGTGAATTCTGTATCCTGTGTTACTGGAATATTAAACATAGACCAGTAACCACTTACATAAGAGGACATTTAATTATCTGAAGATGCTCTAGATGTACTTAAGAGATCCTGCTTTCCCTGGAATTCTATAATAATTACAACTTTTTTAAATTAAAAATTATTTTGAGGTCTATTTTTTTGCTGTAAAATGTGTCATTCAATAAGTCTTAGGATTTCTATAGTCTAATTAATCTTAAATTATTTTGAATGGATATGGGAGTATAATCATAATTGCCTTGCAAAGTATCCTGGGTTAGAAATCACATGTGTAATGATGATTACCATATAGAAAGAGTTTATAGGCTAGGGCATGCACAGTCCTTCCAGAAAATGTCCTTATGAACATATACAAATTAGGTAACTAATCTTCAAACAAGTATTACCTAAAATAGATAAAAGATTTTTATTTTATTTAATAGTACATTTAATATATACCATGGAAATTAATGATAAAATTTAAAATGGAATGTATGGTTTTAATTTATTTTATTTCAGAATGCTCAAGAATGTGGACTGAACTATTACTATTTTGTTTTATCTTTCAATTGCAAAGCAAGAATAGAATAATTTAAGATTTTGATAAAAAGTAATCAATTTAATTAATAATTTAATAATCACGAAACCATTCATAATTTAAGCAGAGCCTAGTTCTACATATTTCTAACTTAAATAAATCCTTAAGAACTTATTAAATTATCCTGATTCTTACTATTTCAGGACAACATATGCTTATTTCTCACATTACTGATGTATAAAAATTGAACTCTTTTCAAGTAGCAGAAATGATAAAAGCCCAAAAAGCAAAATTCTAATAGTTCATATTGAAAAGCATAAAGTAAGAACCAAACATCTTCTTCCACTTTAATGCTTATTTCTACTTTTCAGAGTATAAAAGGTTATAAAGAGTAATAGATTCACCCATTATATTATATATTCCTCCAAATATGCTCTGTAGCCTAAAGTACACACACACACACACACTTCAATGTCAATACATGTGGAGCTACCCTGTTTTTTTGTTTTTTTGTTTGTTTTTACTGAAGAATTATTTCATTGTATGAATATACCTGAGTCATCTACTAGTTAGGTTATGTTTTGTTTTGTTTTTCTTATCAAAAGTAATACATAAACAAATATATGCATATTTGTGAGAATATAGTTTCTACATAAATCTCTAGAAAATAAATTGCTGCAATAAATATTATGGGCATGTTTTATGGATATTATCATATTGGCCTCAAGAAATGTTTTTCAATTTTGCACATATAGGAAAGACTTTCTTTTCTTTTCATTAATTCTCAAATACATGTCGTCATTGTAAATCATTTTTGAGGCACAATTAAACTTCAAAACGTAATTAATGTCAAAAATTAGTTTCGGTATCTCTTTGTAACCATTCTCTCTTTTTTATCTCCATTCTATTTCTATTGTCCACCTTTAATTACTACACTTTTACTTTTGTGATGGTTACATTATATCCAAAACTATCAGTCTTTGGTTTAAACCTCATTAATAATAAAACGTCTATTTTAGCAGAATTTTATCATTTAGAAAAATATTTCTCATACATTACCTCTTTGATTTTGGTCAGATTTTTTCCCCTTAGGGAAAGAACATTCCACAGTACATATGGCAAGTAACATCTTACCATGTTTGTGGTAGATTTTTATGTCTTCATTGATGGAGAAAACTATAGCTGGAACTCTTTAAAGAACATGGATTTCAAGAATTTGGCTGATATTTGGTCATTTATCATTTTGCAGCCTAAGCCTAGACAGTAATTAAATATTAACCCATTGATTTTATTGCCTTTCCTTCCAAAGTAAATCTACCTGGAAGATTTATAAGACAATGTACTTCCAGTTTATTATTAGACATGCAATAGTTAGGAAATTGCAAAAGGCAGTGTAAATGTTCAAAATTCTGGTTTTGCTTATGTATTTTTCTATCTAGAACACTGATTCATTGACAAAAGAAAAAGAATCAATTCTTTTTTTTTAGTGGCTTCATAATTTTACAAGTAAGTGAGTGTGTCAGTAAAAATGGAAGAAAAGAATTCCATGAAATTAATACTTTAAATTTGTATGAACTTCATTTTTTATAATGTTGTCAGTGATACAGATACCAAAAGCAACCATAATTCTGTACTTGAATGTGATAAAACTGTTTCTATCCAAAGGTAATGTACTTTATTTTTCCAAGATGGATAATATCTTCACCCTCTCTTTAACAGATTGAGTACTTCTATGACAATTTCTATTATGCAAAAAAGACAAGGGAACTGATCACAAATTTGTTTATACTGAGAACACAATGTTTTTGCCAAATTTGTGAAAGTCAATTTTTTTTTTATTTCAGGCATATCATTTTAGAATATGTAGTTTTCAGTGTGTTTGAACTTCTATGTGTTTTTCTCTTAGGTTAAGCTGAATGAGCGTATTATAGCCACTCCACAAGGACTCCTGATCCGCTCTGTTCAAGATTCTGACCAAGGACTGTATCACTGCATTGCAACAGAAAACAGCTTCAAGCAGACCATAGCCAAGATCAACTTCAAAGTTTTAGATTCAGAAATGGTGGCTGTTGTGACAGACAAGTGGTCACCGTGGACCTGGGCCAGCTCTGTGAGGGCTTTACCTTTCCACCCAAAGGACATCATGGGTGCATTCAGCCACTCAGAAATGCAGATGATAAATCAGTACTGCAAAGACACTCGACAGCAACATCAACAGGGGGAAGAATCACAAAAATTGAGAGGGGACTATGGCAAGTTAAAGGCTCTCATCAATAGCCGAAAAAGTAGAAACAGGAGAAATCAGTTGCCAGAGTCGTAATGTTTTCATACATGGGGCTCATGCTTCTAGTAACAAATGCTCTGTCTTCAATGATCAAATTTTGAGCAAAGAATCTTGTTCTTTACCCATGAAAAATTCCCAAGAAAAGGTGATTACTCACTCCTAGAGTGAGTTTTACATGAACTGAAATGAGCATGCATTTCGTATATGATATTGACTAGCAGTAGACATGTCATGGTCCTCATGGTGCATATAAATATTTAACTTAACCCAGATTTTATTTATATCTTTATTCATCTTTTATTCAAAATCAATGTGGTAGCTACAGAAGTAGAATTGTTACATCCCTCAATTGAATGAGGGTAGTAACACTGGTATTTCTTCCCTACTTTGGGGGTTTAGATTTCTAATTGGCAATGATTTTACATATGAAAATAAATTCCAGTTCACAACCTTCACATAGGTAAAGTCATGTAAATGCATGTGACATGACAGAATGCCATCGGAAGAAATGTAAGATAGATAATGTACAGGGAAGAGGGCATCTAAGCATTATTTAAAAACATGAGTGAATCATAAAGAGAAGATGATGAGTTTATGCTTCCACTGAAATTACTATTTTTTTTTTAAGATTGTAAAATTTGTCAGTTGCTGATACTTGTCATTGATCTTGGTTCTTTTGTTTCAGAAAGCTAAAGTGAATAATCTATACCCTAAAGATCTTTGATGGAGTTAAAGCAATGGAACATGTAGGTTTATATTGTTGTTATCTTCCAGACAAAAGTTGTTTGGAAGTTATTTAAGTTATTATAGACTTAAATATAATCTTACATTATTTAATTGATTACTATTTTGGTTCTAATTTTCTTACCTGTGTGGCAAATTAAACAATATAAAAAGAAAACATTTTGAAGTATCAAACTTCTCCATGGGGGGTGAAAACCATCAAAAAGGAAAAAAAATAAAGTAAAAATTTTAATGTTATGAAGAATTTATAACAAATGTGGCTAATTTTCAATTTCAATCATCAAGTTCTATGATTTATTCTCTTTTAAAAAAAATCTCACATCATACTGATTTTTCAGTCACACCCTATCTTTTATATTCATATGTGTGTGGTGGAGAGGTGCTCATTATGTCAAAAAAGGAAAAAGAGTATAATGTAAACAAAATTAACATTCTTTAAGAAGATCCAATATTCCTGTCTTCATTCATATTATTTTATTTTCATTTCAAATATTCTTTTAAATAAATATTAATACATATATTCAGTGGCCTTTAAAGGTAATCGTACAAGCTTTTAATGAATAATTATGTTCTAATTGTATGTTTGGAGAGTTTCATTAGAATAATTTAAGATGATTTTCTCCAAATTAAAAATTAGATGGGAGAATCATAAGAAATTCCTCATGTTCTCATATTTCTTTAAAAAACACAGCTTTTACCTTCTAATTTCATTTACTTTTAAGATATTTTTTATGTTACCAGGTAAAAGCAAGAATTGTAACAAATACCTACTCAGAATCTACTATAAAAATTTTATTTGTAGTTAACAATTCATGAAGAAGCTAATTAAGGCCATTTTGAATATTGAATAAAACTTTAAGATCAGGGCTGGTGGGTATAGCTCAGTTGTACCACATGCTTTGCATGAGCAGAGCCCTAGATTCAGTCCCTAGCGCCACCACTGCCACCAAAAAATATTGTTCAAAAGAGCATGGTCATTGATTTAAGAATATCTTTATTAATTAAGTGTTGGTATATTTTGATACTCTAAAAGAGGGCCTCTAAGTGGCAAAAATAACCATCAAAATGTACAACATAAATGACAACCAACTTCATTCATTTTTAAAGCTATTCTCCCAAATGTGTGTGATTCTTAAATAATCTCTTTAGTTTAGTTTATTATGCAGATAGTTTGCCTGCTGAAAAGGTTTATATTTATTTTTTTTCCACTCCGCACTCAAATAGCAGCACATGTGAATGTAAGGTCAACACCATCCTCTCATCAATGTTTTTTATGTACAGAATTAAAGCAGAATTGTTCTCGAATTATAGTTTCTCCTGCTTCACAGAGGCCCAAACTTATACACAATATGGTGTTTAGTTTTATAGTATTATTTGTACTATTTAATACCTTCTATTGTGACCATTACTAAATTGTATATACTTTTATTACTTTAAAAAATATGGAAATTCTTCTTGAACAAAGCTCTGCCAAATGTAAAGAAAATTTTCTTTCTCAAAAATAGTGTTAATGTATACTGAATACTGGTGGTTGATTGGTTTTATATGGTGTAGTTTGGTAATTCAATAATTTAGTATTTTTTTTCATTTGTATTATATATAAAATTTCCTAGAAATGCACTTTTCTTTTTTCAAATTGTAGGTTTGTGAATAGATTTTAGCATGATGAATCTGTCATCACAGTGAATGTGCATTATGTGTAAGAAAACAAAATGTAGTCATCACATTAAAGTTTAATTGGACATGAAAGAAATCATTTGCTTGGCAAAATAAAATACATTGAATTCCCCCAAGAATGTCTTTAGCTTTTCTTTTTAAATATAGACTTAAATTATTTTTAACATTTTAGAATTTACTGAAGTTTTATTATTTTTTAAAGATTTATTTATTAACACCCATTTTTGTGAATGTAATATGCATACATACTTTAAAATTTAGGGATTCTAAGCCATACATGTAAATCTCTTCTTGCACCACTAGCCCTCCTTCAAGTCTGAGCTGTAAAGAATCCAATGTCATCAGTTTTCTGTGTACATTTCAAAATATTTTATACATATGTAAACAGATACATAATTTTTCCCTCATATTGTACATTAAATGATGTATACAGAGAGTTTTTCAGAGTATGTTGTGTTTACATTTAAATATATATTTATTTATTTGTATAGACTACCTGGAATTGAATCCAAAATCACTGTTAATTTAGGAAAGTTTTAAATTTTCTTTCTGACTTAGTATATTACATGAGTTCATACCTGTAAAGTGTTGGGAGAGAAGATGACATATAGTAAGTAGTCAATAATATCATAATATTTCCTGTTTTAGTTGTATCTTGCTAGTACAGGAAGGAATCTTTCAGTTTAATTCTGTAAGTTGAATGCCTATGACCCAGGAAGAGAACCTGTAGTCAGAGGTCAGGTAACACTTTAGCAGATACAATTAGCCTTTATAAACCATGAGTAAGCTGGGGACTCTGTTGACATATTTGAATAACAACCATCACAACTTTCTTCTGTCTACCTCTGGGGTTTCAATCTGTATTAATGTGAGTGAAGAAAAAGAAACAATAATTAAAAGTTGTCTCAATAGATCTTTCAACCTGATATTTCTGCACTATTCCTTAATTGCTTATTTCTCAGCATCTCCCTTGCTTATATTTCAAGTTAACCTTAATTTCAAAATAATCTATGAATTTTTAGAACTTTAATGCATTTTGGATGCTTTATACCTCTGAACTAAGTGAAAATTTTTAAGGAAAAAAATGGCAATTTCCTATATCAATTCTGCTAGCTAAAGTCAAGAGAGGCCTTCAAGTTTGTTTTGCAGTCTAGTTAAGTCTGTTAAAAAGCTTAAGCCTAAACAGGAAATAAGCAGAAATGTCTATTTAACCAGACCTTCATAGAATTCTGTGCATAATGGCAAAGCTGTAGAAAAAAAATTTTCCCTTAGAAGTTTATCCTACCATCCTTTTAACTGACCAGTTTTTGCACAAGAATAAAAACTCCAATGCAAAATGAAAATAAATCCCAACAATTTCTAAGTACAATGCCAATTGAGTAAAGTTCAGTGTCAAAGAATTATTTTCTTAAGGGATTTCTGGAATATGTTGCAATTTTTATGTTTCTGCAACAATGTTACCTTCATAGTGCAAAGGTAGCAGAAGAGTTAGAAGAAAAATCTCCAAGATAAAAAATAAAAAATTAAAAAATAAGAAAAAAAGCAATCTTCCTTCTAGTGACTCTATGTCTATTCACCTCATAAAATTCTCCTTCCCACATTGTTTGAATTGTGTATTTCTCAGGGCTATTACGTTGCCATGTTTGAGTGTTACTTACAGAAAATGCTATTAAAGAATGACATTATAACAAACACATTAAAACTGTTTACTCTATGTAAGCTTACCTCGCAACCCCTAAGAACAAAAACTTCTATTCCATAAGTGTTTTTTCTCCTCTGAGTTATTCATACAAAAAAAAAAAGTCATCCAAAGTTTTCATGAGATCAAAAGCTAAATTATTTCTGCAAGACAAAATGGATATATGATGATATTATTATGAAAATAAAAGTCATCCCTATTGTTTCTTTGGATATCTTTCAAAATACATATGACCCTTGGCTCATGAGATTAATTTCCTTCCTTCATACTATAATTCTGACATTTTTACATATGGAAAAGAAGTTAACTATCTTAATTTTTCTTTCTATTGATTTTGGAAGCAAAATATAATCATATTTATTTCTGTATGATATCATGGGTAGGTAAACAAGAAATTAGATACTGAAATACCTTCTTTTGAATTAATGTGAACTGGCAATTGTTGTAAGCTGTGGTTTGACATTGACAGTCAGTTTGTCTCCCATAAAAGAAAAGTGGGCCATAGGAAGGAGATGCTACCTATTACTATGCCATATGCCTGGGACACTTATTGTCACACTGAAGATGCTTTTATGTATATGTGTATGAGTGCATCCATGGATTGTGCACCATAAATTCAAAAGTAACTATATCCTACTTATTAGTTATTCCAAAACAAATCCTATTTTCTGCTTCAAGTTCCTATTTTAGCTTCCTCACTAATAAATAATATAACCTGAATATGTTACTTAAATCTTCTTTATAAATTGTTGATTTTTCTAAAATTTGAAGTATAATACCTATTTCATGAAGTAGTTGTAAGAATTAATTTATTGAGTTGAGTTCATATATGGTATGCTATTGTTTCTCAGTCAGGAGGGTGAAATCATTTGCTTCATTTGACCTTTGTCCTTCTTTTACTTCAGATGCATCTAAATAGCTCAAGAGATACCATATTGCCATCTATCTATATTGGCATCTGGGTGATATCATTTTTATATTTAACTTTGCCATCAGTTCACATGTGCCCTCTGATCTGTTTCTTGCTCCTGTTGCAAAGTCTGGTTCAGGGCAGGTGTGCTTTCTACTACAAACCAACACACTTTAGGTGAACAGGGATTTTACTGCTATTCTTATACATTCTAGAAAATGACTGGAGCACTCTCCTCCCTAAAATGACTGGGGCTGGGGTGATTTTGTGAGTGTGTGTGTGTGTGTGTGTGTGTGTCTGTCTGTCTGTCTGTCTGTCTATCTGTCCTTTTGAAATCCTGAATCTTCCCTGGATACAAACCTGGAAGTAAGTTAAAAATATAGGACCCACAAGCTCCTTATGTTCATCATCCCCACCCTAGACAAGACAAATCTACACCCATGCTCTATGGAGAAAGAATTACTCATCAAATGTGATCTATGAGTTTCAGCAGTGGCTTTCAACTTTAGTCACTGAAGTATCTACAAGAGTATTTTTGAAAAATTTGTAGCCCTAACTCAGTTTTAAGTTAACATATAACTTTTTTATTATACAATCATGTAGTTGCAAATGATGTGATCCCAGTATATAAACGTTGACATTTTAAGATAGAAGTTACATCACTTTTCTAATGACAGCAATGGAATCAAAATATTATACAAAATTTTGTACCTATAATAGTTTAAAATAGCAAAGAACATGTTCTTTTTATAACATAAATTTAATATTATTCCCACTTTTCCTATTTATTTTTCTAATCTACTCCAATTTTTATCCTAATATAATAAATTTCATAAAATTTGTAATAGATTTCTATAATACACCTCTACAGCAAAATATGTATATCATTTAATTCATATTTCAAATATTTTATGACAATAAGGTGCTAAGAATTACCAATCCTCTTTTAGATTAAATTAAACTAATAAGTTATAACAATTTGACCAAAGAATATAACTATCTTCCAAATCTTAAAAATCATTAAATACAGAAAAAATTGAATCTTAAATGAAAATGTATATAATGAGAAGGATGGAGCTTCTTTTTCTATCATTAATTAAATTACCTGTGGATGAATATCAATTGAGAAAATGAAACAAAATTCAAAAATGTTCTTCCTATTTTTTGCAGATATGAAAACAGTGACCAAAAATGCCTACCTAATTAGACAAAAATGGGAGGAGTTTCATTAATTTGCCATGGTTCAAATATTTAAACATTCTTTAATGAATATATCTTACATCATTACCATCAAAATTTTATTTTAATTAATGAGTCAACAGTGTGATTAGTTTCCCTTATAATTTAATTTAAGGATTTGCAAATCGCCATTGTTCTTCTCAATATCTGTACCTATACTTCCAGTATACAGTGGGATCTCTGGTAAATTAGGTTTTTGTCTCTGTGACCAAGATACCTGACCAAAACAACTTAGAAGAGGGAAAAAAAAAACTTATTTGGGCTCATGGTTTTAGAGATTTAGTCCCTGGTTGCCTGAAACCATTGCTCTAGGCCTGAAGTGAGGGAGAATATCATACAAAAGGGTTTGGTGGAAGAGCACTGCTCAGTTTATGGAAGCTAAGAAGTGTGTGGGGGGGGGGGAGAGAAAGAGAGAGAAAAATGTGTGTCAGGGACAAAATATAAAACCCAGAGGCATGACCCCAGTGACCTACCTCCTCTATGCATGGCCTACCTGCCTACCTTTACCATCCAGTTAGTCCATTCTAATTATTAATCCATCAAGTGGATCCATCCACTGATTAGATTATAATTTTCATAATCTAAATTTTATCTCTGAACATTTGTGCATTAACACTGAAACAGTTGGGGGATGCCTGATGTATAAACCATAACATCTGGCTCCAGGAGCCATCTCCATGATTTTTCCAAGATAACCCTCTGTTTCTTCTACCTAAACAGACTCACAACCACTAATTGCTGATGCGGCTGACCTTGTTACTTAACATCTCTTTGCCTATTGGATTCCTTATCTGAATTGTCAGAATAATGTCGATCATCTTATAAGGTTGTAATGTTTATATATAAAGTGCTTCTAACAATCTTGCCAGATGGTTATTATTTACTCAATTAGTGCTATCATTCCATTCCCGCATAAAACCCCTTAGCTGCTGTCCCTGTTCCAAGGACAGCTAGCTATCTTTATTTTATTATTGCTCTGATTTCCTTATCCCACTGACACTGGCCAATAGATGGTCTGATAATCAGTATTAGGTCATGCACCTTAAGGGGCTTCATTTTTCACTCTAAACTTCTTTCCTTCCAAACCAAGAGCAGTTTCCTTATACACTGCTTCCTCTAATTGAGTTCTTTCTGCATTCACTTGGCAACCTTGGAGTTACTAAGAGATTACTTCCCCTGGAGCTTAGATTTCTTCTTTTAAGATTTTAGCTATCATCCTCAGTGTTAGGAACTTGACTTTTCATAACATTTTTCAATATCCTATTTCACAGCCTCCTGTCCATTCTCTTTGCAGCTCCATGGGTATGGTCCATGGAATCTGAATTCATTCTGGCAGAGAATCTTGATATCATGCTGTGAACTTCACATCATCTGCAGTTACAGAACCAACGGAACTTCAACCAACATCCTCACAAAAATAACCATTGTGGAGCATTTTTTGTTAATAGTTCTATGTGAAGTTATACACTATATATAACTGCTTCCTTCACAGAATGTTCTGAAGTAGATACTATTAGCCTATTTTATCAACGGAAAAACTGAGGGTCTGATGCTTTTAGAGACTTGCTCCCAGTTAAATGACTTCCGAAAAGCCCCAAAGTGTGAAAGATTAAGAGTCTGGCTTCAATCTTTAAGTACCTTCCAAATTTTAGTAGCTAGCCTCCCTCAGGAATGTCCATTAGGAAATTAAGATCATTCAGATAGATTGCAAATATAGCATATTTTCTCATATACTTTATAGGAGCCTAGGTAGCATCAGGCCGTGAAGTCAGAATACCAGGTCTTTTCTTTCAAGCTAACTATCTTCTAACCTTTCAGTTCTGAGATTATCACAATACTAACATCATGGGGCTACTCTCAGGATTATCTGAGATGGTTTGTAAAATATGCTGAGAACTTACCTGTCATAAAATGGTTATTAGATAAATGTTGGATATTTTTATTACTATGACTCTGATGCTGGACATGCTATTTATTCATTATTTCATGAATATTTACTGAATGCTTGCTAGGTAGCAAGCAGTACTTTAGGAATGAAGGTCATAGTGGGGAACAGAACAAAGTCTCTTTGTGTAGTCTACTATCTATAAAGTCTGCTTTCTACAGGGGAATAAAGAAATCATGTGTAATATATTGGACTGAGATAAGTGCTATAAGGAAAGTTCAAGGCCGGAGAGAGAGTCATGAATAAATCAGGGAAAGGGGCATTCTAGGAAGACAAGAAGTTCCAAAAAGGCTCTAAGCAGAACAATTCTGGTTCATTTAAAAAAAAAAGAGAAGAAAATCCATGTGACTGGATGTATATGAGAGAGCAGAAGACAGGTGTGAGACAGGACCCTAAAGGAAGAGAAACCAAGGTACTTGGGTCCTGGTGACCATGGTGAGAAGTTTAGGTCTGCTTCTAAGCATTACAAAGCCAGTGAACAGACATAAGTGACTTCCATTCAATGCAACACATTTCTGGCTGGATTTTGGAGCTTCTTTTAAGAGGAAGAAGAAAAACAAAGAAAATAGAATGACCAGCTGGAAATCCAAAACTGATTGTAGATTTGTGTTGACTTTCATTTACCCAGAGGTATTGCAACTTACAATAGATCCTTCTTGGAAGATACTTCTAAAATAAGGAGAAGGGTTTATAGGAGCCATATTCATCCCCAAAGGTAAGGAAGGATTAGAGTAGGTAAGGGGTGGTTTTGACCCAGAGGGAAAATGGAACACCAAAAGAGGGAAAAAAGACAGCACTGGAGGTAGTCCTGAAATTGTAATATACAGGAGCTGTCAGGAAGGATTTCAGATTCAATATCAGGAACAAAACAGCCATGGATGGAAATTCAAGGATGGTAAAAAACAATGCTTGTGTATGCTTTAAGACAAGCTGGGGTAACATGGACAATGGCCCTGAATGAGGTAAGATGCAGCCACCTCTGTGGATGAGGGATCTTAATAAATAACTTGCTGAAGGTGTAATGCAAGAGAATTAAGAGACCAACTAATGCAGAGCTCAGCTTTTTAATGATCCTGTTACTTAATCCTAATTTTATTTCCTAGGTAAATGATTCACTATGATAATGTGTTTGGAAACAAGCTGTCTGAGTGAACCAGGAAGATTTAAAGGATGGAGTTCATGATGAAATCTCCTTTGTTAGAAGGGAGGAATTCACATCTCAGTTTATATGAGAGCTCAACATTTAATTAGGACACGGGGGTTAGCACTGAAGCAATGATTCGAGGATGTTACAGCTTCCCACAATGAACCCTGCACCCTAGATCCCTGGTTTGCTCTACCATATAAAATAAGGGAAACTTTCTAGAAAGATGATCTCTAAACATGAAAACTTGAGATGGTCTCACCAGAAAGAGGTGAAAGGAATAATTATGGATACTGTGGATAAAAATGCAAAAAATGAATTTGAGGAAGAGAAAGGGGAAAGAAAGGGCAGATTCATGTCTTCACCTCTTCTGAAGGAGCTTCAACTCCACTCTCCCTGCCACTGCCACCACAAAGACACAAACACAGGTCACAAGAAAATATTGACAACAGGGAACTGCAGAAGGAGGGCACAATATATGCTGAAATTTTCCACACTTGTTTTCTAACTGGTCAGAAGAAGCTATGAAAGCCTTTTACAGGCAGTCTTATGATAATTTTATTAAGGGGAAAAAATTCATAGTTCTGAGAAGTCTTCAACTTCTCCTGTGCCTTTTTGCTTGTCCCACATTGTCTGGTGCATACTACATTGTAGCATTCGCCCAGTTTATTACATATCATTTATTATGTTTGTCTCTTGCCAGCTAGAGTATTGGCTTCATATCTCAATCACTTTCTATTCCTAGTACTTAGCACAGTAGTAGTCACATAATAGGGGATAAATTGCTTAATAAGCATGTGTTGAATTGCTTTGGTGGTCTTTCTTTGTTGATAGTATATAATGAATTCTTATAGACACTAATATCTAAAGAATAGAATATCACTAATACTGTATTAGGGTTCTCTAGAGGAACAGAAGCAACAGGAGAGAGTGTGTGTGTGTGTGTGTGTGTGTGTGTTTGTGTGAGTGTGTGTGTCTGTGGACACATATATATGTATATATGATTAAAAAGGGATGTATTAGATTGGTTCACATAGCCAGAAGTCGGATTGTCAGTCCCATAATGGTTATCTACAGGTTGGAGAGCTAGAAGAACCAGTAGCCGTTCTGTCCAAGAAGTTGGAGTGATCTCCAATCAAAATGCCTCCGTAGTCCAGCTCTGGAGGCCTGGAAACGCCCTGGACAGTCACTGGGAAGATGTCCTCAGGCGACCACAGCAGTAGTCAAGAACCCGTTCAGAAAGAATCAAGCTTGCATCTGCTTTTTCTTCCTTGTTCTTCCAACTTTTTGTTCCATCCAAGCCTCCAACCTATTAAACTGTGCTGTCCACACTTAGGATGAGTCTCCAACTGATTTTGCTAATCATCCCTAGAAACACCCTCATTAAGACATCCTCTTAATCTTAGGCATCTCTTAATTCAATTATGTTGACAATTCAGATTAACCATAACAAATACTATACACTGCAATATGTATTTCAAACATGACCAGTTATCAGCTTGAAAATCTATAGAATTTCCCTAAGGGTAAGAAGAATACTCACAAAATTTATCAAGTGAACAATTAGATTCTCCCATAGACTTCTATATTGAGATCAGAGTTTTGAGATGAAACTGGACTCCCTATTTCTGGGGGCAGTTGAGACTGGAGTTTCTCTACTTCTGCTGGAGGGTAGGGTCAGCCAAAGATTGCAGGCCTCTGCAGCTGAGGAAAATAACAGTTATTAATGGTGGGCTGTGACTTTTAGTGTTGTAGCAGATCCCAGCAGCTCACCATCAATGTCTTCTTCTTTCCTGGAAAAGAATGAAATCCACAGACCAAGATAAATGAGTGTAAGAGTAGGATATTTTGAAGAATAGAACCAGGAACATAACTCTTGCAGCACAAAAGGGGGCATGATAGCAAGTTTTCTGCAACCTAGTGTGCTGGTCTTAGGGTTTATCTAGCACTTAGTTCACTACTATTGGTCTAAACTTATAGTAAATTAAGGTTTGAAAGAAGTATCCATACTATTGGCTCAAACTTATGCTAATTAAGTTTTGGAAATGCACTGATGTTATTCATCCAAATTTATGCTAATTAGGTTTGGAAACCTACTAATGCAGGTGGTCAACTCTCCAGTCCTGACTTCCATTCAGATCTATCCTACTGCTATTTTCTTGCTGGAGAGACCACAAAGCAGAAGATTGAGGTCATTGCATCATGTGTGGCTACCATGCTGCATGAAGTGGGCTTCTGTAGCAGTCCTCTGGTACCATGCCCAAGCCTGGCAGGTCAGTGCACCTTGGCTTGCAGCGCTTCAGAACAGCCACACCTGCATGATGGGCTCCACATGCCATGGGCTGTGCCTGTCAAGCATGTTCTCCAACCCACCTGGGCTACCACTCCTCTGCCTCTTTTCAGCAGGGACCAGTAGGTTCGCTGGGTAGCTTGGCAGCTGGGGAGCTATTAACGAGGAGCTATGTCAATATGAAACAGGCATCACCATCTTTATTCTCCATGAGGAAGCTAAGACAAATGTAAAATATTTCATAATATAAGATGAGATTTAAACAACAGTGAAATAATTTAATTTGTATCACAAGGACAGCAAGAGGATATTATTTAAAAATCAACTTTGTTTTTTGGTATGCTATTTAAGTCCTATATATTGTCTAGTCTATTACTCATAATGATATGTATTTGGTAGACATTATATGGATTTTATAGATAGAAAAATAAGCTCAGTGGTTCAATAGAAAGCACGATGCTGGACTAGTATTGAAAATTCACATCTACTTTTGTTTTCCTGTTATCACCCAAGTACTAAGAGTTGAGAGAACAGACACTTCACTATAGTTAACAGGAAGACTTTATTTTGCAACAGGAGCTTAGATTGGACTGTGTAGTTTAGAATTCAGATGGATTAATATGGAGGAAGAAGGATTTCTCTATAATTGTAGGGATGTGAGACATTACTACTCTAAAGAGTATCCACTAATTCATTCCAAATTTTATGTTAGGGAATAGCTGAGATCAAGTTAGATACATATGTATGTTAATGGAGTAAATAATGAAATAAATATGATCTGCCATTGCTTTTTGAGAAAGGTTGCTCACTGTAAGATGATTTGAGCATTTGCTATGTCTAAGGGAGGAAAAAATGAGAGGCAAACATTTACAATGATTGATTGATTTAAGTGAGTGATGCCCAAAGGAATCTAAGCATAGAAATACAATTTGGACTCAATAAAGTTAAAGGAGTAAAAGAACAATTATCATACACTTGTTTTAACAGAGTTGTGGCATCTGTTTTGAGGTCTGATAAGTTATTTGAAACTGAACTGTGCAACATCACCTTTGGCCTAGTAAAAGTTTCCCTTCCTCTGTGGGGCTTTGCAACATGGTCCACTTGTTCCTCATCTCACTCACTGAAAATCAACACACTCTACAGCTGCTGTCAATAATAAACCTAACCATCAACACCAGAACCAAATAAGCTCTTCCCTTTGTGCACGTTGTCTTTAAAATAGCCAATCCACACACCGGTGGGAAATCCTAGGCAATCATTGCCTGGAGGTCTTAATAAAGGCATGGAGTCACAGAGCCTCTCTCATTCCCAGTTGGTTAGTTGAGCCAACAACAACCACAAGACTTCCTATCAGGGCCGTTGGCACCGTCATGTCTGAAACCCGTAAGTAATACGTTCCTAATAGTTCGTGCATTTTGATTCTTCTTGTTCATTATGTCTCAACTGACTGACACATTCAAACTGAAATTAACTTTTTCCTGGTCAGGGATTTCCTATCAGAGTGGCTATTTAGGCTTATGGCCACTCTCAGGAGAGAGGCCTCAAGACTAAATTAGGTTAAAAAAAAAAAAAAGAGCAAAAACAGAAATCACAGCTATGGTGAGGGCTTATTGAGGACTTATATTTTACCAATAATTCAGTAGGCACATTAAGACTAAGCTTTTATAGTGTGTGTGTGTGTGTGTGTGTGTGTGTGTGTGTGTGTGTATGTATGAAAACTCAGAAGCCACTTGCTATTTAGATTTTGGTAAACTGAATAAGTATTGAATGCATTTGAATATTGCAAATATTGTGCTTTGAGGATTTTATAAAATAATAGCAAAAATAATAGTGAAAATAAAACTAACATTAATGGAAGGTTACTAATTGCAGGGAATGTGGCTTATATGTGTTATCTCATTTATTTCTCATGTTCAAACCTAAGAAGTAGGTACTATCATTATTTACCTTTTAGAGATGAGAAAGCTGATGCTTAATATTAAGAAACAATATTATCAAGATAGTAGTAGAATGTTCTGAACTATGATGCTCTATTTTATTATAAAGAGCCAACCATGAATGTTCTATGAGTTTTGGGTGAGCCTTAATGGTGCTAATAATTTTTAGTAGTAAATACTAATGTAATATATATAAGAACTTTAAGCTTTGACTTCCTATTTGTGGATGTTTGTCTATATAGACAATATGATTTTATCACATAAGAATAACTAGCATAGAACCACAGCATAGGAAATGTCTCAGGACATTACATTTATCACAAGAAAATTAAAGATTAAGTCTAGATTTAAAATATTAACTATATATGGATATACTTATAATATCTGTATAAATTTTAGCTGAGGAAATATTTTAGAATATTTAATGTATGGTTTAAGAATTACAAAAACCTAAAGCAAAGGGAACACATTGAAAGAGCAGGAACGAGAGAACAACTTGTTTTTAGTTAAGTTCTTACAGATCACAGTATTCTGGGGTAAAAAGTGTTGAGGACAGGTGGAAAGAACAGGGTGGTCCCAGGAGTTGTCAAACACAGCCATTTCACAGATGATAAAGCTGAGACACATAAAGAGGTCACACATTTTGTAGCCAAGTCAGGTCTTCTATATCTCAAAGTACTTCTTTTTCCGTATACATAAGTGAGCTGGATATATGGTTATGTAGTGCAGAAAAGTACACGCAAGGCCAAAATTATTCTTTTTGCCTGTCAGCATCACATAAGTAAGAGCTTGAATTTCTGGAATTCCAGTTCATGGCCCGGCAGCTGTTCAATTGTCCTGTGTAACTAGGCCAGATTTTTTTTTTGGTCAGTCTCTTTTGGCTTTGCTCAGCTAAACACGGCCTCAGTCTGAAGCAGGGCCAAAATGAAAGGAGAATATACTTTTCCTCAATCCACATTTTCCACTTGGTGAAGAAGTGAAGAGCTTCACCTTTGGGGTCACAGTGACAATATTCTCTAAAATTTTCATTATTAGAGAATTGTCGTATCAGCATCACCTTTTTAAATAGATGCTAAGAATGAGACAGGCAGTTACAGGTGTAGGGAATAGAAAAATCATCTTGAAAAAAATAGTCATTAAGCCATCCCAAGTTGGTCTGTGGTTGTCTCCTCTTTATAGAGAAGTCGGCATATTAGGTACTGGCAAATTAGTGGATTTCCCTTTGGCCTAACCCATCATCATCTCCTGCCAGTCCCTTCTCTTCCTATCTTGCTTTTTGCGTATATCTCAATTATAGCTCTACTCAGATTTGAATGCTTATATGGATTACTTCTGATCCTTTTGTTAAAAGGAAGATTCCCATTCAGCAGGTCTGGGGTTTCTGTGGAGGTTCTGCAATTCTCACAAGCTCTCAGCAGATGCCCAGGTCACTTTTTCTGCAGGACCAATTTTGAGTAGTAGGGCTCTCTTTTACTTTATAATTGATTGAGAGGAGGAAGGTAAATGTTGGAGGAAGGGAAGAAAGGATTCTTTTCTTTCCCCTTTTCTCACCATCTTTCATGGTAAAGCCAGTTTCCCATTTCTCTGACAAACACATAGTTTTCAATTGGGACAACTGAGGCAGACTCTAAGAATATGCAATTCATCTTTCAATATTATTTCTTGCCTCTTGGAGAGATCTTATAGAGAAGATCTCTCCAAGAATCTTAATTTTCCTTATGTTTTCATAGCAATCACTCACTAAATTAATGATTTTTATGCTTATTTTAAGGACAAGAAAATAAAAATTGTGTTCTCTGAATTGAATTAGGAGAGTTAGGACCAGTGGTGAACTGGCAATACTTTAACAACTGCCTTGCTAGACAAAGGCGGGGAAAGCCTTCATATGTAGCATTTGCCCATTTCCATGGTGTAAATACTACATCATGACCAAGGACAAACTATATGATATGAGGTCTCATAGAAGACTAGTAGACAGTCACATAATTTGCCTTTAGAGCCAGCAGGGAGCACAAGAGGCTCCACAAAGAGATTGAAGCTACAAGAATGATGACATAACCCAAGAAAAATTAGAGGGGAAAAATGTTGAGGATCCTATCATCTTTTAAATTTTGTATCTATATCAAGACTTGCATTTCATTTATTTTTATCTCATTGTTAATTTTGGATTTGTTCCCCAGACATTAGATCATAAGTCCATTCTAAATGTCTTTATTCCTTTATTTTTGTAGTAAATTATTTAAAAAAAATAGAAATTTCAAATGGAAAGGAGTGTAAAAGACTCCGTTAAAACTATTTTTGAAGAAGACAGCCCAGCACAACTTCAAAAATAAGAGGACTAATAGAGTAAATGTCAGTGGTGATCATCTGTGATATTTTAGGAACCAAGAGTATTTCTTAAATTATAGATATTCTGAGCCAATTCCTCTACTTTTGAAGTAATTTTATCTGAAGTTGTGAAATAGACGTGAAGCAACCTTCAAATCTTAGGGTAGAAGAAAACTGAAAAACAGAATCCTGAGCCAGGCAAAAAGGAGTAACCAACCATCTCTTATGAATGGAAATTGAATGTAGACAAAGAAGCTGAGTCAAGGGAGCAGGGCCCTCTCCCTTGGAACTATGATGGGGGCTGAAAAGGCAGTCATGTAAGGGTTTCTCTTCACATAAGTTTGTGAATTAGAACAAAGAATCCAGTGGCTGTGAAACAGAAGTACTGAACAAAGTAGCATTTAACTGTAACACTGACATACTTATATGTGAAAATACAGAGCAGAAACAGAAAGCTGCTGGGTGGCACAATTTTTAAAATTAAAGTACAACATTATAAAACTTTTCGACCTTGTATTGAAGGGTCGACTTTTCAGTGGTCTACTTTTTGTAGGTTTTCTACCTGCACACTCCCCTACGTGGTAATTACTGCCTTATTTTATGTAGCTTCTTAAGTATTGTGAATTGGTCAGTTTATTGGAAGGTTTAGCTGGAAACATAAAAAGATCTGAAGGATCAATTTAATAATATACTGGATGGTTTTGTCATCACATCCAACCACCAGCATAAGCAAATGTTATTTTAGAATGCTAAAGTTTAGTTTTGAATGACTGACCATCTTCCACACTCTGCATGCACTTCATTGGCCAGCACAGCAGGGTACAATTGGAAAACTAAGGTATGTGATACTGCTTAAAAGCAGGATTATTTGTTCTGCTGTCATCCTAATGCTGTACTTAGAAACATACAGATTTGTGTATTTTACACACGCTTCTCCAATAACAGTTATTCAGAGGTGCAGGCTTAGATCGTTCTTAAGATAAGCAAATAAAATATTTTTTTAGCTAATGGATGGATAATTATGCCATCAGTTTTATCACTTTTGCAAATTCATCTTCAGACACTGTATTCAGATTACCTTTGAATGTGCATTTAAGTATCAGATACCACCTAAATGTCAGAGGGAGAAAAATTAGACTAATCTTGGCAGTCTGGAGGAAAGATGTTGTCAGAGGTCATCAACAAGTCTGACAAAACAGTCGTCATTAACATTGTCTGTCAGCACCTCCATTTGGAAGTAATTTGGATATTTGCAGTGACCCCATCAGTTCTGATTGGCTGGGCAGTGACCTTGACCAGGGTGAAACCTGTTCAGTGTAGCTCATACAATGCACTGTAGGTGGAATTCAGGATGACAGATGGCAGTGGGGTCAGGAAAGAGGAACTTGTCCATCACTGCTATTGAAGATGAAACTACTCAACAGTATAATTCAACTGGCACAGGGGTTGTGGTTTGCATATGCCACAAGAGAATTGTTCAATTTCCTTTATTTTTAAAGAAATGTTAGTCCCACGATCTCAGACTAACAAATATGTGGATAGAGCATAGGTGTTGGAGTTTAGCAGTAGACTAGATATTTTAAAAACCAATGTCTGAAAACTTATCTGGCTATGTCTTTAACATGGATAAATTTCAGATCAAAAACTGGTTGCTCTGGTATTTTTCTTTGTTCTTAATAGAAAATTGGGTTAATTTCCTGGTGGGGTTATTATCTTACTCTTATGGATATAATCCCTTCCTTTTCTCTCTCACACCACAGAATCAATATGAAATATATTTGATTGCATATTATACCTTCTAAGTGCTGGACTAAAATAAGGCTATTAAAGTAGTTAATATATTCTGTGAATAATTAACCTGTGGTAAAACAACATGGACCTACTGTTGCAGTTTTGGAAGCATTTATTTTTATATAAATAAAACCATGAATAGAAAGGATATTGAATGACATAGCATAGAGTTTGGATTCTGGGTCCTGAGTCTCAGTAGTTTGAGATATTAATTTGTTGAGGACCTGATAGAAGTATATGTAACTCCTAATGGTAATATAGGTATTAAATGATGAATTAATAACAAAATACACAAAATTTAAATTATTATGGAATTTTAAACAGTCTTAGAATTTCTACAGAATAGAAGAACTTTCTCTCTATTGACTGCTGAACTAGGAGTTTCTCAATTTTTGTCTTTGATATTCTGGAAACAGTTTTGTACCAAATAGGAGAGGAGGAAATTGGAGAACAGAGGAAAAGAAAAGTAAGAGAAAAGAGAAAAAATTAAAAATTGGCAAATCAGCTATAACCCAAAAGAATGAAAAGCAACAAGTGAATTGATTTTTTTTTTTCCGTACTGACAATGAAAACTTGTAGGATATTGACAGAGGATAGTTAAATTGATTTTTCTGACTTGTGGATTACTCTACTCATTTTCCACATTTAGCATTTAGATGAGCCTCAGATGTTTAGGACAAGATAATAAGAACTCACGGAACTGTATTTAGTAATTACACATCATGATTTTTTCCAATTTTGTTATAAAAAGAGAATTTGCTGCAAAGCAAAATACTACCCAGCTCATCGAAATCCCAACATAAACCTTTATGTACTAGTTATTTAATTTTTTATTTGGTCATTTTATCCATAACCGATAGCATCATCCAAATGGCTTTTAGGATAATACATCATCTTCTCTGAAACACTTTGCCTAACTGAATTTGAGATACCTCTCATTTAGGCAGAGCAGCTTTTATACAAATTACCTCAGCCCCACTCATTCCAGTTCTATTTATACCACCTATTTTAATGTGCATATTGTCATGACCCACAGAGAGTGCATTAAGTAATTAAGACACCAACCACATAGTGTCATTTGCTGTAACTGAATCTATGGACTCAATCAGTAACCACCTGAAAGTGCTTTAGGCTGCAAGATTAGGGCACAATCTGCTGAGTCAATGGGGAGATCCAAATGGGAACATGTTAGTTTCTGACATCATCATGCAATTTTCAGTTCCATTTTAATTAGTTAGAAAACATAGTATAAGCCTCATTGCCAAACCCTCCTTGGAAAAAATTCAAGGTGGAGCTAAATAAAGATAAAAGCAAATAGCCAATCGAGTAGAAGAAAAACCTCAATCTTACCTGCCTTTCCAAGGCACATTTTATCTCCAAACAGGAACTGAATCCTGTGTTCGCTGTATGATTTCTTATCTGCAAACTAAAACAAAATAACCATATTTAAAGTATAAATACCACTATAAACACAGTTCATTTTATTCAAATTTTTATAGTTCCACTGGTGAGAGGGCTACACAGCTGTTGTTTGCTAGATTGTCAGTTGTTGGGTTAAAAGTTTGTCCTATCCATCCAGGCAACGGTCACTGCTTAGGAATCAGATGACCACACCAGAGCTACATACTATGTAGATCATATAATTTGTTTTGGATCGTCTTCCTTCCAGATGCTAAGATCTGCTGTATTTATTAAGATTTGGCTTAAGCCCTAATTCACTCTGGAGTTCAACTAAAACAGATTAATTGAATGGGACCCATACCAACACATATGTCTCCTTGAATCTAAAAGTGATTTAAAGTTTTGATGGCAGTTAGTGACCACTGGATAGATATGTACTTTTTCTATATAGTTAACATGCAGCAGTGTTTTCATCCTAGAAGAAAACCTGAGGTGAATACTTCCCAGATGGCTTTTTCAGACAGAGGTTTCTTGCAAAAGAAGAAAAGAACACTCAAACAGTTAAATTCCAAAGAGTAGCTCATATTAAAGATTTTTTTCTTTTTCTTTGAGGAACGCATTCAGAGAGGTCTTTTCAAACTCCACAGGGTGCTTTAGGAATATGTTTGGAATGTAAACACATACTTGAGTTGCCCAGCTGCCACCTGGCTTAGAGTGTCACCTTTCATAGAATTTAAAAATTTTAAATCAAAAAGGAGTCTTGATGATCATTGGTCTGAGACTGTCCGTTGCTTGACAGAAAAGAAAACTTGGACAAAACTAAGTTAAGTAATGCACTCACATGAGCTTGATTTCCATCCAAGCATCCACATTCCCTCCCATTAAGCACACCAGGCACAGGTGCAGTGGAGCAGGGTGGCCCTTACTGGTGACATTTCCTCTCCAAGGCTTTTTATTCACTTCTCCTTCCCCTTTCACTTCTGTTTCTTTCTCTTCTTTCCCCAGCATTTTTTTTTTTTCAATCTCTTTTTAAAACCACCTACCAATCCTAACAGTAATCATAGCTTGCTGGGGGGAAAAAAGTAATCTACTGAACAATACCTGCATGATTTCTGATTTCTCTTAAGTTTCCTCTGAGAATACTTAGTGACTATAGCATTTGTCTGAAAAACATAATGCCTTATGGTATTTGGGGCTTTATTGTTATATGCTTTATTTTATGCATTTATGCAGAGGCAAAGACATCACTATTTTGAATTCTTTATAGTACCTAGTATGATATTTGGCTTTCTGATTTAAAAGGCAGTTTTTCTGTCTCCATCCTTTAAATCAGTGGTTTTGATGAAATTGTGTCTGATAACTCAAATGTTTGCTTAAAACATCTAATTAGGATCATTGTAAAGAAGTTTAATCTGTTTATGCGTGGTGTATATACACAGTCATGCATGTGACATATCTTATGTCTTTATACATGATATTATGTCTTTATATATCTTTTTCCATCTATATGTATCTATACATATGCATATAATTTAAAATTTTAAAATGCAGACTTACCTGTGTACCGTGTGTGTGTGTGTGTGTGTGTGTGTGTGTGTGTGTGGTAGGAATTTTAAATGTTTCATTTCTTAGCAAGGTGAAATCTAGGTATTTAATTTGGGTTTCTTATGTTTTTTTTTTTCTTTCTTTTTTTGCACCCAGGGGCTTCTAACCATAGAGCATTGATCCATATCCCCAGTCCTTGTTATTTATGTTTTATTTGAGATGGGTTCTCACTAAATTACCTAGAGCCCTACTAAGTTGATGAGGCTGACTTTGAACTCATGATACTTCCTGCTTCAGCCTCCAGAGCCACTGGAATTAGAGGCATGTGCTACCATGGTCAGCCAGGCTTCTTAAGGTTTTAAGGTATCTATTTGTCAGTTATGATTAACTTCTTATTCCAAGTGAGAAGTTGACTGGAATATTTTATTCATTCTTTGTTTCTACCACGTGTGCACACATACACCCACAACAGTTGAAGTGCAAATGTGCAAAAGAAGCTCATTTAAATAATACAAGCTTATTCACCTAATCTGCAACCTTACATATGCAGAACTTGTGTGGTAGTCACAATACAATGACTGTTGGGAGATCCCATTAGAATTACAAAAATGTGCCAGAGAGGTAGCACATGTCTGTGATCCCAGTGACTAGAGAGGCTGAGGTAGGAGGATTGCAAGTACAAAGCCAGACTCAGCAATGTAGCAAGGCCCTAAGTAACTTAGTACCCTATCTCGAAAGAAAGGAAGGAAGGAAGGAAGGAAGGAAGGAAGGAAGGAAGGAAGGACGGACGGAGGGACGAGTATTGCTTAGTGGTTAAGCACCCCTTGGTTCAATCCCTAGTATCAAAAAAAAAAAAAAAAAAAAAAACAATGTAAAAATGTGTTACCATCTTTATCATCATCCATAATGGAGTCTATAAATCAAGAAAATGAATATATCCCAAGATAGCAAAAGACATTTTGAGACAGTAGCATAAAAAATACATATTAGAACACTGATGGGTTCATGTAGAAGGCAAATTTGACAGAAAGCCCAGTTTCCCAGCTCAGAATGAAGTTGGAGATGTGATGCAGAGACCACTGGGAAGTGGGCATTGGGTACCTCGGCACAAGGTGCTATGGCTCATGCTGATGGAGTGCCTGAAAGACACAGCAAGGGAGCAAAGGGAGCTGAGTTGGGTAATTGCCACTGCTGACTAAGTGGGTCACAGGGATATAAAAGGCCAACCCATTGCAAATTGGATGACATTTTGTTTTGTATAACCACAGAAATATTGGGAGTGAACTGTTAGTGAGTCCAAATATGATATGCTAAATTAAACACCGTTTATTTTGTTCTGTTTTTTTTTTTTTCCTCTCCTCTTCCCAGGCCATGATGCTTCCTTGGCCCCTGGGAGATTTGTGTAACTTGATTAAAAATTAAATTGCTTTGGAAAAGTTAGTCCTGAGATTTAGTTTTCTGGATCCTTAATGATTTGAGTGGATCATTCTGGAGAATCAGAAGAAAGCAATGATAGGAAAGAAGGAAATAGGAAGTGAGACTTTGGGGAGGGAGGTTTCCTGGTCTTAGAGCAGTATGGACACTTCCTAAGCCTCTGAGGGGATGGCAGGTACCTAATACGTGGCAATGGTAGGGCTTTTGGACATCAAGACCCTGGCTGCCCTGGATATGTGATTGATAGGAGCAGCTTATTTTGAAAGAACCCCAGGATGGCCCTACAGGGTCATCCACACTGACCCCTACCTTAGTAGCTCTCAGATTCCTGTGCAGTCACAATAGAAGTGAGAAATACCAGGCTGATATTCCCCAAAATGTCCTGGTTATTTGAAAATTCCTTTAAAAACATTTTTGTATTAATGAATTACATATAATTTTCTTGTTACTTTTATTCCTTCAATTTAATAGCAATGTATCTTCTCTATTTTTTCTTGTTTGACTCTAAACCATAACCTACAGTGCTAGGTAGATCTGTGCTTGAGTGAATTACAGCATGCTGTCACACTGAGTTACTGGCAATATAAAGGATTGGAAAAAAATTATCTTAGTGAGATTTCAACATGACAAACTGTTTCAGGTAGAGCTGCATCAAAAAAGATGAAGATGAACTGGAAAGTGTATTTTCAAATAAAAGAGATCCTTCCAATAAAAAAAAAAATGCAGTCCTACTTTAAAGAAAAATGGAAAGGAGTACTCAAAGTTATCAAAAGAGAGTTGGAAGAAATAAAATAAAAGTATAAAAATAACTTTTAAAAAGTATGCTTAAAATTTAGGTTTATTGATTCTATTTTTATTATTTTCTATTATACATAAATATATGCTATATATGTTATTTCTCTAACATTATATATAATTCTATATATATTATTTCTATAATATATAAATATATGCTACTCGTGTTTATATTAGGATTTCTGTCAAAATTTCTTCATTGTATTACTACAATTTATGTTCTTGCTTTGGTCAAATTCTGGACAGTAAACTGTCCTTCAAGACACATGAATTGGAGACCTTTCAGTTCTCATCTTTGCTATTGTACCCTCCACATTTAGAAGGAAGAGATTGGACTCCTAGATTTCAGAACTTTAAGAAATTGCTGATGCCCTGGTCAATTTGAAGCAACAGCTGTTTCAAGGCACACTCTTTTATATATACCACTGCCTCTTAGGTCCTGGTACTGAGTTACAGAACTATATCTGTCCAGAGAGCACAGTTCCTCATACACGTGACATAGGCAAACACCCTCAGAATGATCTTTTAAAGTTAATGTGATGCCCTTAAGGATAAAATCATATTCTTATTTCTATGAATTCAAAGCACTTTCACATAGAGATAAGAGAATTCAATATTTTGTTTCAGGACACAATACAATACTCAGAGATGGAAGTGGCAGGTTCCTCCCTTGACTTGTCTCCCTGGCCCTGCATCCTCTTCTACAAGAATGACATTAGACTCTTTTCTCCTTTCTTGTTTCCAAAAGATGAATCATTCTCAGATATATCATTGGAAGCAGAGGACTCACCATGATATCATTTGTACTTTCAACATTTCTTGAGGCATCAATTGATTCTTGAAATACACAGGAAAAAAAAAACTGATCACTATATGAACAAGATCACCTTTTCTGTTTAGTTGTTCTAAAGGAAACTGCACCTGCTTACACATATGTTTTTCCAAATTTCCTATTCATATGGACTCTTGAGTGAATGTTAATCAGCAAAAGTGCTAGGCAATGTCAAGGAGATTATTAAGATTTCATTACTTTCAATCTAGATTAAAAAATGTAAATTAAAATTGATGTTAGCAAGTTTAGCTGATGACCCATAACCTAATTCAGTCAATCAAATACTTACTCTCTTTTACTAAGTCCATAAGAGTACCAGTGCAAAATGAGGGTGATAGTCCTTCTCAGTCTTGGAGTTAAAGCAAATGAAAATGATCAGCAATTTGATACATTATGCATATGCATGACTTGTTTGAGCCTGTCAGCAGTGATGTCCTGAAGGGGTACTTTTCCTAACCACATACTGTGGAACACCAAGTCCTATGAAGCTCCTGCATGAAATACTGCCTTTGCATTCCTGTCTTAAGTCTGCACACTACATTGCTGAAGAATTCTGCAGTAAAGCAACCTGTTTAATTTTCTGTACCTTTTTAGCTTAGCTCAGAGTTATAATCTGCTACCCTCCTTTTTCTTTTTTCCTATTTCTTTTTTTTTTCATTTTCTTTGAATAAATACCATTAACAGTCTTTGGGAATAGTACCCTGAGATCATGTATTGAAGAACATTGCTTTTGATAATTTAAATTTCAGTCATGTCCAAAGCACAATAGGTCTTGCCACCAGAGAAAGTTTCTTTATTACTTGAAAATTCTTTTACCTCACTTTTTAACCCTATGACAATTGAAAAAGTTTTTTTGAGTTTCATTTGTCAGTATTATCCTCATTGTTCAGTGGTTCAAATAAAAAAAAAAAATGGAGTGACCCAGTATGACAGAATGTAACCAATTGAGAAATTCTATCCAGGCAGTGGCGTGTGCCTATAAGCCCAGAGATTCTGAAAGCCGCAGGAGGATCCAAGTATGAGGTCAGCCTAGATAATTCAGTGAGACACCATCTTAAAATATTAAAAAAAAAAAAAGGTGTGCAGGGGGCTGGAGATGTAGCTCAGAGGTTAGAGGTAGAATGCTCTTATGCTCAATGCCCGACAACAACAAAAAGAGAAAAAAAAAAAAAAAAAGAATTCTAAATCCTAGCTGTGTGCAGAAGGCTTAGGGATTTAAGACCTGGTCAGCTGTCATGATGGACAAACTTTGGCCCATTGTATTCCTAAGTGTAGAGGAGCTGAAAGCCTGGTCAGTCCAACCCAGATGTTAATCCCAGTTGGCAATGGGAGATATCCAGGAATTCTTGGCCTGACTCCCGATTCTCCAAGTCCCTCAGCCAGATGCAAGACCTTTGGGGAATAGTCACTCAGAACCATGATGAAGAGGTTGGCAGGATCCCATGTGAGTCAGGGGAGAAAGTTTAGGTGGGCGTGCCTGACAATGAGGTGTGGGTGTGTGCTGAATACGCCACAGGGGAACATGCAGAGCAGAGCCAAAGGATGTCCCAGAGACCGAGGATTCAAGCCGAGTCAGTTATGCACACAAGGACAGTTAGGTTTTAGAGAAAATGCAATTGTACACCAGAGCAACTTGGTAATAATAAACGTGAATTTATAACAGCCATGACAGCAGCATTTTTCACACTTTGAGCATTTGGAAATGTTTGCAATTGGCATGAATATAGTTGCTCTGAGCAGAAATCACTGTGTTTGGTTCAGTTATTGAACTTGTATTCTTATAATACTTCCTATGTTATTATCTTCTCTTTTGGCATGCAGTTAGAAAACTCCTGGTTGTAATTATTCAATGTTATGTAAGCTTTTATTGTTATGGAGTAAATTAAAATCAAAAAACTTGACTGAGAAATTACTGTATGCAACATACATGCCAGAAAACACCAGAGATACCAATGTGGAAAGAACTCTGTCCTCCAGAAGTTTATCCTCAGTTAACTGTAATTTGGTTGTGATTTATGCAAACTGAGATATTTAAATGATTCACTGTAGCAAATATTTTTATTTTTTTCATAAAACTATGCATGTTTAAGGTCTACAATATGATGTTTTCAAATAATATACATAGTACAATGATTACAAGTTAGGCAAATTAACATATCATTTCTTTAGGTAGTTCTTTTTTGTTGATGTGAAAGTACTTGAAATCCATGGTTAGAAAATTTCCGTTAAATAATTAACTATAATTATCAGGTTGTATCTTTGATACCTAGAGTTATTCATCCTGTATTGCTGAAACTTTGTAATTTTGACCAATATCTTCCTGTTTTTCTCACATTCTTGCTTCTAGTAAAAACTATTTTACCATGTGTTTCCATATATTCAATTTTTAAGACTGCATGTGTAAGTAAAATTATGCAGTATCTGTTCTTCTGTGTCTGACTTATTCACTTAGCATAATGTTCTGAAGACTCATTCTTGTTCTTTCAAATGGCAAGAGCTCCTTTTTGAAGGCTGAATGATGTTCCTTTGTACAATTCACCTGCCACAAAGCCCCAGGTTGTTCCCTGTGGTGATTATTATAAATAATTCTGCACAGATTACCTGTTTGAGGTGCTAGTTTCATATCTGTTTGTATGTACCTAGATGGAGGATTAATTGATTAGGTGGCATTATTTTTTTAATTCAAAATAAATTTATTTTTTAATTGATACATAAGACAAAACTTGTGGAGTGCAGTGTTCTGGCTCAGAGTCTTTGACTCGTGTCTGGGTGCACTTGCAATTGCTGGGAACTTTCTGTGAAAAAGTATGGCCCAATTGCTATGGGTTCCCTATTTATGAAGGCTCTATACAAAGCACAGAAACTGTGTCAGTCTTGGCTTAGATTTCAGACACCAGTTCCTGGGGATAGAGGATACTAGGCATAGCAAGATAACCACAATGTTTCACCAGTACTGTAACCTCCAAGTTGGCCTGCTTAGTAGATACGTTGGGCAATGGACTCCCTAGGTGCTACAGGAAGCTCCTAGCATTGCAACAGTGGAATAGCTACAAAAATGTTTCTAGTCCTGTAACTGTCTAGTTTACAAAGAACATTGCCTCTGTAGCCTTTAACTTCCTGATTGTGAGACCCTATATAATAAATGTACATAGGCAGCTCTGGGTCACTGCTTCTCCACCTGAGATCAGTGTCCCACCTGATCCAACCTTTCTCTCTAATGTTAGTGTCTTTCTTAGCTCCCCATTGCCCCTTGCCAGTTTTCTGAATTAACAGCTGTTCAGGTCATGGCAAAAACTTATACATATTTATGGGGCACCATGTGATGTTTCAATAGGTGTACACGTTATAGAATATTAAAATCAGGTTAAACGTCTCTCTCTTCAAATAGTCGTAATTTCTTTGTGATGAACACATTCAAAATCCTTTCTTGTAGCTTTTTGAGATATACACCACATTCCTATTATCTACAGTCACTCTACTGTTCAATAACACACTGGAACTTCTTAGTCCTATGAAACTGTAACATTTTTCTATCAACTTCTGTGAGGTCAGTTTTTCTAGCCTACCCTTTAAAGTCAGTGCTCCTCAGGTTTCCATCTAAACTGCTTTATATTTTTTGCTCTATACATCCCCCTGGATTATTTTATTCCAGTCCATGGCTTCAATTATATCTTGCTCTCACTGTCTTGAGTTCTACTTCTATATGTACCTGAAAAAAAAAAATCACCACTTTTAAAGCTGACATATCACTTTATACCCTGAAAGCTAAACCTACTTCCATGTTGTCTTTCAGTGATCAGCATCATCCATTCATCAGTTTGCCCCACCCTCTATGTAATAATGCTCTACATTCCATGAATTAATCAGCATATCCTATCAACTCAGTGTTTCTTGAATATAATTTATTTTCATTTAAAATTTCACTATCTTAATTCAGTCATTAATATCTTCCACTAACATCCTTCAAACAACTCTCTACACTATGGCAAGAATAATCTTTCTAAAATGCTATCTGGTAATGTCATTTTCCCCTTCCTGCCTAAAATCCTCACTGTCTCCCCTTTGTCCTGAAGAAGTGCCTTTTGGCCTGACTCCTGGAATTCTTCCTAGCTCACCTGCTGTTTATCTCTTCAGTGTCATTCTTGCCAATCATGCTTGCACTTGACTGCAGTCATATGATGCCCTTGGTTTTGTCCTTTTACAACTCTCCTTCCTGTCAATATTTTGGTCTGATTTTAATTCCACTTAGAATTCACCCTGCTTTGATTTCATTGATAACTCCCTGATTTTACAGTTTCTCAGACTAATTACACAGAGACTTCTGTCCCTGCCCCAATTAGAGCAGATAGCAATGTATTACAATTTCCTGTGTATATGTTTACTAAATGGAAAGCTCCTTGGATTGACCTTCCTCACAACGGAGTAACCAAAGGAACCATTCACCCTCCTAAGAATAAAAGAGAACAATTTTCACACATTCTTTTGGCTCCACTATGCCTCTAGGGCAGTTTATTTTCTACTTCTGTTACACTGACTTCTCATATTTAAACTTAAAACAATACAATTTTTGTTGAGTAAAATTATCCAAGTTGAGCCTCAAAGTAAAAAAGAAATAAAATGTAACCGTTGTTCAGATTTTACTTGATGACCCGAGATAAATTTAATATAGTATATTTCCCCATAGATTACATGAAAAAAAATGAAAGTGCTGAAGCCTTAAAAAACACTGGGATGAAACCTCTAAATGTCCTTTAAAAGTTGATAAGCAAATGTATTTGTTGTCACACCCATAGGAGAACACCTCTGCTTTTGTTAGAAAATCTAAAAGAGTTCTTACGTGGGGGACATTTTCTTTCTTCCTTTTGTAAAATAATTGTGATGAATAAAATGTACAAATAGAAGAGTCTCTTTGGCATTTTAGCTTGAAATAATAGATCATATTACTAACTCATAAATGCCTGAAGCTTGAAAAAAACATTAACAAATCTTATGTATATTTGAGGTGTAGAACATTATGTTATGGGATACATACAGAGAGTAAAATGGTTACTCTATTGAAACAAGTTTACATATTCATCTCACATTGTTACTTTTTTTTTGGTGAGAACAGTGAAATTCTCCTTTAGCAAAAATATAGAATACAGTATTAACTATATCCTCACATTGCACATGAGCTTTCTGGACTGTCCATTCTACAGTCTGCTACTTTATATACTTTGATGTATATCTCCCTGTTTTCTTCCATCCCACCCATGGTAACCACTGTTGAAAAAAAAATGTTTTGGAACATAGCAATGGAAACTATGTACACAGATTATTACCTACTGGATTACATTATCTCTTAATATACTCAAATTAGCCATTTATCTCCTTTATTATTGTTCCTTTTATGATTGTTTTATCTCACTAATTAGAAAATTACTTCCTTGAAATTTTCCTTATACTTTTCATTTCTCCCACAGCAAATAGAATAGTTCCAGATACACAGCAGCTATATTCAGCAAATAAGCTTTGATTAATTAAGTACATTTGGAATTTCTCTTCTGTTTAATGTTTGCAGTGTTCATCACCATCTGTAATTCTCCTGAATCAATGTGATATAATTACATGAAAAACAGGCTCTGTTGCTCTGATAATCCTCTCCTTTAGGTTGAAGACATCCCTGCGCATATATATATATATGTGTGTGTATATATATATATATATATATATATATATATATATATATATATTCATATTCATTCATTCATATTCTCTCTCTCCCCCCCTCCCACCATCTCTCTGCCTATCTGACTCCCATCTCTCTCTGTCACCCCCTTGTCTGCCCCCCTTTGTGCCCCCCCATTTGCTATTTCTCTGTCTTTTCTCTCTCCCCCCAAACCCCTCTGTCTCTGTCTGGTCTCTTGTCTCACTCCGCCCCACACTCAATTAGTTACTGAAGATTGGGAGGGTGAAAATATTTTATTTAGATAGGATATACTCCTTCCAAATCTGGAGCTGTCCTTATGTTCTCTCTATCCACAGATCTATTCTTTAGGGATAGCATGTGTTTAGGTTTTCAATGTTTACTTATCATTTCAGCACATTTTAATAACTTCTATATTGTCTGCCTTCAGAGACTCAGAAAGAATACAAACAATTGTAGTTTTATGATACTCTTTTTAAATTAATTTTTTAAAAATTTATATATGGCAGAGAAATGCATTACAATTCTTATTACACATATTTTGTTGCATATGAGCACAATTTTTCATATCTCTGGTTGTATACAAAGTATATACACACCACTTTGTGACTCCATACATGTACTTTGGATAATAATGTCCATCACATTTCCACCTTCGTTTCTAACCCCATACCCCTTCCCTTCCCCTCCCACTTCTCTGCCCTGTCTAGAGTTTGTCTATTCCTCCCATGTTCCCCCTCCCTACCCCTCTATGAATCAGCCTCCTTATATCAGAGAAAACATTTAGCATTTGGTTTTGTAAGAGACTAACCCACAAATTTACAATTATCTTATATTAGACAAAGGCTCCAAAAATATACATTGGAGAAAAGATAGTCTCTTCAATAAATGGTGCTGGGAAAACTGAAAATACATATGTAACAAAATGATACTAAACCCCTATCTCACCATGCACAAAACTCAAAATGGATCAAGGACATAGGAATAAAACCAGAGACCCTGTATCTCATAGAAGAAAAAGTAGGCCCTGATTTCTAGGCCCCAACTTCCTTAATAAGACTCCTTTGGCACAAGAATTAAAATGAAGAATTAATAAATGGGATGGAATTGAACTAAAAAGTTTCTTCTCAGCCAAAGAAACAATCTGTGAGGTAAATAGATAGCCTACATCTTGGGAGTGAATTTTATCCCTTAGACATCAGACAGAGCACTAATCTCTAGAGTATATAAAGAACTCAAAAAGCTAAGCACCAATAAAACAAATAACCCAATCAATAAATGGGCCAAGGACCTGAACTGACACTTCTCAGAAGAGGATATACAATCAATCAACAAATATATGAAAAAAAATGTTCTTCATCTCTAGCAATTAGAGAAATGCAAATCAAAACCACTTTAAGATTTAAATTCACTCCAGTCAAAATGGCAGCTATTATGAACACAATTGTAGTTTTATATAATAGATGCCATATTAAAGTGAAATAAATGATTTAGGCCACATCTAGGAGGAATAGCTATTTTGCACCTGACTGAAAGACTCAGGGAAGGGTGGGACAAATTTTTTTTTCAGCAGAAATAATGGGAATTCCAAAACAAGAAACAAACAAAAAATCATCCTCTGTTCTTTTTTTTTTCTGTCAATGTATCGATATACCAACTATACCAAATATAGTACAATATATCAAACTATAGCAAATATAGTACAAGACCATCTATCATTTTCTCTCACGAGTTTGGTAGGGACTGACCTAGGGTGTCTGTTTATGAATTGAAGGTCTCTGCCTCCCCCAAAGTTATATGTTGAAAACCTAAGCCCTAGTTGTGTTGGCATGTGGAGATGGGGCCTGTGGGAGGTAATTAGGTTTAGATGAAATAAAAATATGTAGGATCCTGGTCTGATGGAGTTGTATCCCTCACTACAGGAGAAACCAGGAGAGTCCTCACTAGAACTTGACCATGATAGCGTTCTAACCTCAGGTTTACAGTTAGAAATAAAGGGGAAGCCACTGGGTCTATAGTGCTTTGTCATGGCAGCCCCACTGTGTTGAATAGTGCAGGCCTCTATTGTTCTAGAGAGAGGAGATGAGAGTCATTTCAAAAGCTTCCTCACTCACACATTGAAGTGGGGGGATAAGAATCAAATAACTTGAAATCAAAGATGTTGGGGCTCCATAGTCATTTCTCTGTCTCACTGTTTTCCCCAATATGGTGGATTCAGGGTAGCCATGCTGATTACATAGTGGCCAAAGGGACATGTTTTAAGGTAGAGACAAAACAAGTAAATACTGTATTACCTTTATAACCTGCCTGAGTCAGCCAAGCAGATCACTTCTGCCAGGTTCTAGTAGATAAAAGTAAGTTCAACCCATATTTTAGGGAGAGAGACTGGGACTGCACCTCTTGACTAAAGAAATACAAAAATTGCATGCATACATTAAAGTCACTGTTCCTATAAAGATTTATCTATGTGCATTTACATAGTGCTGGTTGCAAACAGGAGGAAAAAGAAGTAGACTTAGTAAGAATAATGGTGGGGAACTGGTCACAGAACATTTGAATTAAATCCAACCTAGTCTCACAATGTACTTCATGCCAATATATTCGAATGAGTGAATATTTACTCCTTATCTTGCTTTGACAGATCCTCCAACCCCAGGAAGAGTCCATCTTTTGGCTCCCTTACTGTCTCCCTTCTCCTAGGTTTTGTCTGCTTGCTTCTTCTCCATCTGTGACAGTTCATTTTCCTTAAATATATCATCACACTCACCAAGTCCTGGCTTTTGTCTTCTACATATTGCTCAATCTATTCACTCCTCTCCATATTATGATTCTTTTAGTTCATGCCATATCACCGTCTCTATCACTCAACATTTATTTCCTGAATACCTGCTATGTAATATATTGAAACTGGGACTTATATCAATTTAGAATACAGACAAAAATTCCCATCATCTTTGAGCTACAGCGAAGAGAAAAACAGATTCCTATTTCCTTTCCCCAGGGGAATGAGGTTACTGATAGATTTATATGTATTTGCTACCCGACCTTCTCCACATTATGCTATCTCTGTAAATCCCTCTGCTTCCCCTCATTCTGGAGTTGCTCAAGTAGAAAGGCCTTTAGTAACCTATCAGCACCTCTAGTTAGGAAGATCTGTCCTTGCCACTTTCAATTTGAGGCTTTCAATTATAATTACTGTTTATTTTCTCTGTATGAAATGTTCTAATTATGGGGTTTTGTTTCAGTAGCAGGCCATATGGGCCTTTTTTGTACCCCACTTGCTCCTAATCTGGAGAGTAGACATTTAACTTTGAGATGTGCTCCTAAAGTCAACTTTATATACTTACATAGCATGCATCTCAAGTCAACTCATTCCAACATAATCTCTGTTTTTTTACAACCCTGTGTGGTCACTTGTCTCCATTTGGTTAAAAAAAAAGACAGAAATTTAACATTTTCACAAATGATTAAATATGCTATAAGACCTCAGTCTTATATGGCAATGTTTAGGAGTCTTATAAGCTAGTTAAAATCACAATCATTCTTGCTTCATCCTGTTCTGATTTTTTTTTTTTATGTGGAAGCTTTGGAAATTCAACCTGAGCTGACAGTTATATACCCTTCAAGAGGTAGAATTTGGGTAGGGAATAAAAAAAAGGAAAGCTCAAATACAGGTATACAACTAGGAAGTCAAGAGTGACATGTTACCAGAGAAATCACAATAGCTCGGCTCCATCATCCTCAAATTTGAAACAAGCATGACTTGATAGTAATATTAGTATTTGAGAAACTTAAATCCTTTTGTGAAAAATTATTAGCTAAATAGTCATCAGGAGTGTGTCTGTGATAGAATACACCTTTCAAACATACTGCAAAGGCTCAACAAACTGGAAGTTCCAAACTCGCAAGAGATTTACCCACACTATTCCTACATAAAATGGCTAATTCAGTCTCTGAATAATACACTTAATTACCACTTCTTGTTGATTCCGTTTTTGTGTCATGGTGACCAAAATAGCTGACAAGAACAATGAAAAGGAGGAAAGGTTTCTTTTGGCCCTCCTTTTCAGTGGTTCAGTTGACTCCATAACCCTGGGCCCAAGGTGAGGCAGAACATCATGGTGGAAGGGTGTGGTGGAGGACAGCAGCTCAGGACATGACAAGAAGGAACTGGCCAGGGACCCAAATAAATAAATAAACCCCCAAAGTCACACTTCCAATGACTTACCTCTTCCAGGCATACCCAGCCTACCTACAGTTACCACACTGATGTGAATTAATCCACTGATTTGGTAAAGGTTCTTATAACCCATTCATTTCATCTCTGAAAATTCTTACATTTTCTCACACATGAGCTTTTGGTAGATAGCTCATATCTAAGCAGTAACACCCCCCAATAGGTCTTTGCCACAATTTTTTGTAAGACGTGTTCTACAACCTATTCTGTATGCAGTTTCATAGCTGACAAAACACTTTTGACTGTCCTCACATGCCAGAGAGCTGTCCCAAGTGTCGCCAGTCCTTAGGCACAGGTTTGTGTCAGCCCACATAACCTCAGACCGTAGTAATTAATTTAAACCTAAACAGTACTGTTAGAATGGGGTTCACAGTTTCATTCTTAGGGGGATGGAATTTGGATTTTGCTAAGTCTGAATTACTGGAGTCTGGACAGCGCCAGGAGAGAGGCATAGACTCTACCTACAGTATTCGGATAGGATAAGGACAGCGGAAGTGTAAAGGACAAAGGTGACATTCTCTGGCTTCTGTCACAGATTTAAAAATTAACTCCAGAAATATGACTAAAGAGTTTCTTATTTTTCCTCTCATGGGAGACAGGTAGAGATTTTAACCCACTGAGGGAACAAGAGTCCTCATAATACACAGCAGTAGATTCAGCAGCTGTTTTTCCCAGGGTAGGGTAAGTTGATGTCCAGAAGATTCTGGGAACCAAAAATGGACACAAGCCAGATAGGTGAAGGCTGTGGAGTCCTAGTGCTCAAGGTCAGTGAGGGTGTACGAGGCTGGGGTGTTGATGAAGGAGGGTTTGCCTGAGGCCCTTAGTCCCACCATCTCGGTCAAGAACCGTGATCAACACCTTGTAGCACTTGAGAGTTCACAAAGCAATTTTCCAAACAAACTCACAGTAGAGCTTTATGAGATCTTATCCACAATGTATGGGTGAGAAGATGAAATTCATAAGATCACTTACTTATTACCTGTCAAAAATAATAGCTGGATCCAAGTTCTTTGTATGTTTTCCCCCCTACTATAGCATATCATTTATCCTTTATAGATATAGATATAGATATCCTTTATAGATATATTATGAGTTCAATTAAAGAACATTTAGGAAGTGTTAATATACATTTAAACATTTTACTAGTGACAGGAATTGAATGAATAAGTCAGATACACATATCAAAGTCAGAGACTGAGTCTTTCAATAAAATCACTTTTTCCTCCCATTTTACCATCTCTTCATACCTTCTGTATAACATTGGGTTTCATGTGCCATCTAGTGGACATTTTCCAAATTACATGTAAAAACAATCCTGCGTTGTTTTCCAGTGTTTCTGAAGTAGGTCTTCATCTGCACTTCACATTTTTAAGCACGTTTATGCATAGACTTCTTTTTTTTAATCTCCCCAAGTAAGAAATGTCTAGCCATTTTAGTATATAGTTCTTGACTATTTTTCCTTTTTTCTTCAAATCTTCCTCATAAAATAAAGTAAAATTCTTTTGGCTGCACAATTCTGATCCTAACACACCATTACTTAACAGTAAAACTCATTGACTTTAAAATAACCAGTACATTTCCTCTGTTCCCAATATCTAACTCTCCCTACCTATCTTGGAGCATCCCTGTGCGACAGTGAGTTACTAGTAGGCCAGAATTACATGAAAAATCAACATGAGATGATACATCACATACATTCAGCATAAGAAGGATTAAAAATCAATGAAAATAATAGTTGAACCTATGTAAAAATAATGCACCTAGAGGCATTTTTAAATCTCAGTGAATTATCTTATAAAATCTCAACTTGCCTTCACAACAGTTCTGCAAAGCCATTAGAACAGGTGTATTTTCATTATTTGCCAGTAAATGAACAGGAAGAGAGATGATCAGTGACTTGATCAGTCTCACAAAGGTGATAAAGGGTAGGGAATGAATTAGAACTTTTCCTGGTGAGGCCTGCAGACCAGCAGCGTGGGGATCACAACGGAGCCTATGAGACTCGGGATCTTTGTCTGTATGCTGGCCCTGTGGAGTCAGAATCTGCACTCTGACCAGATCCCAAGTGATTCCATGTCTGCTAACAGTCTAAGAAGAACCTGTCTAGCCCATAGATCACTTATGAGATCAAGATGCATTCCTAAGGTATCCCAAGTCAGCCTGTGGTCTTTCAGCAGCGTTTGAGTTAGTTTTAATTGGAACAAAAACTCAAATATGGAAAAAAAAAATTTCATATGAGAGGAACATTTTCAAAGTAATCAATCTTTTCAAATATTTAAAACATTAAAATAATTCATTTGAATTATTTTGAATTCAGATTTCATTGGAATTATTTCATTGAAAATATTTGTGTTCCTAGAGCAACAATACCAGTTTTCTTGTTAGGGGAAACTATATGTCTGTAACAGAATGTTATAACCAACCCAAGATTTTTTTTTCAACTTTAGAATTTTCAAGCTAAAAGTATTTATTTTAACTTTATTTTTTCAATTTATGTATGAAGCAAATGAAGTTCACTCAAGAAGTTATTGGCAACGGGACTAAATTTGAAGCTTTGCCTAATGGTCTGATCTTCCACTATCCCCTACCCTTCACACATGTGAATTTATGTCTGGAAGAACATATTGCAAAGCTTATTCTGTAGGAAACTAGTATTGTGTATTTCATTATAAAAATGCATTTGAGAAATATTGTATGATATAGCTCCTTATTGATTCTCAGCAGAGTCTCAAGTGAGAAGACCTTCTATAAAGAATAACTTTAACTCAGTTTACCAAGTATTTTTGCTGTAGCTTCTTCTCTGATTTACTCTTCTGTCATACTTCTTAAAGGAAATTGTATTATGTACATTTAGGGTATACAACTTGATGTTATGTGTTACACATAGTAAAAAGGTCATTATAAACAAATTAACATATTCACTATTTCTTAAGTTATCCTTTTATTATTTGATTTGTGAAAAAGAACAGCTAAAATCTATTCAGCATGAATTCTACATACTGTGTAATTCTGTTCTCTATAATTCTCATATTGAACATGAGATGCCTAGATGTGCTCATCCTACATTTCTGCTACTTTGTATTCTTTCATCTAGTTATCTCTCTTACCTCTGCCACTGGTAATCACTACTTTGCCAAAAGGTTATCTCTGATATTTGAATACATTTTAGATTCCACATATAAGTGAAATGATACAATATTTTCCTTTGGCTCATTGCACTTCACAATGTCCTGTAGGCTTATCTATGTTGTAACAAAATAGAAAGATCTTATTCTTTTTTAGGTCCAAATGACACTTTATTGTATATACACACTGTAATTTCTTTATTCATTGACAGGTTATTTCTATATCTTGGATGATGTGAAAAATGCTGCAATGAACATGAGCTCGTACATATCTTTACAAGACCATGATTTAATTTTCTTGAGTATGCACCCAGAAAATGGATAATTTGATCATGTGGTTAGTGTTATTTTTAATTTATTTAGAAACCTTCATACTGTTTTTTGTAATGGCTACATTTTCACTGGTGGTTCACAAAAGTTCCTGTTTTTTTTCACACTCATGAACATGTGCTGTTTTCACTTTTTGGTAACAGTCATCCTAATGGTGAGAGGCATCTTATGGGGGTTTGAGTAACATTTCCCTGATGATCAATGTTGTGGAGCACCTTTTCGTACACCTTTGGACCATTTCTGGGTGGTCACGTCACAAGTGTATATTCAAGTCATTTATACATTTCTTTTTCAGTGTTTTTCCACTGTTGGATTATGTAAGTCCTTTATCAATTTTGGATATTAACCCCTTAGCAGATACACAGTTGGCAAATATGTTTTCCCAATCTAGTATTGCTATTTTCTATTTTACTTACTTATTTATTGCTGACAGTTTCTTTGCTTCACAAAACCAACCTTCTTTGCTTTCTTTCTCCTTCCTTCCTTCCTTCCTTCCTTCCTTCCTTCCTTCCTTCCTTCCTTCCTTCCTTCCCTCCCTCCCAGGGGGATATTGGGGAATCTATCCCAAGGCCTCAACATGCTAGGAATGTGCTTTACGACTGAGCTATACCCCGACCCTTTTTCATTTTGTTTTGAGACAGGAGCTTGATAAGTTGCCCAGGCTGCTGCTTCAGTTTCTGGAGTAGCTAGGTATCACATCTGGCCATCACCTCTTCCAAATTTTCAAAATGTCTTTCATAGGGTAAGAATTTAATTAAGATGGCCAGAGGGTGCTGGTTGGGTTTGGTTCTAGATAGGCACAGTGATGTAGTCTCTGTGCAGTTTTTTTGTTGTAGACAACATTGGTGATGACTACAGGTGCCTCTCTGGTCTAGGCTATAGGAATGTGTAGAAGTGACAATGGCTGTGTATGATATTAGAGCTAATGCTTTAGGGATTCTCTTTGTTCTCTCTCATAGTGGGGAATCTCAGCTGAGGTAATGTCTCTCTTTTTTTGTTGTTCTTCTAATTAGTTATAGATGACAGTAGAATACATTTTGACACATCATACATAACTGGAGTGAAACTTGTCGTTTGTCTGGTTGTATATGATGTAGAGTTACACAGATTATCTAATCATATATGCACATAGAATAATGATGTCTGATTCATTCTACTATCATTGCTACCACCTTCCCTCCCTTCACTCTCCTCTATTTAGTCCAAAATACCACTATTCATCTCTCTTCCCCCTATTGTGAATTAGCATCTGCATATCAGAGAAAACGTTCAGCCTTTGTTTCTTTGGGATTGGCTTATTTTGCTTATCATAATATTCTCCAGTTCCATCCATTTACTGGTGAATGCCATAATTTCATTCTTATTTAAAGCTGAGTAACATTCCATTGTGTGTATATATATAACAATTTCTTTATCCAATCATCTGTTGAAGGGCACCTAGTTTGGTTCCATAATTTAGCTATTGTGAATTGAGCTGCTATAAACATTGATGTGGCTGTGTCACTGTGGTATGTTGATTTTAAGTCCTTTGGGTATATAGCAAGGAGTGGGATAACTAGGTCAAATGGTGATTCCATTCAGGTTTTCTTAGAAATCTCCATACTGCTTCCCGGAGTGGTTCCACCAATTTTCAGGTCCACCAGCAATGTGTGAATGTACCTTTTCCCCCACATTGAGGTAATGTCTCTTGATGTTGGGTCTGACATGGCTCACAGACAGCTACCATGGTGGAACAAGGATTCTGGAAGTAGGTGCTTTAAGTAGTTATGCCCAGACAGAAGTTCTGTAGCACCTGGGGCTTACACAGCAGATTCATACTCCATGGCATGAATGGGTGTGGTTCTTCTACAAATCCAGAGTGTGTTGCATGAAGGCACACCTCAGCAGCCTGAGTCTGGGAACTTGGGTGTAGCTGTGGTTATGACCTAGGGCAGGGCACAGCTCTGGTTTTACATAGGCTATCTGTAGCTCCAAACACAGCCTGTATTTTTTTTTTATATTTTGGGGGATTATGTAATATTAAAAAGATGGTTTTAGATTATACTTTACCATAGTCTAACTTAACAGAGTTTCCATGACATAACCTGAAGCAGGAGAGAATCAGCAAAATGGCTGACAAGAAGCTCATAGTATGCTTCTCCCTCTCCAAAAAAACAAAACAAAAACAAAAACAAAAGCCCCCATGGTCAAACAACTACATTTTGACAAAAAATAACAGCATACCAGAGAACAGCAAAGAAGCAACAGAAATCCCATAGACTGCAGAAACAAGGCTACAGCGGTGGTATGCTGATTTTAAGTCCATGAAAGTCTACCCGAGCCCACCTTCCCATCAGGGATTCAGAGGCTCTGTGAATTGTGAATTGTGCTAATTCACAAGTGGGAAGGGGTAAATAGTGGTATTTTGGTCTAAATAGAGGAGAATGAAGGGAAGGAAGGTGGTAGGAATGATAGTAGAATGAATCAGACATTATTATCCTATGTGCATATATGATTACATAACCTGTGTAACTCTACATCATGTACAACCAGATGAGCGAGAAGTCACACTCCATTTATGTATGTATCCATGAAAGCATCCCTGAGTTATAAGGCAAAGCACAATTTCAATTTATAACCTAGAATTAATAGGCAAGATGGATATTCAGGAAGTGAGGTACTATGCAATGGTGTCCCTGGACCTTGGGTGGTGGGATATGGTAATAGCTCAGGCTCTTCAAGGCCAAATGCAGCAATGCAAGATGCTAGTATTACTTGAGCTTATGGGATATGGAGCAACACAGTACTGACTCTACTCCCTGGAGAGGTGGAGTGCCTCAACCACTAGGACTTTGAAGAGCTAGTCTAGCTGCAGGAAGGTCAGAAACTGTGGCTACTCAACATACAGTGCAAGGTGACACAGCTTGGCCAAGTCTCTGATCCCTGGGATGTAAGATGTCATGTATGCTTGACCCCAGAAGGCATGGCTTTGGGGTTGGCAGAGCTTCTGGATCCCTGATGGGGAGGTGGGTGCGGGTGTTACTGAGTCAGACATGGTGCTGGAAGGTACGCAATGCTCAGGTTGGCCAGGGCCTAGAGCCTCTGGGAGTGACATTCTTTCTCACTTGTAGCATGAGGATATGAATGTTCCATCCTGTTCCAGGATGCCTGAGGTTCCTGGAGGGCAAGCTGCTGCCTCTGCTGTGGTGCAGAGTTGGGGTTGCTGTACTAGGTCAAGGGTCCATATCCTGGGCTGGGGGTACATCTCTTCAGCTCAGCCTTGAAGGGCAGGTGTATCAAGGCTGGGAGAGGGTCCCTGTGGTAGCTTGGCAGTAGGACATAGGTTTTGGCAGTATCTTTGCCTGGGGTTAGTACACCATGTGAGCATGGTACAAAGTACACTGAACCTCAGGGATAGATGCCATGGCTTTTGGTCCCTGCAGTAGCAGTGATTCTGGTCCCTTGGTGGCACAAAGCAGTAGCAGCATGGTCCTTGGCAGGGTGGAGGGGCCTGGTTCCTTCTATGGGGCAGCTCAGTGTGTGACACCAGAAACTTCCTCAGCTGGGCTCTGAGCCTGTGAGGGCTGCTGGGGGCCCTCTTGCCTGTATTTCCAGCAGGGAAAAGTCCTTCCTGGTTTTGAGGTGATCCAGGCTGCCCTGATGGGGAGGCAGAGGAAGGTATTTCCTTCTCTTTCTGTGTGGTATCCTTGTTTCTGCAGTCTGTGGGATTTCTGTTGCTTCTTTACTGTTCTCTGGTATGCTGTCTGTTATTTTTGTCAAAATGTAGTTGGTTGTTTGACCATGGGGGTTTTTGGTTTTGTTTTGTTTTTTTTTGGAGAGGGAGAAGCGTATCAGGCATCTTACCGATTCTCTCCTGCTGTGGGTTATGTCCTGGAGACTTTGTTAAGTCAGACTATGGTAAAGTATATTCTAAAACCATGTTTTGAATATTATATAATCCCCCCAAATATTAAAAAAATACAGGTTGTGTTTGGATCTACAGATACCCTATGTAAAACCTGTTAATAAATTTCCTCCAGGCAGAGAAAGTTCTTTTTTTTTTCTTTTAATAAGGTATCAGAGCTTGAACCTGGACACTTAAACACTGAGCCATATCACAACCTTTTTTTTATTTTTTATTTTGAGACGGGGCCTCATTAAGTCTCTTAAAGCCTCACCAAGTTGCTGAGGTTAGCTTTGAACTTATGAAGTTCCTGCCTCAGCCTCTGGAGATGCTAGGATTATAGGCATGTGGCACCACAGCTGGCCATTTTCTGCTTTTAAGGTTCATGTAACTAGATTTGGCCTACCTGAATAATTTTGATAATCCCCCTATTTTAAGACCTGTAACCTTATGACACCCACGAAGTCCCTTGGCCATTAACAACATATTGACAGTTTCTAGGAGTTACAACAAAAATACATGGGAGATGGTTCCATTTACTATAGAGCTAAACCCTTACAGATGTCTTTCTTGACTACCCAATATGATGAAACTGCTCAGCCAAGTATATAATTTAATTCCTTGGGCATACCTTTTTGTGTTACTTGTATCACATAGCATAATGTAAGCTCAGTGAGAATCAAAAACTGGGAGCTGATGATCCTGGAATAATGTTTAAGACATAATAGGTGCTGAATAAGTATTTGAACTTTGTTTAAACCATTAGGTATTCCAAACCCATTTTTCATAAAATTCAGAAGACAGTGTCCAAATGAGACACCTAACATTTCTTTAAATAAAATCATTTCAATGTTCTTACATATATACTTATATGTATATACATAGATACGTGTCTCTACATATATGATTGTATATACACATGTATGATTTGTATTTGTGCAAAAATTCTATATATACCTACCATTTTTCTGCTTTAAAATTTTATGTATACCACAGGAAACTTTTGGTGTGATGCAGAAGTTGAAGTTCAGATGTATTTTCCATTATTGTATTATCCATTTTTTCTAGATATGCTTAATCCTTCTATCACATAGTAGCAAATTGAGAAGTACTAAAATTTTCCTCTATGCTGGCATTTCCCAAATTGGAATTCTGTAAGTCACTAGTCCAAATGGCTAATAGTGGGGGGGAAGGGAGACACACATTCCATTCTTAAGTTTAGAAACACTGCATTAACATAATGATGTCTAGAACATTCATCATGCCTACATACCTACATATCCAGTGACTCTCCAGCAGAGCTATTTAGTTTGTAACATTTCCCAAATATTGCAGAACAGACCCCCCCCAACAAAGTATCTATTATGATGTCTCTGAATTACTGTTGTAAGGGATACTGTTTATAAGATATTCTAATTCTCAAATATCAGGAGCTTACTCCAAAATCTTCTTGGTATAACATGGAGTACTTAATATGTACTCCTTTCTATCCTGGGCACCTTACAACCATATAGCTATCTTACCGTGATTGAAAAGACAGGTCAGGAAACAAATTATGAAAAGCAAGCAAAATAGCAACAAACAACAGTGTATTATTTAAAAAAAAATGTGTTCTGTATTTCTAAGTGATCATTCATCTATGTTCACAAAACTTTGGTAAACACCAAATACCAATTTTTCTTCTTAGATTTACAGCACATTAAAGGCTCTGAGATGGCTTCCAAGAAGAAATCAGTCTTATAGGTTGTTTACTCAATTTATCAAACTTTTTATCATACTGGTAGAAAAGGGGTGGGGAGGTACCAACTACCAAAAGACTGCTAAAAGAATTTACTTAACATTCTGTTTTTTTCTGGTATATGACATTTATAATATATTAGTAAGCCTATTGAATACTTTATATTTTTCATGCTGAATATATTGTGTTCTTAATCTCAATATAGGAACCTTATTGTTGTGCAGGAAGTTTTCTGATGTAATGGTATTCTCCAAATAATACTCCCAGGACCTATCCAAGAGGTCTTGGAACATAATATCTCAAAGAACAGTTTAAGATTTTCAAACAACATAAATTATTAATCTACTTAAAATATACAGAAGCTAGGGAAAAGAGGATTAGGTTTACAAACTCTGACAGGGTGCAAGCAGGGTAGAAATGCCACTTTATCTGAATCCTGGGGCAAGTACTTTTCATGTTCTCACTTTCTTTGGTGCACCAGCCATCTCTTCTAAAGGTGAAGAGCTTGAGACTATAATTAGGATTTCAGCAAGGGAGTCCAAAATACAGAAGGTGACTGTTATCAAAATTGACTCCTACTGGGGAGACATAGGGACAAGCACACCTGTCCACAACTGTAGAGAAGCATGACCTTTCATACTTATTGTTGGTTTTTGCCTGTTGCCAACATGGGATATCTATATAATGCACATACACAGTTTATTAAGCATATGGAGTGACTCATGTATATTTGGTATCCATTTCTTCTTATTTTCAACAAATGTTCCACTTGGTATTTAACATTACCATAGCTAATTCCTGCCACACTTGGTTTCGTCCCTCCTTCATTTTCTTTTATCAAGAGAACCAAAGACCACTTACTTCCAATCCTTCTCCCAGCATTGTAGCCCCATCTTTCCACAAATGCCATATTCTTTAACTGAGGAGACTGAGGATAGAATGAGGGCAGGAAAATGGCTACCAACCAGGTACATGAAGCCTCTTAATAGGGAGAGAACATAATGCACCAAAGTAAAAGTTCACATTGTGGCCACAGGTTATTTGCAGGAGAGATTTCTGAACCCAAATGACACTACTGTGCATTTAGTTGTTACTGAGGTGATGCCCCTGTGGTCTAATTGTACTGGCTAAACACATTGCTTGTGTGCTACCTATAGGGCTGAGATGGGCTGTCAAGGCAGGAAAGTGTAAAGGGGAATACATAAATTATGAGCCAGTACAGATATAATTTTACAGGCTCATAGGACTATTATTTTAAATAATTTTCCAGATATCAGTGAGGAAACATGCAACATAAACATTCATAGATGTTTCAAATAGGGTCCAGAAAAGAGAAAGTTTTAGTTCTTTAGTTTTAGTTCAAGAGATGAAGGTATTTCATACTTTCTTAAAATGTGTACTTCCATTGCAGATGATACCTATAGAAGTCACCAATAACTAAGTTATTTTCTTGAATTCATTGGAGGTAGTATATTAAACTACCCACCACTTACTTCCAAATTTTCTCCCAGTTTTGTAGGCCTATCCTTCTACCAATGCCATAGTCCTCAACTGTGTACACTGGATTAGGGCAGGAGATCAGCTATCAACAGGCACACTGAGCCCATATAGAGTCCTCTCGGCCATGCGTCTCTCTACCCTGGCCTCCTTCAGTCTTATGTGATTGTGTAGTCATTCTTCACCACAGAGAAGTCCGTTTATGTCCTTGTCTTTATCTCCCTTGTTCTCTATCCCCCAGTCAACTGCAGATTCTCAGCAAGCATACAATATAGCCCAATTTTTGCCCATAGTTGAAAATATTATTATATTCAATATAATCAATATAACACATAAAAGAGATTCTAAAAATTCCCTTAAATCAGGTGGATAGTTTCCATTTTCAGAAAAATTCTAAGGAATATCCCACAATTTTGTATCTTTCTTGTCTTTGTCTCCTAGTTTATATGCAGCAAACATGAGTGTTTGTCATGGATATTGTCAAGCCGATCAAATAGCACGTTTTAGCAAATTCAGGGAATATAAAGTTAGAACCACTCTCTCTACTCTGCTATATAGATTAGTTTTAATACTGTCTGAAAATATCATTTTACAAGCTCAACAGGGCAAATGGCAAAACAGGGAAATATTTATAGCAATGTATTCAAGTCTGATGGATTTCCTTTCAACTCAGTATGTTTATACAGCTTTGATCTCTTATGTCCTTCTGATAATAAATCAAACTAATAGTAGCAACAGGTCAAATAAAATGCTTACAGCAAGTCCAGCTTCAACATGACTTCAGTCATGTTTTTCAGACTGTTCTGTGTATGAATCATGTGTGCATTACATTAAAATGCAAATTCTGAATTGGTTGGTGTGAGGTAAGACCCGAGATTCTTCTGCATGTTTAACAAGCTCCCAGATTATATTGGGGCTAGATCAGAATTCAGATATGTAAAGCAGCAAGATTATAAAACATTTACACTTGCCCTAGCTATGTCACAGTTCCCCTTCATAAGTATGTGAAATAGAGCATTTATGAAATGTGTAGACAAAGGGTAACAGTGTCTTCAAACAGTTAAGAGAAAATATGAGCAATATGTAAATAACTCATTGTTATAATTCTATATTACCTTTTATTTATATTCATGTAAAACATAAGTCTTGAACACATAAAAAGACAAATCATTTTTACAAATATTACTTTTTACAAATATTTTAAAATGCAGCTGCTTTTAAGCCACAAGAGGAAAAGTAGGATTCCTATAGGTATTTGATGCAAATATAAAACATAACTCATTTTTATGTTGTTAGCTAACTTCACTGTAAATAACTTTGGAAAACAAAAAAACCTTAGGTATTTCTTTTGGTATATAAAATAAGTATATACATATAATAGTGGTTGTTATTAGAGTTCAAAATCCATTCAAAATGGTAGTTAGGACAAAAGAGGTAGTTAAAGAAGGAATAGTCACAGTATCATGAATATGTTGGACTTTAAACAGAACAATTGAACTATCAGTTTGAAACACACCTAAAATTCCAGCCAGAAAGATAATTGTTGTATAGTTCAGATATTGATAACTGACTTGAAAGATGTTTAAACATGTAAACATCTTAACCTAAATATTTCGCTTTTAAACAGAGTGAGTTTTCAGAAATAACCAATATGTGCAAAGCTATAATTGTTCCTGCAATGATCTCCCTATTTCCCCTTTTCATCCCTAGAGAACCAAAAGCTATATTCAGTACTCTATTTCTTTGTATACTGTAAGCAGCCACATGAATTAACCCATTTTCCAAAGCTGTTGATTCTATAGTTTGTTAGCTCATCTGCAGTTCTGTAGGGTTTCAAACTTAAGTTATAAACAATTGTTATAGATTTTGGAATAAACATAGTTTGAAATAAAAATGTACCTCTTTATCAAATGGTGCAATTTTTCTGTGGAATAAAGAAAGCATGTTCATTCACTGATGAACTATGACAAATCTACAAACATTTACCCTCTCTGAACATCATTTACTTTCTCCAAAGTAAAACAAAAATTCACACATTTAACATATCCCTAAAATTGTTTGACTCCCACCACAAGTATTTACATGTGTGCGCACACAGTTCAAACACCCACTTTTTTGTTTATTTTAAAAATTTACAAATGAAACTATTTCTTGTATACAACATGATACATTGAAATGTATATGTTATATATGCACATATATGAATATATAAATATACACTATAAAAACTTTAACTATGGAGAAATCTAGTTAAATTATATAACTGTTACTTTTCAGATTTATATTTTGGTGAGAAAACTAGAAAAATGCTGAGTAGATTAGAATATTTTATATAATTCTTAATTACAGTCACCATGTTGAACACCAGATTTCTAGAAATTATTCTAACTACACTTTATATTCTTTGACCAACATCTCAACACTCCAGCTCTTGGTAGACATATTCTATTCATCATTTCTTCAGCATGTGCTTTTTTAGACTTCACATGTCAGTGAGCTCGTGCTCTATTTTTCTTTCCCTGCCTGGTTATTTTACTTAGTGTTAATGCACATGACATATTTTCCTTAGTTTTTTATGAGTGCAATAATTCTGCGTATATGTTCAACATTTTCTTTATACATTTATCAGTTGATGGACACTTAGCTTCTTTCCATTATTAGCTATTGAGAATAGTGCTGCGATGAACCAGAGAAGGCAAATATCTCTGACATACAGATTTCTTTTGTATGTACACTTTGTAGTGAGTTTGCTGAATCTTATGGTATTTCTATTTTTTAATCTTCTGAGGACCTCTAATACTATTTTTCATAATGATTGGACTAATTGACTTCCTCACTAATACTGTGCAAGGGTCAGGCCAGTTTTCTTTTCTCCACATTCTCATCAAAACTGATCTTTTTTTTTTTTTTTTTTTTTTTTTTTTTTTTTTTTTTTGATAATAGTCTTTGGGGGCAGGTGTTTTTCCTTCTATAACTAATTGAAAATTTTTCATCATAAAAGATGTTGAATTTTGTCATTCTTCTATAATTATAGAAATGATTATATGGTTTTTCTCCTTCATTGTGTTAATGTAACATATATGTTTACTATTTTGTGTGGTTGAAACTTCCTTGAATTTCTGATTAATCCCACTTGATCATAGTGAAAGATAGTTTCAATGTGCTCTTCAATTTAATTTATTAGCATTTTTTGAGGATTTTTGTATCTATGTTCATCAGTGATATTGACCTGTAGTTTACTTCATATATCCTTTCTCATTTGGGTATCAGTATTATGCTAGTTTCATAAAATGAATTTAGAAGTATTCACTTCAATTTTTTGGAAGATTTGAATAGAATTTGTATTGGTCATTTAAATGTTTATGTGGCATTGAACAGAAAATCCTGGTCCTTGGCTTTGGAAAATTTGTAATAATTTTTATGGGAAATTTGTCTTTATATAATACATGTCAAGGATTTTATACATTCCTACGAGGTCTTCACAAATTTTTAATACAATATCTTTTTTGTTTATTTTTATGTGGTGCTGGGGACGGAACCCAGGGCCTCACGCATATGAGGCAAGCACTCTACCACTGAGCTACAACCCCAGGCCTAGGTCTTCAAATTTGTTAGTGAAAAATTGTAAGTCTCTTAATGACCCTTTGAATTTTTGTGCTATTATTTGTAAATTCTTTTCTAATTTAGACATTCTATTTCTTACACAAAATTTAAATCTGTTGATTATTCTTTACCTTTACAAAAAAGCCAACTGTTCATCTTGTTTGTTTCTATTTCCTAGTCTTTAACTTTATTTATTTTTATTTATGCTCCTTTATTATATCATTCCCTTGGATTTGGGCATAGTTCTTTGTATTTCTAGTTTAAGGTACAACTTTAGGTTGTTTGAATTCTCTTTCCTTGGATATATATAAACGTCCCTCTTAGAACTGTTTTTGCTGGGTCCCATCAGTATGGATATGCTGTGTTGACACTTTGCTGCAAGAAATTTAATTTTCTTTTAAATTTTTTGACCTCTTGATTGTTCAGCAGCATGTTTAATGTCTACATATTTGTGATTTTTCTGAATTTCTTTGTTATTGGATTCTTATTTTATCCCACTGTGGCTACAAATAATATTAGCTATGGGTTTGCCATATATGGGTTTTATTGTATTGAAGTACAATGGTTTTCTACTCAATTTGTTGAGACTTTTAACCATCTTGGTATGATATTTCTATCTTAAATTTGTTTTAAGGCCTAAAATGATTTTTTAAAGAATGTTCCTTAAAGTGTTTTCTACAGCTCTTGGTTGGTTGGTTACATATGTGTTTGATCCATAGCATAATGTAAGTACAGTTTCTCCGTTTACTTTCTCTCTGGATGATCTGTCTATTGATGAAAGTCAGATCTTGAAGTCTCTTGCTATTGTTTTATTTTAGCCAATTTCTCCTTTCAGATCTATTAGTATTTGCTTTTTATATTTAAGTGCTTTGATGCTGGGTGCATATGTATTTACTAAGTTTTTGGTTTTTTTTTTTTTTTAGAGAGAGAGAATTTTTTTAATATTTATTTTTTAGTTTTCGGTGGGCACAACGTCTTTGTTTGTATGTGGTGCTGAGGATCGAACCTGGGCCGCACGCATGCCAGGCAAGCTTGCTACCGCTTGAGCCACAATTTACTAAGTTTAATTGCTCTTGTCAATTTGATCTACTTATCATTATATGATGACCTTTTAAATTTTTTATAGCTTTGGACTTAAAGACTGTTTTGTTTTAGTGTAGCTAATCTTGCTCTCCTTTAGTTTTCCTTTGCATGGAGAATCTCTTTCCTTTTCTTCCCTTTCAGTCTATCTGTATTCTTATATGGGAAATGAGTATCTGATATGTAGCAGATAGTTGGGTCTTAGTTTTGCCTCTATTTAGGCCTTCTCTTTTGACTGGAAAATTTAATTTATTCATATTCAAGGTTGTTATTAATAGGAAAGGGCATATTACTTCCATTTATTAATTTTTGTCAAGTTTTTTATACATCCTTTTTCCTCTTTTTGATTGATTTTTCTCTAGTGGTGCTGTTTTATTTTTTGTGTGTACATTTATTAGAGGTTTTTGCTTAGTGGTTACCATGAGGCTTATAGAAAAAAATCATGTAATAGGTTATTTTAAGCTGAAACCAACTTAACTTTGATTGCAAAAACAACAGCACCACTTATTTTACTCCATTACCACCTAAACACTTAAATTTTTGATCACCATTTCTTTTTTATTACATATCCTTATCAAACAAATCACTGAGTAATTTTGTCTTTTAACATTCATACTAAAGACATATGATTCAGCCTTGTGTTAGAGTGTTTTGAGTTTGACTATATACTTATTTACCAGTGAGTTTTATACTTTTAGATGTTTTTGTGTTGCGATTAGCATTCCTTTTTTTCCTACCTTGAAGACTTTCTTTGAATATTTTTTAGAAAAAAATTATTTTGGTGATGAATTCCCTCATTTTTGTTTGTCCAGGAAAGTTTTTGTCCTTCATTTTTTAAGGAGAGCTTTGCTGGATATAGTGTTCATGTTTGGCAGATTTTTTGTTTGTTGTTTGATATTTTTTGTTTGTTTGTTTTCAGAAATTTGAATATATCATTCCACTCTCTGCTGTCAAGTAAGGTTTCTCCTAAGAGTTCTGTGGCTATATGGTTTTGGCAGTACCTTATATGTTTGGTTTTTTTTCCTTGCATCTTTCAGGTTGTATTTGGTTTTTTGACAGTTTTAATATAGTATGCCTCATATTATAATATGCTTATGTAAATTGAATCTCATTGGGTGCTTATGACCTTTCTGTACTTAGATATTATGACTAGTCTTGGAAAAAATTCTTCCATTATTTCTTTAAATAATTTCTTTATTCCTTTAATTTTCTCTTCTAGTTTGACTTGAATATTTGCTCTTTGGTTGCTGTCCCATAAATATCATATCCTTTGTTCAACCTTTTCATTCTGTTTTTCTCCTCTACTGCATAACAGTTGTCCATAGATATGTGTGGCTTGGTTCAAGGAGTCCCATAGATATCAAAATGTAAAGATATTCAGGTTCCTTTTATGAAATGGTATAGTCTTTGCATTTAACTTGCACTCATCCTCTGGTGTATTTTATAATATATCTACATTATTTATAATGCCCAATGCAATGTAAATGATATGTAAATTGGCATGTCTGTGCATGTTTGAAATAGGAACATGTTTTTCCCAAGTACGTTTTTAAAACACTTCTTCACTCTAAAGCTGTAATGTTTTAATAAGAGTATTATATTTATACACAGCATTTGGGATCCTTTTGATATAAGTATACATACAAGGAATTTGATTTCAATCCCCATTTCTACTTTCCTTTGCACCTCCTTGCCCCCTTTTTTCTCTTCTACAGATCTTCCTTTCAATCCTTTATTTTTCATTGGTACTTTCTACATATATGGAAATAGATATTACCCTTAGTGCATTTATTTATATATGTATATAACATAGTTCAGTTAGATTCATTCCATATTTCTTTCTCTTCCTCCTCCCTCTCATTCTCCTATTTGTAATCCACTGATCTTTCCTATATCTTTATGATATCTGATCTCCTTCCCCACTGTGCTCTTTCCCTTATTTTGCTTTAGCTACTCCATATGAGAGAAAACTCTTGATTTTTCTGAGTCTGGTTGATTTCACTTAGTATGATTTCTCTCCATTTCATCCATTGACTGGCAAATGCTATTCATTTCTTATGACTGAGTAAAACTCAATTATGTATATATATATATATATATACCACATTATCTTGATTTATTCATCTTCTGATGGGCGTCTGGGTTCATTCCATAAATTTGCTTTGGGGAATTGTGTTTATGCATACATTATAATGACTGTATTGCTACAGCAGGCCAATTTTAGTTCTTCTGGATAAATACTGAGGAATGGAATATTTGGGTCATATGATAATTCCATTTCAAAATTTTTAGTAATCGCCACACAGATTTCCAAAGTAGTTCTAATAATTTGCAGTCCCACCAACAAGGTATGAGTATACCACTTTCCCCACAACCTTGCCAGCATTCATTATTATTCATATTCTTGATAATCACCATTCTGACTAGAGTGAGATGAAAACTTAGTATAGTTTTGATTTGCATTTCCCTGATTGTTAGGGATGTTCAGATTTTTTTTTCATATATTTGTGTTTCTTTTAAGAAATTTCAGTTTTGTTGTTTTGCCCATGTATTGATTTTTTGGGGGGCATTGAGTTTTTGGGGTTCTTTATAAATTCTGGGTATTAACCCCCTGTCAGAAGAATAACTGGCAAAAATCTTCTACTATTCTGTAGGCTCTGTCTTCATACTCTTAATCATCCCCTTTGCTGTGAAGAAGCTTTTTAATTTGTTGATATCCTACTCATTGATTCTTTGTTTTATTTTTTGAGGTTTAGGGGCCTTATTAAGGAACTTGGTGCCTGCACTTATACAATGGAGTGCTGATCCTATGTTGTCTAGCAGTTACAAGGTTTATGGTCTAATTCCTAAGTCTTTGATGAATTTTAATCTGACTTTTGTGTAGGTATCTAATTTCATTCTTCTGCATAAGGATATCCAGTTTTCCTAGCACCCTATGTTAAAAAGTCTGTATTTTCTCCAATTTATATTTTGACACCTTTTATGAAATATAAGAGACCTGTAAATATGTGAGTTTTCCTTTGTGTCTTCTATTGTACCCCATTGGTATTATGTCTACTTTTCCAACAATATGCTATTTTTGTTACTATAGCTCTGTATTATAATTTGAGATGGGTATTTTGATGCCTCCTGAATCACTTTTCTAATTTGAAATTGCTTTGTCTATTCTGGGTCTCTTATTCTTCCAAATGAATTTAAGAACTGTTTTTTTTTTCCTAGTTCTATGAATGTCATTGGTAGTTTGATGGGGGTTGAATTGAATCTGTATGTTGCTTAGTATGGCCATTTTGATATTAATTTTGCCTATCCAAGAACTTAGGCATTATTTATATCTTCTGAGGTCTTCTTCAATTTCTTTCTTTGTTTTCACTGTAGGATCATTCGTTTACTTGTTTGGATTAATTCCAAGGGTGTTTTGTGAAGGGGAGTTTTTTCCTCACTGCTTTCTCAGCTGAATTGTTGCTGGAATATAAAAAACTATTAAGCTATGAGTATTTTTTTTATTGGTTGTTCACAACATTACAAAGCTCTTGACATATCATATTTCATACATTAGAATCAAGTGGGTTATGAACTCCCATTTTCACCCCAAATACAGATTGCAGAATCAACATCTGTTACATATTCACATTTTTACATACTGCCATATTAGTGACTGTTGTATTCTGCTACCTTTCCTATCCTCTACTATCCCCCCATCCCCTCCCATCTTCTCTCTCTACCCCATCTGCTGTAATTTAATTCTCTCCCTTGTTTGTTATCCCATTGCCCTCACAACCTCTTATATGTAATTTTGTATAACAATGAGGGTCTCCCTCCATTTCCATGCAATTACCCTTTTCTCTCCCTTTCCCTCCCACCTCATGTCTCTGTTTAATGTTAATCTTTTCTTCATGCTCTTCCTCCCTGCTCTGTTCTTAGTTGTTCTCATTATATCAAAGAAGACATTTGGTATTTGTTTTTTAGGGATTGGCTAGCTTCACTAAGCATAATCTGCTCTAGTGCCATCCATTTCCTTGCAAATTCCGTGATTTTGTCATTTTTTAGTGTTGCGTAATATTCCATGGTGTATAAATGCCACATTTTTTTAATCCATTCATCTATTGAAGGGAATCTGGGTTGATTCCACAGTCTAGCAATTGTGAATTGTGCTGCTATGAACATCGATGTGGCAGTATCCCTGTAGTGAGCTCTTTTAAGGTCTTCAGAGAATAGTCCGAGAAGGGCAATAGCAGGGTCAAATGGTGGTTCCATTCCCAGCTTTCCCAGGAATCTCCATACTGCTTTCCAAATTGGCTGCACCCATTTGCAGTCCCACCAGCAATGTACAAGAGTACCCTTTTCCCCACATCCTTGCCAGCACTCGTTGTTGTTTTACTTCATCATGGCAGCCAATCTTACTGCGGTGAGGTGGTATCTTAGGGTGGTTTTGATTTGCATTTCCTTGACTGCTAGAGACGGTGAGCATTTTTTCATGTACTTGTTGATTGATTGTATGTCCTCCTCTGTGAAGTGTTTGTTCATATCCTTGGCCCATTTGTTGATTGGGTTATTTGCTTTCTTATTGTCTAATTTTTTGAGTTCTTTGTATACTCTGGATATTAGGGCTCTATCTGAAGTGTGAGCAGTAAAAATTTGTTCCCAGGATGTCGGCTCCCTATTTACCTCTATTATTGTTTCTCTTGCTGAGAAAAAACTATTCAGTTTAAGAAAGTCCCATTTGTTGATTCTTGTTATTAACTCTTGTGCTATGGGTGTCCTATTAAGGAATTTGGAGCCCGACCCCACAATATGTAGATCGGAGCCAACTTTTTTTTCTATCAGACGCAGAGTCTCTGATTTGATATCTAGCTCCTTGATCCACTTTGAGTTAACTTTTGTGCATAGGGAGAGGAGGGGATTCAGTTTCATTTTGTTGCATATGGATTTCCAGTTTTCCCAGCACCATTTGTTGAAGATGCTATCCTTCCTCCATTGCATGCTTTTAGCCCCTTTATCAAATATAAGATAGTTGTAACTTTGTGGATTAGTCTCTGTGTCCTCTATTCTGTACCATTGGTCCACCCGCCTGTTTTGGTACCAGTACCATGCTGTTTTTGTTACTATTGCTCTGTAATATAGTTTGAAATCTGGTATCACTATACCACCTGATTCACAATTCCTGCTTAGAATTGCTTTTGCTATTCTGGGTCTTTTATCTTTCCATATGAATTTCATGATTGCTTTATCTATTTCTACAAGAAATGCCATTGGGATTTTGATTGGCATTGCATTAAACCTATAGGGAGCTTTTGGTAATATCGCCATTTTGATGATGTTAGTTCTGCCTATCCATGAACAGGGTATATTTTTCCATCTTCTAAGATCTTCTTCTACTTCTCTCTTTAGGGTTCTGTAGTTTTCATTGTATAAATCTTTCACCTCTTTTGTTAGGTTGATTCCCAAGTATTTTATTTTTTTTTGAGGATATTGTGAATGGAGTGTTTTTCCTCATTTCCGTTTCAGAAGTTTTGTCGCTGATATACAGAAATGCCTTTGATTTATGCATGTTGATTTTATATCCTGCCACTTTGCTGAATCCATTTATTAGTTCTAGTAGTTTTTTTGTAGACCCTTTTGGGTCTTCTAGGTATAGAATCATGTCATCCGCAAATAGTGATAATTTAAGTTCTTCTTTTCCTATTTTTTTGCCTTTAATTTCTTTCGTTTATCTAATTGCTCTGGCCAGAGTTTCGAGAACTATTTTGAAGAGAAGTGGTGATAGGGGGCATCCCTGTCTTGTTCCAGATTTTAGAGGGAATGCCTTCAATTTTTCTCCATTCAGAATGATGCTAGCCTCAGGCTCAGCATAGATAGCTTTTACAATGTCGAGGTAAGTTCCTGTTATCCCTAGTTTTTCTAATGTTTTGAACATAAAGGGATGCTGTATTTTGTCAAATGCTTTTTCTACATCTATCAAGATGATCATATGGTTCTTATTTTTAAGTCTATTGATGTGGTGAATAACATTTATTGATTTCCGTATATTGAACCATCCTTGCATCCCAGGGATGAATCCTACTTGATCATGGTGCACAATTTTTTTGATGTGCCTTTGTATCCGATTCGCCAGAATTTTATTGAGGATTTTTGCATCTAGGTTCATCAGAGATATTGGTCTGTAGTTTTCTTTCTTTGAGGTGTCTTTGTCTGGTTTCGGAATCAGGGTGATGTTGGCCTCATAGAATGAATTTGGTAGAGCTCCCTCTTTTTCTATTTCCTGAAATAACTTGAAAAGTATTGGTATTAATTCTTCTTTAAAGGTTTTGTAAAATTCTGCTGTGTATCCATCCGGTCCTGGGCTTTTCTTGGTTGGTAGTCTTTTGATTGCTTCTTCTATTTCATCCATTGATATTGGTCTGTTTAAATTGTGTGTATCCTCCTGGCTCAGTCTGGGTAAATCATATGACCTAAGAAATTTATCAATGTCTTCACTATCTTCTATTTTATTGGAATATAGGTTTTCAAAATAATTTCTAATTGTCTTCTGTATTTCTGTAGCATCTGTTGTGATATTGCCTTTTTCATCTCTTATGTTAGTAATTTGAGTTCTCTCTCTTCTTCTCTTCGTTAGCATGGCTAAGGGTCTGTCTATCTTATTTATTTTTTTGAAGAACCAACTTTTAGTTTTGTTAATTTTTTCAATAGTTTCTTTTGTTTCAATTTCATTGATTTCTGCTCTGATTTTAATTATTTCTTGCCTTCTGCTACATTTGCTGCTGTTTTGCTCTTCCTTTTCTGGGGCTTTGAGATGAAGTGTGAGCTCATTTATTTGTTGGTTTTTTCCTTTTTTTGAGGAAGGACCTCCAGGCGATGAATTTCCCTCTTAAAACTGCTTTCATTGTGTCCCATAGATTCTCATATGTTGTTTCTGTATTTTCATTTATCTCTAAGAATTTTTTGATTTCCTCCTTTATGTCTTCTGTAACCCATTGATCATTCAGTAAGGTATTGTTCATTGTCCATGTGATGTAGGATTTTTCCTTCCTTCTTTTATCATTGATTTCCAGTTTCATTCCATTATGATCTGATAAAATACATGGTATTATCTCCACCCCTTTATATTTACTGAGGTTGCCCTATGGCATAATATATGGTCTATTTTTGAGAAGGATCCATGTGCTGCTGAGAAGAAAGTATATCCACTTGATGATGGTTGATATATTCTATATATGTCAGTTAAGTCTAGGTTATTGATTGTGATATTGAGATCAATAGTTTCTTTATTCAACTTTTGTTTGGAGGATCTGTCCAATGGTGAGAGAGGTGTGTTGAAGTCACCCATGATAATTGTGTTGTGGTCTATTTGATTCTTGAACTTGAGGAGAGTTTTTTTTTTTTATGAACGTCGCAGCGCCATTATTTGGTGCATAAATATTGATAATTGTTATGTCTTGTTGGTGAATGGTTCCTTTTACCAGTATATAATGACCTTCTTTATCCCTTTTGATTAACTTAGTCTTGAAGTCGATTTTATTCGATATGAGAATGGCCACCCCTGCTTGCTTATGAGGACCGTGTGCGTGGTATATTTTTTCCCAACCTTTTACCTTGAGCCTGTGTATGTCTTTCCCAATCAGATGTGTCTCCTGGAGGCAGCATATTGTTGGATTTGTTTTTTTAATCCATGTTACCAGCCTATGTCGCTTTATTGGAGAGTTTAAGCCATTAACGTTTAGAGTTACTATTGATATATGGTTTGTACTTCCTGCCATGTTTGATTATTTATCTCTTTTTTTTTCTAATTTAGTTTGTTTCTCCATGATTAGCTTTCCCCCCATCCTCTCTTTACCGTGGCACTTCCCACTGAAGGTTTTGGTTATTGTTTTTCATTTCTTCCTCGTGTAGTGTTTTGCTCAAGACGCTTTGCAATGCTGGTTTTCTGGCTACAAATTCTTTTAGCTTTTGTTTATCATGAAAGATTTTTATTTCGTTGTCATACCTGAAGCTTAATTTTGCTGGATACAGAATTCTTGGTTGGCATCCATTGTCTTTCAGTGTTTGAAATACGTTGTTCCAGGATCTTCTCGCTTTCAGCGTCTGTGATAAAAAATCCGTTGTTAACCTAATTGGTTTACCCCTAAATGTAACATGCCTACTTTTTCTTGTAGCTTTTAATATTTTCTCTTTGTTCTGTATATTGGATAGCTTCATAACAATGTGTCTTGGCGTTGGTCTATTGTGATTTTGTGTGCTCGGTGTCCTGTATGCATCTACAATTTGTATATCTATTTCCTTTTTTATTTCTGGAAAGTTTTCTGTAATTATTTCATTCAGGAGGTTACTCATTCCCTTGGTATGAATCTCTGTGCCTTCCTCTATCCCGATGACTCGTAAGTTTGGTTTTTTTATGGTATCCCAAATCTCTTGGATGTTTTTCTCATGATTTTTTACCAGCCTATCTGAGTTGGCTGGATTCTTTTCAAGATGATATATTTTGTCTTCATTATCTGACGTTCTGACTTCTACTTGCTCCACTCTGTTAGTGATACTCTCGATTGAGTTTTTAATTTGATTAATCGTTTCCTTCATTTCTAGAATTATTGTTTGATTTTTTTTAATAATCTCTATCTCCTGAGAAAGATGCTTAACTTCTTCTTTTATCTGTTTATGTAATTCATTTTCAATGTGATCTTTAAGGTTCCTTTCCATCTGTCTAAGGTGTTCCTTGAGTTCTTTATATGGCCATTTTTCTGATGACTCTAGGTCCTCCTGAATATTTAGGCTGTCCTTCATTGTTTGTACTCCTTGCTTTTTTATGCTCATGTTACTTCTTGTTCTGTTTGACTGCTGAGTTACTGTTTACTCTTATAAATTTATTTGATGCTTGCGAGGAGCGATATTAGAAGGGGAGGGAAGAAGTCACTAAAGAGAATGAGTGTAGGCAGGTAGAATTCAAGGAAGGGGGAATAAGAAAATTGAAAAGAAATGAGAAGACAAAAGAAAAAAAAGTGAAAAGAAAGAAAGAAAAAAACGAAAAAATAAAAATTTAAAACAAACAAACAAAAAAAATTATAATGATAATAAAAAAATAGAAATTAAAGTTTAAAAAATAGTAGTAATACTAATAAAATAAAAAGAATTTTAAAAAATTGAAACCATTAATAAGAAAAAGAACAACAACAACATCAACAACAAAAAGTGAAAATAAAATTTAAAAAAATACTAATAATAATCATTAAAAAATAATAATAATAATAAATGCAGTCATAGAGCTCCACTAACTTCTCTTCCAGTAAGTGGAGCTATGCCCACTGGGCCAGGCTTCTCTTCTTGATAGGTGGGAACCAATTACTGTGCCTCAGCTCTTCTTCCCAGACTTTGCGGGTCTCCAATCCTGAGTGCCTAGGGCCTTGTCTTGTGGTTCCTCAAGCCAGGCCCCGCTCACCTGTGACACTCACCACAACACTGGCTACACGCCGGGTCTGTTGCTTCTGGGAGCCCTGTTTTCATGGGTGCCTGGGCACACCCTTTCTGTTTGCCTCCCTCAGACCCTAAGTTTGTAGGGCTTGGGGCTGAGGACCCCCAGCGAATTTGTTTGCCCTCAGGTAGCAACTTCCCTGGTAGCTGGTGCAAGGGACCCCTGTTGTCAGCACTGATGAGAGCAATAGCTGGGAGTTCTGTGCCACTAGTCCCGCGTCACTCCTTATTCCCTCGGTCTGTCTATGGTGCTCAGTTGGCTTTTACCTCTGTGAGTTCAGGTGGGCCGACTAGTTATTTCAGCGGGATCATTACTGCTGAGTCACAAGAAGCAGGCGAACCGGAGCTAGAATGCAGCCAGTTCGGGCTCGGTGTGTTCTGAGAAGGCTAGACCGTTCGCCCAGGGTCCACTTCAGCTCAACCGTGCCTAGTGGTCCTGAGCGAACTGTATTTTGACAGTTTACTTCTCCCTATGCCCGTGCAGCTGAAGGGGTTAGAGACTTGATCTGTCTGCGTCCGCCGCCATGTTGGATCACTTAGATCTTAAATTGTCACTCATCTTATCAGCTGTTCCATTTTACTCGGCAGCTCACTCGCGTGGTGAAGAGTCTGTTCTAAGGTGCTCCGCGGGAAGCGGTGGCGGCGGTGGCGGCGGTGGCAGCTGTGGCAGCTGTGGCGGCGGCCAAGATGTGGCCTTCGGGACCCCTGTGGAGGTGGTGTGGGCTGGGGGAGGGGAGGTAGCGCCTCGGGGCACGCGCGGGCTGGGTACTGGGCACGCGAGAGGGTGGGTAGGGTGGGGGAAAGAAATTGAGATCTAGATTTAGGGAGTGAGCATGGGAGGAGAGATGGCGGGGGAGAAGCAAATCGGAAAGGCGGAGACGAGAAGGAGAAGGGGCCGAGGGAGCCGGGCAGCTCGGGGGCTGCAGCCTTACTGCTCGCGCTGAAGTCGTCACGACATCAAGCTATGAGTATTGATCTTGTATCTTGCTACTTTCTTAAACTCGTTTATCAGCTCTAGGAGTCTTCTGATAGAATTTTTTGGATTTTCTAGATATGGCATCATTTCATTAGCAAATAGTGATAGTTTGATTTCTTTTCCTTTTTGTATCCCTTTAATTTCCTTGTCTTGCCTGATGGCTCTGGTTAGTTTCAAGAACTATATTGAATAGAAATGGTGTGAGTGAACATCCTTGTCTTATTCTTGATTTTAGGGAAAAAAAAAGGCTTTCAGTTTTATTCATTCAATATGATGTTGGTTTTGGGATGTTCATATACAGCATTTGAGGTAAATTCCTTCTATCCTTAGTTTCTCCAGCTTTTTAAAGCATGGATAATTTCTGTACATTACCAAAGGCCTTTTTTGCATCTATTAAGATGATCATATGGTTTTTGTTTTTAATTCTATTTATGTGGTGAATTACACTTATCGATTTGCATATGTTGGCCCAATCTTGCATCCCCAGAATGAAGTCTACTTGGTCATGGTGTATTAGCTATTTATTATGTTTTGAATGCTGTTTGCTAATATTAAGAATTTTTTTTTTTTTCGCATCTCTGTTCACCAGGAAATTTGTCTGTAGTTTTCTTTCCTAGATGTGTCTTTGTCTGGTTTTTATATCAGGGTTATACTGGCTTGATAGAATCTCAGTTTAATGGTATAATTTGATAAAGATTGATCTGGTAGGTCTCCAACCATGAGAAGCCAAGGATCCATCTGATCCTGGGCTTCTCTTTTTTTGGTAGACTGTTAATTGGTATTCAATTTCATTACTTGATATTGGTCTATTTAGGGTTTTTTTGTTTGTTTGTTTGTTTGTTTTTTACAAATTCCTTGTTCAATTTTCGCAGGTCATAAGTACCTAGAACTTGGTCAATGTCTTCTAGATTTCGCAATTTCTTGTAGTATAAATTTTCAAAATAGTTTCCAATGATTCTGTGTATTTCAGAAATGTCTGTAGTGTTATCTCCTTTTTCATCTCTAATTTGTTGATTTGAGTCTTCTCTATACTTAGTTTGGCAAGGAGTTTATCAATTTTATTTATCTTTTAAGAGAACCAACTTTGTGTCATTGATCTTGTTAATTTTTGATTCTCAATTAATTTCAGCTGTGATTTGTATCATTTCCTGTTTCCACTGATTTATGTTTTAGTTCCTTCTAAAGCCTTGAGGTGAGCGTAAGTTTATTTGGGACTCTCTCTCTCTCTCTCTCTCTCTCTCTCTCTCTCTCTATGTAGGTACTCAATGTAATAAATTTTCCCCTTAGTACTGCTTTCATTCTGTCCCAGAGACAGTATTTTAATATGTTCTACCATTTCTAAAAATTTTCTTGATTTCTACTCTCATTTCTTCTTAAATCCATTTTTTTCATTTAAGAGAGTGTTTAATTCCCATGGGTTTATGTGGTTTATATCATTTTTCTTGCTATTAATTTCTAGTTTCATCCCATTATGTTTCAATAGGGTGCATTAAATTATATCTATTTTTTTTGTATTCGTCAAGATTTGCATTGTGACACAGAATATATTGTATTTTGAAAAAGTTTCCATAAACTGTTGAAGTTCAGTTCAGCTTTTTGGAGTAAAATATTCAATATTCTATGTATATTTATTAGGTCCATTTGATTTGTAATATTATCCAGGTTGGATATCTCTTTATTACTTTCATGCTTTGATGTTTTGTCTATTGGTGATAGGGGTGTGTTAAAGTCACCCAGTATTATTGTATTGGTGTCTATCTGGGATTTAATGTCAAGGAGTATTTTATTTTTTTGTTATAATTGGGTATGCTGACATTTGAGATATATATATATTTACTATTATTTTATCCTCTTGTTGAATTGTTCCCTTTACCAGGATATAATGACTTCTCAGTGCCTGCCCCTCCCTCCCTCCCTCCCCCCTCCCCCCCTCCCCTCCCCCCCTCTCTCTCCTTTCTTTCTCTCTCTCTCTCTCTCTCTCTCTCTCTCTCTCTCTCTCTCCCTTGCTTGAAATCAACTTTATCAGATATGATGATAATTACTCTATCTTGGTTATGGATTTCATTTCTATGGGATTTTTTTTTTTTGCATCATTTTACCTTCAGCTTATGAGTGTGTTGCAGAGACTCATGTTTGGATCTTGTTTTTTTGATCCATTCTGCTAATTTATATGTTTTAGTTGGGGAGGAGTTGAGGGCATTTGTATTATATTTTCATGGATATGTATTTGTAGCTTACAGTCATTTTGATTTTATATTTAACTCTGTCTTCAGATGCTAATCCTTTAGATAATTAGTCTTCTATTGATCTTCTATTTGGAAGTTTTGAGATTTATTTTTTGGTTGCTCTGTGTGCTGTTTCTTTTGAGAATTCTTTGTAGTAGTGTCTCAGTTGTCATAAATTCTTTTAGTCTATCCTTGTCATGGAAACTTTATTTCCATGTTGAATATGAAGGAGAGCTTTGCTGGGTATAGCAATATTGGTTGGCAATTGTTTTCTTTCAGAGCTTGGAATATTTCAATCCAGGTTCTCCTTACTTTCAGTGTCTGAGTTGAAGTGTCAGAACTGAGCTTTATTGCTTTTCCTCTACATATGACCTGTTGTTTCTCTAGCATTTTGAAATATTTTTCCTTATGTTCTATGTTAGTCATTGTGATTATGATGTGTCTTGGAGAAACTCTCTTCTGGTCAATCTTTGTGGAGTCTTGTACACCTCCTTTATGATAGGGGGAAAGTTTTGTGACTATCTTAGTGAAAATGTCCTTAATGCCTGTAATTTGTATCTCCATGTTCTATTCTATCCCAATGATTTTTACCTTTGATTTCTTGATGTTGTAACAGAGTTCTTATATATTATGGTCATGCTCTATTATTTTCTTTCCTTTACTGAATTCTGTGTACTCAAACTCATGTATTCTCCTTCAAGGCCTGAGGTTCTGTCTTCAAGTACTAAAGTTTTATTTTCTATGCAATTTAATCTATTGGTAATGCTTTAAAGTGAATCTTTAACTTGATAAAATGTGCCTTTCATTTCTAAGAGTTCTGATTGGTTTCTTTTCAATATTACTTTTTTTCATGTTGGTTAATTTTATTATTTTTTTGCATTACAATTTATATTACAAACATGTAGCACATTTTTTCATATCTCTAGTTTTTCTTTTCAATATTTCTATTTATTAAAATGGCATTTCTTCTCCTGTATTTGCTCTTTTAGTTCATTGGACATTTTAATGATCTATTTTTAATAATCTTTCTCTGGAATTTCATCGTATTCCATATCCTTGGGATCCTTTTTTGTGGAACTATGAATTTTGGTGGGAGATTATTTGCCTATTTCTTCATATTTTCTGAGGTCCTGGTTTTGTGCTTCAATCAATATGTAATCCCCTTCCTTATGTGTGTAGTTAGTTTTTATTCTAGCCTTCTCTCTGTCTTTGGTATGAATAGATACCAAGGATTAGGAGCCGAAGTTCCCCTCTGCTTGTTCCTCCTTGGGGCCTAGTTTTTGTTTTGGATTTTTTGTCTTCCAAATATTCTCTGAGTTGAAATAATGTTTAGGCTCAGTTGGGGTTAGATGTTGTCTGGGGTGAGATTCACTGCTGCTTGCCTAAGTTGTAAGGATTTCTTGGCAGCAGTTACTCTCTTGTCTTGAAGTATCCCAATCACTTCCAGCCACTCTTGGGGGATGGCAGGAGTTAGAAGTAGCTTAATGTAAGTCATAGATGTATAGCTTTGAGCTAAATGTCCAGTGTCTACCTAATAATACTAATTGCCACCTACAGAAAAATGGTGGCATCAACACTTAACATCAATAACAGCAATACAAACCTGTGGACTAGATCAGATATTCAACATCAGGTGTCTACTGTGTCATCCATTGTATTAGTAATCATGACACAAATAGGTTATGAATTATATAACCTATACAATTCTATTATTCAGTGGAATTATAGTTTTTTTTTAAGCCTGGAGAACATAGAGTGGGCATGTGAGAGAAAGCTTGAAATATTTTTAAAAATTTGATCAAAGGAGAGGCTTGTGGTAATTACCAGATGTCAACAGTGAAGAAAGAGTAAAAGGTATACAGAAAGTAATAAAGAGAGGAAGTGGGAATGGGAAAATTTGGTTATTAGTGGAGGAAGAGGGTGATGAAGGGGAGATAAGAGGAACAAGAACTGAGGTATAGACAAACCAGAAACTCAGATCAAGACAACTCTAATCCATGAATAATTAAATCCCATCTAAGACAAATCAAGGCAAATAATAGGTGCAGAAGATTTTGCAGAAGAAAGAATTAATATGAAAGTAAAATAATATGAGCCGGCATGCATTTTTCACATCCATGTAGTGAATACGTACATAGCCATATACTCAACTGCACACACACAAAATCATACATAATGAAAGTAAAAAGTAATACAATGATGAAATGTTTGAAAACTTTTTAAATAGTTAAAATTTTAAAAATAAAAGGAACAGATTAAAAATTTGAGTATGAAGAACAAAAAAGGAAATGAGGAAAGAAAATAAAAAATGAAAAATCTTACTGAGAAATAAAAGGCTTATTTCTGCTGAGGTATTCAAAACTATTTTCAGGGATATATGCTCATTATTGGAATTTGTTTTTGGATTTGTAACCCTTGGGTTGAATATCAGGGGTTATTAAGCTTGACACACATGTTCAAGCTGCCAGCTTTTGTGGCTAGGAGGCAAATCTGGTTGTAGTACATCTCAACTTCCAGTCTCCCCTTTTACAATTGCATTGTTTCTTAGGTGGGCGTGTTGCAGATTTCTAAATTGGAGATTCCAGTAATTGGGGTTTAGTTTTCATTGAGCTTTGTAACTCTGTGGGTAGGTGTTTGAGAGTTGCTATAAAAATCCCTATTGAAAGGGAGATGCTGGTCTCTGCAGGATTTCTGGAACACTGGATCAAGGGTAAAATCAACCTTAGAATAAAGGGACAAAACCTTCACAGGATTCAGCTTCACCACTAAGAATATGAAATAGCGGGTATCTGTCCTGGAGTGCAGATACTCTTGTGTGTCTGCTCTAGCATACTGGAGCACCAACAATAGTGGGAGCTTTCTCCCTTGGGATCCAGAGCCTAAGTGGTTCAGGCAAGTGTTTTCTCTGTGCCTAAGTCAGTCTCTCTTGTTCAGGAGACTTCTGGGAATTTGTGGTTAGCTACAGGGGTTCCACATCTCCTGTCCCTAGGCTATGAGAGCTCTGATGGTGTGGGGTGGGGGACACAGATTTTGCAGGTGGTAGGAGTATGGTGGGGATGGCAAGGGCCTGCACTTTTCCTGGCTGCTGAACTACAGAAGGCAGTAGCTCTCACTGGTGGAAGGAACACTCATTTTTTACCAGCCACAAGAACATAGTGGGTGGTCACTTTCTCCAGGAGGTAGTGCAAGCACATGCTTTCCTTGGTGGGGAGGCAGCAGACAGGCTACCGCTACTGGCAGTGAGGAGTGTCCCCAGGAACCTGGCAGCTGTCTGTGCCAGGCTTCCCCTTCCATGGGAGTTAATTTTGGATTTGCTTTTACTGATTGGCTTCCCCTTCTGACTCTATCTTTCAAATTCAGCCTTTGTGATCCACAGCTTACCCCAAGTCAGTTCTTTTTTTGATTTCTCTATCCAAAGCAAGGCCAACTCCTTTGTCTGCACTGCCCCCTCCCATTAGCTGTCACTGCTGGAAGCCACATTGATGCCCAAACTGGGCTCTTCTAATGCATAATTTACAATGTTCATATTTCTGACTTCTGTGACTATTGTTTTTTTTCTTTTTTTTAATTGGTTGTTCAAAACATTACAAAGCTCTTGACATATCATATTTAATACATTAGATTCAAGTGGGTTATGAACTCCCATTTTTACCCCAAACAGATTGCAGAATCACATCGGTTACACATCCACATTTTTACATAATGCCCTATTAGTAACTGTTGTATTCTGCTACCATTCCTATCCTCTACTATCCTCCCTCCCCTCCCCTCCCATCTTCTCTCTCTACCCCATCTACTGTAATTCATTTCTCTCCTTGTTTATTTTCCCATTCCCCTCACAACCTCTTATATGTAATTTTGTATAACAATGAGGGTCTCCCTCCATTTCCATGCAATTACCCTTTTCTATCCCTTTCCCTCCCACCTCATGTCTCTGTTTAATGTTAATCTTTTCTTCCTGCTCTTCCTCCCTGCTATGTTCTTAGTTGCTCTCATTATATCAAAGAAGACATTTGGTATTTGTTTTTTAGGGATTGGCTAGCTTCACTAAGCATAATCTGCTCTAATGCCATCCATTTCCCTGCAAATTCCATGATTTTGTCATTTTTTAGTGCTGCGTAATACTCCATGGTGTATAAATGCCACATTTTTTTATCCATTCATCTATTGAAGGGCATCTGGGTTGGTTCCACAGTCTAGCAATTGTGAATTGTGCTGCTATGAACATCTATGTGGCAGCATCCCTGTAGTACGCTCTTTTAAGGTCTTCAGGGAATAGTCCAAGAAGGGCAATAGCTGGGTCCCAGCTTTCCCAGGAATCTCCATACTGCTTTCCAAATTGGCCGCACCAGTTTGCAGTCCCACCAGCAATGTACAAGAGTACCCTTTTCCCCACATCCTCACCAGCACTTGTTGTTGTTTGACTTCATCATGGCTGCCAATCTTACTGGAGTGAGATGGTATCTTAGGGTGGCTTTGATCTGCATTTCTCTGACTGCTAGAGATGGTGAGAATTTTTTCATGTACTTATTGATTGATTGTATGTCCTCCTCTGAGAAGTATCTGTTCAGGTCCTTGGCCCATTTGTTGATTGGGTTATTTGTTGTCTTATTGTCTAATTTTTTGAGTTCTTTGTAGACTCTGGATATTAGGGCTCTATCTGACGTGTGAGCAGTAAAAATTTGTTCCCATGATGTAGGTTCCCTATTTACCTCTTTTATTGTTTCTCTTGCTGAGAAAAAAACTTTTCAGTTTAAGTAAGTTCAATTTGTTGATTCTTGTTATTTAACTCTTGTGCTATGGGTGTCCTATTAAGGAATTTGGAGCCTGACCCCACAATATGTAGATCGGAGCCAACTTTTTTTTCTATCAGACGCAGAGTCTCTGATTTGATATCTAGCTCCTTGATCCACTTTGAGTTAACTTTTGTGCATGGGGAGAGGAGGGGATTCAGTTTCATTTTGTTGCATATGGATTTCCAGTTTTCCCAGCACCATTTGTTGAAGATGCTATCCTTCCTCCATTGCATGCTTTTAGCCCCTTTATCAAATATAAGATAGTTGTAGCTTTGTGGATTAGTCTCTGTGTCCTCTATTCTGTACCATTGGTCCACCCGCCTGTTTTGGTACCAGTACCATGCTGTTTTTGTTACTATTGCTCTGTAATATAGTTTGAAATCTGGTATCGCTATACCACCTGATTCACACTTCCTGCTTAGAATTGCTTTTGCTATTCTGGGTCTTTTATCTTTCCATATGAATTTCATGATTGCTTTATCTATTTCTACAAGAAATGCCGTTGGGATTTTGATTGGCATTGCATTAAACCTATAGGGAGCTTTTGGTAATATCGCCATTTTGATGATGTTAGTTCTGCCTATCCATGAACAGGGTATATTTTTCCATCTTCTAAGATCTTCTTCTACTTCTCTCTTTAGGGTTCTGTAGTTTTCATTGTATAAATCTTTCACCTCTTTTGTTAGGTTGATTCCCAAGTATTTTATTTTTTTTTGAGGATATTGTGAATGGAGTGTTTTTCCTCATTTCCATTTCAGAAGTTTTGTCGCTGATATACAGAAATGCCTTTGATTTATGCATGTTGATTTTATATCCTGCCACTTTGCTGAATCCATTTATTAGTTCTAGTAGTTTTTTTGTAGACCCTTTTGGGTCTTCTAGATATAGAATCACGTCATCCGCAAATAGTGATAATTTAAGTTCTTCTTTTCCTATTTTTTTGCCTTTAATTTCTTTCGTCTATCTAATTGCTCTGGCCATTTGAGAACTATTTTGAAGAGAAGTGGTGATAGGGGGCATCCCTGTCTTGTTCCAGATTTTAGAGGGAATGCCTTCAATTTTTCTCCATTCAGAATGATGCTAGCCTCAGGCTCAGCATAGATAGCTTTTACAATGTCGAGGTAAGTTCCTGTTATCCCTAGTTTTTCTAATGTTTTGAACATAAAGGGATGCTGTACTTTGTCGAATGCTTTTGCTACATCTATTGAGATGATCATATGGTTCTTATCTTTAAGTCTATTGATGTGGTGAATAACATTTATTGATTTCTGTATATTGAACCATCCTTGCATCCCAGGGATGAATCCTACTTGATCATGGTGCACAATTTTTTTGATGTGCCTTTGTATCCGATTCGCCAGAATTTTATTGAGGATTTTTGCATCTAGGTTCATCAGAGATATTGGTCTGTAGTTTTCTTTCTTTGAGGTGTCTTTGTCTGGTTTCAAAATCAGGGTGATGTTGGCCTCATAGAATGAATTTGGCAGAGCTCCCTCTTTTTCTATTTCCTGAAATAACTTGAAAAGTATTGGTATTAATTCTTCTTTAAAGGTTTTGTAATACTCCGCTGTATACCCATCCGGTCCTGGGCTTTTCTTGGTTGGTAGTCTTTTGATGGCTTCTTCAATTTCATCCATTGATATTGGTCTGTTTAAATTGTGTGTATCCTCCTGACTCAGTCTGGGCAAATCATATGACCTAAAAAAATTTATCGATGTCTTCACTATCTTCTATTTTATTGGAATATAGGTTTTCAAAATAATTTCTAATTGTCTTCTGTATTTCTGTAGCATCTGTTGTGATATTGCCATTTTCATCCCGTATGTTAGTAATTTGAGTTCTCTCTCGTCTTCTCTTCATTAGCTTGGCTAAGGGTCTGTCTATCTTATTTATTTTTTTCGAAGAACCAACTTTTAGTTTTGTTAATTTTTTCAATAGTTTCTTTTGTTTTAATTTCATTAATTTCTGCTCTGATTTTAATTATTTCTTGCCTTCTGCTACATTTGCTGTTGTTTTGCTCTTCCTTTTCTAGGGCTTTGAGATGAAGTGTGAGCTCATTTATTTGTTGGTTTTTTCCTTTTTTTTTGAGGAAAGACCTCCAGGCGATGAATTTCCCTCTTAAAACTGCTTTCATTGTGTCCCATAGATTCCGATATGTTGTGTCTGTATTTTCATTTATCTCTAAGAATTTTTTGATTTCCTCCTTTATGTCTTCTGTAACCGATTGATCATTCACTAACCTATTGTTCATTTTCCATGTGATGTAGGATTTTTCCTTCCTTCTTTTATCATTGATTTCCAGTTTCATTCCATTATGATCTGATAAAATGCATGGTATTATCTCCACCCCTTTATATTTACTGAGGTTGCCCTATGGCATAATATATGGTCTATTTTTGAGAAGGATCCATGTGCTGCTGAGAAAAATGTATATCCACTTGATGATGGTTGATATATTCTATATATGCCAGTTAAGTCTAGGTTATTGATTGTGATATTGAGATCAATAGTTTCTTTATTCAACTTTTGTTTGGAGGATCTGTCCAATGGTGAGAGAGGTGTGTTGAAGTCACCCATAATTATTGTGTTGTGGTCTATTTGATTCTTGAACTTGAGGAGAATTTGTTTTATGAACGTCGCAGCACCATTATTTGGTGCATAAATATTGATAATTGTTATGTCTTGTTGGTGAATGGTTCCTTTTAACAGTATATAATGTCCTTCCTTATCCCTTTTGATTAACTTAGTCTTGAAGTCGATTTTATTCGATATGAGGATGGCCACCCCTGCTTGCTTACAAGGACCGTGTGCGTGGTATATTTTTTCCCATCCTTTCACCTTCAGCCTGTGTTATGTCTTTTCCAATCAGATGTGTCTCCTGGAGGCAGCATATTGTTGGATTTGTTTTTTTAATCCATGATACCAGCCTATGTCGCTTTATTGGAGAGTTTAAGTCATTAACATTTAGAGTTACTATTGATACATGGTTTGTACTTCCAGCCATGTTTGATTATTTATCTTTTTTTAAAAAAATTTAGTTTGTTTCTCCATGATTATCTTCCCCGTCACCCTCTGTCTTTACCGAGGCACTTCCCACTCATGGTTTTGGTTATTGTTTTTCATTTCTTCCTCGTGTAGTGTTTTGCTCAAGACGCTTTACAATGCTGGTAATCTGGCTTCAAATTCTTTTAACTTTTGTTTATCATGAAAGATTTTTATTTCATTGTCATACCTGAAGCTTAATTTTGCTGGATACAGAATTCTTGGTTGGCATCCATTGTCTTTGAGTGTTGGAAATACGTTGTTCCAGGATCTTCTCGCTTTCAGCGTCTGTGATGAAAAATCTGTTGTTAACCTTATTGGTTTACCCCTGAATGTAATCTGCCTCCTTTCTCTTGTAGCTTTTAATATTTTCTCTTTGTTCTGTATATTGGATATCTTCATAACAATGTGTCTTGGCGTTGGTCTATTGTGATTTTGTGTGCTCGGTGTCCTGTATGCATCTACAATTTGTATATCTATTTCCTTTTTTATTTCTGGAAAGTTTTCTGTAATTATTTCATTCTGGAGGTTACTCATTCCCTTGGTATGAATCTCTGTGCCTTCCTCTATCCCGATGACTCGTAAGTTTGGTTTTTTTATGGTATCCCAAATCTCTTGGATGTTTTTCTCGAGATTTTTTACCAGCCTATCTGAGTTGGCTAGACTCTTTTCAAGATGATATATTTTGTCTTCATTATCTGGCGTTCTGGCTTCTACTTGCTCCACTCTGTTAGTGATACTCTCAATTGAGTTTTTAATTTGGTTTATCGTTTCCTTCATTTGTAGAATTATTGTTTTTTTTTTTTATAATCTCTATCTCCTGATAAAGATTCTTAACTTCTTCTTTTATCTGTTTATGTAATTCATTTTCAATGTGTTCTTTCACTGTTTGGATTTGCTGTCTCGTATCCTCTCTAAGGTTCCATTCCATCTGTCTAAGGTATTCCTTGAGTTCTTTATATGACCATTTTTCTGATGACTCTAGGTCCTCTTGAATATTTAGGCTGTCTTTCATTGTTTGTACTCCTTTTCTTCCTTGCTTTTTTATGCTGCTCATGTTACTTCTTATTCTGTTTGACTGAGTTACTGTTTACTCTTATAAATTTATTTGATGCTTGGGAGGAAAGATATTAGAAGGGAAGGGAAGAAATCACTAGAGAATGAGAGTAGGCAGGTAGAATTCAAGGAAGGGGGAATAAGAAAATTGAAATGAAATGAAAAGACAAAAGAGAAAAAACAGAAAATGAATAAAGAAAAAAATTTAAAAAAAATAATAATGATAATAAAAAATGAAAATTAAAATTAAAATAATAATAATAATAAAATTGAAACATTTTAAAAATTAAAAACATTATAAAAAAGTTAAATAACAACAAAAAAATGAAAATGAAAGAAAAAGCCCAAATTAAAAAAAAAATAATAATAATAATAAATGCAGTCATAGAGTTCGATTAACTTCTCTTCCAGTAGGTGGACCTGTGCCCACTGGGCCAAGCTTCTCCTCTCAATAGGTGGGAACCAATCACTGTGCAGCAGCTCTTCCTCCCAGACTGGGCAGGTCTCCAATTCTGAATGCCTAGGGCCTTCTCTTGTGTTTCCTCAAGCCAGGTCCCGCTCACCTGTGATGCTCTCCACAATACTTGCTACACGCCAGGTCTGCTGCTCCTGGGAGCCCTGTTTTCATGAATGCCTGGGCACACTCTCCCTGTTTGCCTCCCTCAGACCCTATGTTTGTAGAGCTTGGCACTGAGAACCCCCAGCGAATTTGCTTGCCCTTTGGTAGCCACGCCCCCGGTAGCTGGTGCAAGAGACCTCAGTTGTCAGCACTGGTGGGAGCGGTAGCCACTAGTCCCGCGCCACTCCTGATTCCCTTGTTCTGGCTATCGCGCTCACAGGAGAGCTGGGAGGGGCCCTTAAGTCATTCCCCTAGGAATTCCCCGTTGCCGCTGGTTTCAATAAAGTTATCTCCTCTGCCCGTGATGTCAGTTCTCTGCCATGGTGGTATCCCATGCAAATGGTGACCGTTTATTCCCTTTGCTGGGTGACCAATGCAACGGGTGGGTCCTGACTGTGTCTCCCAAGCCCTGTTTCAATCCTGTGGCCACTGCCTATGAAGGCTCGGTTGGCTTTTACCTCTGTAAGTTCAGGAGGGCGGACCAGGTATTTCAGCGGGATCCTTAGTGCTGAGTCATGAGAAGCAGGTGAACCAGAGCTTGAATGCAGCTGATCCGGGCTCGGTGTGTGTTCTGAGAGGCCCAAACTGTTCGCCCCAGATCCACGTCAGCTCAGCATTGCCTAGTGATCCTGAGCAAACAGCATTTAGACAGTTTACGACTCCCCTATGTCCGCGCAGCTGAAGAGGTCAGACTTGATCTCTCTGAGCCCGCCGCCATGTTGGATCTCCGGGAATACTTAACTCATTTCATAAGGCCAGGATTACCCTGAAAACAAAGTCAGCAAGTGTGGGACTGTGTCCCTGGGCGAGGCGCAAAGGGAAAGCGGCTCCGCTGAAGCCCACGGCTACTGGATGCAGGTTCGGGTCCCAGTGGTCGGCAGCCCCGAGGCGCCTCTGCCTTGGTTTTGTTTTGATAGTTAAGTTTCAGTGCATTCCTCCTGGTACCTACCTCACTGAGAAGCTTATTCCTGTTTTTAAATCTGGTGTTGAGGAACTCTTGGGATAGCCATCCTTTCACTAGTCTACCATCTTCCCCTCTTCCCAAATACTTTCTCTTTATTGAATACATGGATGTGGGACCCACAGATATAGAGGCAATACTGTATTTTCAAATAACTTGTCATCGAGTTTATATATATTTTTGTTTGATCAAATCTGCTCTTGATGCTTGAGGTTGGCAATTTTCATTACATTGATTGTATTTCTCAGCTCCAAGATTTCTGAGTTTTTGGTCTTGTATTTCATTCAATCTGTTAAATGTCTGTCTGATCACTTATTGTCTATATTTTCTTAAAGCTGTGAACTTCCATAAAGCAGTTATTTTACATTTTTAGACAGTCCATATATCTCTGTCTTTCACTCAATGACATTTTATTGCTTTGTGGATGTTTCCCTGATTGTTTTTGATCTGTGTGGCCACGTGCCAATGTCTAAAAATTTGAATAAGCAAGGTACTCTTTGTACTTTTTGCAGACTAGTTTTGTCTGGGAGAGCACTTCAACTGTTAGCCCATCCAGAGAATATGAGCAGAGCATCTGGTGAGGGCCCTGCATATGCAATCACTGTGTCTGTTGCCGAGGTAGGGAGTGTCCTATGTCCAGGACTGCCGGTAGCACCTGACCTCCTGTGCTACTGGGGCAAATGCAGTTCCCAAGCACATGTGGAGATTATGGCTGTTGGAGACTGTCATTGAATTTTGTCTAGAACCCAAGTTCATAGTAGTTTGCTAAAAGTGATGCACACTTATGGACTACATATACCCTTGAGGAACCTACAGTTTCTTCCTGGTTCCAGGGCACTTCTAAAGGCTATTTGTATCAACCTAGAGTTTTAATAGGTGTCTTCCCAGTGCTGGGTTTTACTGTGGTACACATGGGGTTGGGGTGTAAGACAAAGTCCCATGTTTGCTCTTCTCTTTCTAATAAGTGAATAGTATTTCTCTTCATCTGATGTTATCTGGGGAAGAGGTAAAATGCATAATATAAAACTGTTCTTCCAACTCTGTCTAGTGCATCTATTATGCTATAACCAGGTACTGTGTGATCTCTCATCTGGTTTCTGGATTTCTCAGCACTTGTGTGGAGGTACCCCCCCCCCCGCCCGCCCCAGGTATGGACAGTTATATCTTTGCTTCTGAAGGGGGACAATTACTTTCATCAATATGCTTCACCCTCTTCCTCATATATATTAAAAAATTCTCATTTACAGAATCATTTTTCTACTGAATATTTTAATATAATCTTACTGTTATATAGACTAACTTCCTTTTTTTACACATTTTAGAAGATTTATGAGAAAATAGAAATTAGAAGTTTTACATAGTTCACCCCTCCATATTCAAGAATTAAATTTATATTTCTGAGATCAATATACCCTAGTGCAAAGGGAATTGATTTTTAATTATCAAGGAAAGATGTTTAGGTATCTCTAAGATATTGACATAAAATTAAACTCTATTTTAATTTCAATTTAAAGGAAAAGCTCTAATTTAGTATGTTTCATGTATTGTCAGATTCAAAAGATTCCTCCAAAGGTGTAATGTCTTAGTTTGAGGTATTCAAGATAAATTTTCAATATTTACATAAAGCATAAAGAGACCTCGATAGTCTTAATTTTGGTATCCTAACAGGTCAGTTACTGATCATTTATTCTATAGCCCTCTGTGTTAAACACAAGATAGAAAGGAAATACAGGTAAATCCTATTTTGGAAATTTGTAAGACTAGTGCTTTCTGTAACAGATAAACCCTCCCTCCTGAAGAAAGCATCAAAACCTACTAATGTGTCTTCACATAAAAATAAACTTTGCATTCAAGTCCTGCTATTGTGAAAGATAAAAGTGTGTGTGTGTGTGTGTGTGTGTATATATATATATATATATATATATATATATATATATATATGTAATATACACAAATATATATATTTGCTCTTGCACTTGGCATAAAAAAAGATGCAGAAGCAAATGGTTAAATTGAGAAAGAATATTTCATAAAAAAGTGTGGATTCACCTAGCATAATTCAAGTGGAAATAAGGGCAAACATTTTGTAGCACAACATGTTACACAAAGCACAGGAATTTAAGGAAGAATATCTTTTAATGCTCGAAACCAGTATTTCTGAGGCAACTATGAAAGCAAGAACTATTACAACAAATAACATTTAATGCTTATATTCTCTAACATTCCATACAATAATTCTTTTATATCATATACATCTATTAATACTAGAACAGCATTCTGAAGTTGCCAGGCATATGTTGCAGCTAAATAGAAAGACAAAATCTATTCACTTCCAGAAGAGCTATACAACATGAAAACATAACGAAGTACTTAAAATACAAAGAGCTACAGTGTGTGAAAAATTATGACCATCTGAAGGATCAGTGACAAACAATATAAGCCCATTGTTATAAAGTACAAAAGTGGCTTTGATGTCTGCTGTACAAAGGATTACATAGAGAAAGGAACTTAAGCTGTAATAAATGGCTCATAAGCCAATCACTCATTTTCCATTTTTAAATGTCTTTCAAAACATTTGATGCTCATGAAATGCAATGTACTGACATTCCTGAGGTCGGTCTGTTGCCAGTTATCAGGGACACTCCTCTGAGTGTGAATGGGTTTTTCACAGTTCATGAGAAAGATGGGAGTTGGGAGCCCAGGATTTGTTTATAATGTCCACTTCCTCTCCTTTACCACCAGAACCAAGTAAAAACAAATCATTTCATGCTAGAGCCAGGTCTGCAGAAACTGAAAACAACTCAGTTGTATAAATGATGAATTTTAAAAGATGCCTTTTTCTGTTCAAATTATAGATTTTAATGACATCCTAATCTTTTTGAAATGTGATGCAGCTTAGTGCAAAAAAATATATAGAGAGAAAGTGCCACCATTTCTTCAACTAAAGGATAATGTGTGTTTTGTAAAAATAAAGCATTAAATATCCATTTTGTAGACTGGTATCACCAAAGGTCTTGATGTAACTGGTGCTTAAGTGCAGACTCATTTACCACCTGAAAAGTAGAATAAGTAATACTGTTTATTAGAAAGCAGCAGAATAATAACAGTACTGCATTCCTATATATCCAAGATCTGATGCTTTCTGTTAGGCAGTCTAATATCTCAAGTAGAACAGAGGGGTTCTCTGTTGTAGCTCACCATTCAGCCAATGCATGTCCCCATTCACGGATTCAAGCAGTTGCTTCCCAACTTTCAAGATGAGCACATAACAAGCCAAGGGACTGGTAGCTAACTAAACTGCTCTAGACAAACATCTCTACCCTCTTGAGACCATTGTTTTCTTGCAGAGTTGGATGTATTACTACTCTCAAAAGGACCACTGACATAGTCTCCTTGTGATCCAATAAGAAAAAAACACTTTAGTTTTACTATCATAAACTTTCTTCTCTCCTATACATCTGTCTCCTTCCTTTTAATAAATTTCCCCACTGAACTTAAGGAATGCTATATCTCCTATAATTCCTTCAATTCTAGTAAATCAAGTAATGAAGAAAAAAATTTTTGTAGGGGGAAAAGCGTTATAAAGGCAATAATTTTTTCTTATAACCATTAAATGTATGAGCAAAACAAATATCTGTTGACCAGCACTGACCATTTTCAGTTCTGTAACTTGGCTATATTTAGACCCAAGGAAGCTGATATTCAGAAATCTTTCTGTGCTGAAATCCATCACATAAGTTTAACACAGAATTATTTTTAAAATAATTTCTTTATAAAAGCATGTTTTACCACTTGAATAAATTTGGTTTTAGATTTTCAGTGAATGAATATTTTTATATTTTTTATTACATAAATGATCCCATGAATAGCCTTCCAACTTGTTATTTCAGTAGTGGCAAATATTAATATGCCATGCTAACATTTTGAATACATTCTGTTCAAATAGATTTTAGGCAGGGTTTTTCAAGTCTTGTGTGTGCGCGTAAACAAACAATTGCAGAAATGATCCAGAGAAAAAATATTGAGCTGCCTCCCAAGACACAGCTCTCAATATCTTAATAAAGTATAAAATGACAGTGGAATGAATAATGTTCCAGTGTACATATATGAAAACATTGGTGAATCCCATAATGAGGACACCATTCTTGTAGATGTTCATAACTAGAGTAAGATATATTCCTTGCATGTATGATTATATCAAAATGGATTCTATTGTGTATGTCTACAAATTCTACTTTAAAAATCATTATTTAGACTAAATTATACTTTAGTAATAGTCACATCTATTAAATTTTGATTTTCTGTATTGTCTCTATAAGATAGAACTGAGGTTGATTAATTCAGACAATTGGAAACTCATTAAATTGTATTAAGGAATAGATGTGATAACACATAAAATGTAAATATTTAAAGCTCAAATAGTTACAAGTAGAAAATTCAGGATTTCATTCTCGTATTGCTAAGTAATATTCCATTGTGTATATATGCCACCTTTTTTTAAGTCCATTCATCTATTGAAGGGCATCTAGGTTGGTTACACAGTCTAGCTATTGTGAATTGTGGTGCTATAAACATTGATGTGGCTGTGTTCCTATAGTATGCTGTTTTTTTAAGTCCTTTGGGTATAGACTGAGGAGAGGGACAGCTGGGTCAAATGGTGGTTCTATTCACAGTTTTCCAATCTCCATACTGCTTTCCATATTGGCTGCACCAATTTGCAGTCCTACCAGCAACCTATGAATGTACCCTTTTCCCCACATCCTCGCCAACACTTATTGTTGTCTGTCTTCATAATAGCTGCCATTCTGACTGTAGGGAGATAATATCTTAGAGTAGTTTTGATTTGCATTTCTCTAATTGCTAGAGATAATGAAAATTTTTGGCATTGGAGAAGATAATGCTAAGTGAATTTAGCCAATCCCCAAAAGCCAAATGTTTTCTCTGATATAAGGAGGCTGATTCATAGTGAGGTAGGGAGGGGAGCATGGGAGGAATACACAAAATCTAGATAGGACAGAGGGGTTAGCAAGGATGGTGGAATGTGAGGGACATCATTATCCAAAGTACATATATAAAGACATGAATTGGTGTGAACATGCTTTATACACAACCAGAGGTATGAAAAATTGTGCTATAAATGTGTAATAAGAATTGTAATGCATTCCACTGTCATTTATTTTTTAAAAATCAATTAAAAAAAAAGAAAATTCATTCAAAGCCTAAGACACACAACCAACCAAAATGGAGTTGCTATTGCTAAAGGGAAGAAGAGTTCACAGCCAGCCCCTAGTGCCTGAAGAGACTCTGAGGATTCTTAAGCGTCCTTGGAACATTGTTTGCAAACTGGGGCTCTAATGCAAGACCCTTAATTTACCCAAAAGATCTGAGGCCATGAAAGAATGCAACCTAACTAGTCACTGTATTAGTTTGTGGCTGGATGTGGATCTGAAACCAGTCCAGTTTTTTTGAGAGTCGGGAAAGTTGGCTTAATGTTCAGGTAGTATCTGGCCTGCAATTGTTCTCATGACCATCCAAAGCTCCTTCTTCTATGTTTGTTGGTTAGACAAAATAAAACTAAACTAGGGAAACTGTGTATCCTTTCTGCCAAATTGTCATCTCCCTCCCAAATTTATATTAAAATAGACTTGTGGCAGAGATTGCTAGTCATCACTCGGAAAAAGAAAGAAAGAAAAAGAAAATTGAGAATTTCTATATAAGATAGTTTATATTCATTTGTTTGATTAGAAAGATTCTTAAAAACATTTTGATGTTGTGACTTTCAGAGCAAGCTTATCCTATTTATACTGCATGCACTTTTGACATGGAAATACCTCCCTAAAAGGCTATTTAAAGAAAGGCTTTTATTTAGGGACAGTAGGGCAAGATTAATTTCTGTTACTGTATAGGGAACATGGTCACTAATATCTACATCAGTGACCTGAACCCCTTTTGCAATTTGTCCATAACACTCTTCTCCAGAGTTACTGGGTTTATCTTCTAGCCTGTGAATAACTTGGTTGACTAATTCTATTTCTTAATACTGTTACACACAAATTTTTATATCATGATTTTTAATTGTTCATCAGTATTTCATATGAAATATCTAGGGTACACACCCAGGATTTGGACATATAGACATCCTGTTCTCCTTAATATGTTTTGTTTTATAATTCATTTTGCTTCTATGCTTTGAAAAAAAACAGCATATTTTTTTCCTTTTAAGTTTTGGCCTACTTAAAAACTGTAGAGGTTTAACGTTGCATAAGTTTCTTAGTATGTAGTAAAATTATGTATTTGTAGTTTTTTTCATAATTAAATATAAGAAATGAAGATTTGGGGCAAAACCTATCCATACTAACTTTATAATGGGCACAATAGTATTTTTCCATTCCTCACAGAATTAAGGCTATAACTTAGTGATCTGCTTGACTGTTTTTGCCTTATTTACTCAGTCTTGATTTGTGTCTTAATACAACCTCCAATTTTTGAAGCGCTAAATATCTCTGGAAAATCTGTCACCCAATATGCCACCCCTCTTCAACAAAGTGTAAAGAATAACTATATAAACTAATTCTACTTAAGGAATATATATTGCATGTACTTACTCCTCTTTGATCTGCATGCACAATATGAAATCATAAATGCAACAAACATCACCACCCCAACACCGAGTAAGATATTTTCTACCAGGCCAAGGAGTTTTATTTTTCCAGTCACTTTACTTTTGAACATTTCTGCCTTCTCATCGCCAATAGTACCAGTCTGCAATCAAATGAATATTTAGCATTATTGGGGAATTTTAGTGAAACAAAATGTTTAAACCCTCCAATTATGTACCATCCTTTTTTTTTTTCAAATCCTTGTAGAGGTATTAATGATCTGCATCTATAGGACAAGTCAGTGGGATTTCCTTCGGCATGCCAAACATGACATGTCAACATAGAGTAATAATACCCTTCCCTTTAAGTGTGCTGGATAGTATTCTTCAATGTATTAGAATTAATCTTCAGAAGTATGTGAAATACTTAATGATTTTCCAAGTGTTTCCCACTGGCAGAGGAAAACTACAAAGGTCAACATTTCTTGTTGACCTTTTGTTTTGAAGGCTTCTGCAAGGCATTTTTTAATTCTGAAAATAATCAATTTGGTGGTTTACACCATATTTGGCTAGTCAGGAAGTAGGACAGAGTGCCTGCACCTACTCTAAAAACAAAATAATAAAAGCCAACTATGCTTTTATTGTCACTAGCATGTTCAGTGAGTCTTCTGTAGGACTCTTCCTAAAGAAGAGATGAAGCATGAAGAAAAATATGTAATAAGCACTTTAAATTTAGATTCAAAATACACTTAATTTTCATTTTTGTTCAGAATACTTAACAAGTTTCTATGCAATTTGGTTATCTCAAACATACATCATCAGTTAAGTGCAAATTCATCCATATGGGCAATAGGAATACAACTTCAAACACTATGTAGACATAATTTTGAAACATCAAAAGCTTTTTTACATAATAAATTGACTGCTAATGACTAATAAATGAACATACTAACCTCATTAAGCCAAAGTATAGGCACAATATAATTTTTCTTCAGGTTCTTTAATGCTCTGTAATAAACATTGACATATATTTTAATAATTATTTCCAATCTATTTGATAATAACCACTAGCATAAATTTTCAGAAATAACCAGTATGTCATGGAAGCTTAAGTTTCTTGATTTTGGTCTCTACAATGAATCATTTAAATTTTAACACAGTTGTTCCTCAGACTTTTCACTAATAATTAAAAATTTCCCAAGCACTCATTTTTCTTTTCAACAAGTTCTACTCAGGGAAGCAAAATGTCGTTTAAAAGTTATTGTCATAGGAATAATTGTGAAATGAAAGGACCCAAAAATCCAATCAGAAGTATTCCAAAATATGTAAATACCATCTCAATAAACTCTAGGTATTAGTCTGAATTATAAGATAATATATCCTAAGTATTTAAATAGTTAATATATAATGACATTAAGCTAAAGAGAAGTCAATATTTGATATTCTTTCCACTTTTATAAATTTACTTATATTCTTTCAAGACAATGCTCCAAATTATAATTAATCTTATCAAAGACTCACTCAATTTTTTTTGCTGGCTTGACCAATATGTTGACTTGTAGCCGTTTTGCAAATTGTAAAGTGAATCCAGTTATCTAAAAAGAGAAATAATTACCAAATTGTTTTAAAGACATTCTTATAATATCCAAAATCCACTTTTGGTATGATAGCAGAAAAGTTTTTAAAAGAAAAAAATTTTTGAAGCTTATAAAAAATTAATTGGACCTAATTATTATTCCATATACAAATACACATAGAATGTGTTTATGCAGTTATGGGTCTACATAACTTTCATATACATGTGTTCATATACACATTTTTGTTGTCTAACCTAATATCAAGGTTTTAGTTTTATGTTATTTACCTAAAATGGTTTTGAAAAAAATAATAGCAGCGTTAACAAAGTGCAAAACACCTTATATAATTTTTAATTCCTGAACTATGTGTGGTCAAATATATTTGGTCAGAATCCATGTATCTGTTTGGGGAGGGTGCTGAAGAGCAAACCCAAGCCCTTTCGCTAGGCAATTGCTCTGACATAGCTATATTCCCAGCCCTCCTTTAACATTTGGAAGAAAAAAAAGACTAAAATAATTCAAATATTAAAACTGTGTGCTACATGAATTGTTAGATTTTTATTGACAGGAAATACACTCATAACACATTGATCCCTCATGGAATACACTGACTCCTTACAGAAGGCCTGTAGAAAGACACGGTATTAGAATAAAATAGTTAAATGTATCTGTATATTTAATTTTTATCAGGCAATTAGTCTTATTTTCATTATTAGATTCCTGACCTATGAAACATTCAAAAGGCTTAGGAAGTTCCATATGCTGAAACTCAAATTGAATTTTCTTGACATTTATGTATGTGCAATAGGAAGAAGTTAATGTAACTTTCACTGAAATTATGTTTCAGTAATTAAGAATGATTCAAAAAGTATGCTCAATATGTGACTAATGAGATAATTTTCATTTTTTAAGAATAATATATATATACTTACAGGTTCAACATCCAAGAATGTACTATGTTCTTCTTCATTTGGATTTAAGCCTTCTATAGGTTCTGAAACATCATGACTTGCATGTAGAAAATGAGGAAGCGAGATGTACACAGGTTTACCTGAAAACAAGTTTTTAGAATCAATTGGAAATTTCTTCTTATATCACTCAGAAAATATTTCCTTAAAAATCTTTATTAGATTAAAAACTACATAATTGGTTTTGAACATGGATTACAACTAAGGGTAAAGGAAAAGTATATCAGGTTACTATTCTACAAAAATAAAACCATCCTACTACTCAGTTCTTCTTTGGATGTCAATTTTCAATATGCAAAGTTCAGCAGTTAATCACAAAGTTTCAACTTATAATTTTTTCATCTTTTGAGCAGTAATAGGTCAATGGACCTAGGATTTAGGAATATTTTTTCTTTCTTCCTTTGTAGTCAGGATAGTATGAAGAATATGATCCAGAAGTTTTGTCAATTCTTGCTTTAGAGACATACTGAAAACACATTTACCTTTCTTTACCATTTTCTAGGAGAAAAAGTGCTAGAACAATGGTGCATGGTAACTTAAAAGCAGCACAGGTTATGAACACTCCCCCCAATAACTACACTGAAATAAAATTGAGGCCTCAAAAAAATCACATGAAACTAAGACCAACATTTCCTGTCACCAACACTTACATTCTGCCATCATCACTGTCTTTAATGTTAAATTGGGGATAGAAAGGGAGTTTAGGCAAAATTTCTACTTAAGGAATATTGCCAGTTACATCATGAAGCCTGACACTGAGCACGTTTACATACCTTCTTTGCACTTGCCAATGTCTAGAACACCATAGGATGTACAATTTTTTGAGATAATTTTTTCTGTGCAGAAACAATGGTTGTCTGGATTATCAACTGGAGATGCAAAGGCCTTTGCTGGAAGAACAAATCTATACACAGGGATTCCTTTCAGGTCAACTTCAGATCCAAATACAGCATAGATGGACCTAAACAGTGATACAAATAGCTTTATTCAAGAACCAGAGGCACATTCTGAAGATCTATTATTTCTTTATTTTAGTTTATATTCATGCTTTAATTTAGAAATATCAGATACTTGCTAGAATTTAAAATTATTAGAAGAAAGTTTTCTTGAAGTTTTAAGACACATAAGAATTCACTACCTGAGTGTGAAATATTCTTTTGTTCTCAAAAGCTTTAGACATTTAGGGCAAGTTTTGCTTATGAACTACCGTAGAATATTTATATCAAATATATTTATCATAGTAAATTTCTCCAAGAGAGTAAATATTTATAACTTACTTCAGAATTCATTATTTGTACCCAGTGTAAATTGAGTGAAATTTCTATCTTTCAAAACTAAATCTTGAGAAAAGCCATTCATTTAGTGAGTCATGTTCATGTGCATGCACACATAGACCTCTAGCATTTGACAAGCATCCACCAGCACCCTAGGAAATGTAGAAGATCTCCATAAATATTCCTTCTAATCCTCAATAACCCTGTGTGAAGAAACACTGCTCTCATTGTTCTGAGAGAGAGGACTGTTTTAGAGATGTTAGAGATCTGCCCACAGTCTCAGTCCTTAGGGATAGGACTGAGATTCAAAGGTAGTGACATGCATGGGCTCCAGTTCTTGTGGGGTATGAATTGAGCCCCCACCAATTTGAAAAGATGCTGTAGTGGCAGAGGATAGCCATTAATAAATAAATTTGTGATAGCTGCATTATCTTTAGAAATACTGGACATATCCTTTTAGGCATGTTATTAAAAATAAATGCATATTAGGTCTTAGAAATGGCAAAGAAAATTATTATAAGTGGAAGTGTATAGAAGGATATTTGCAGAGTTAAACATCATGAATGCCATATGCTGCATTTATTAAATCAAGAAAAACTTCCTTAACTACATTTTTCCAAATGACAATTAAGTAAGGGTTTCCTGACCTTAATTTTTATCATTTGGGAAACTATGTCTGACTTTCAGAGATACATTGATGTCTTTCTCTTACCTGCAAATATCAGAGGAAAAGAACTGCAATAATCGAGTCTTCTCAACAAAAGGTGGAAACGAAGCTGCATCTATTTAAAAATAAATCCAGTGGCAAGTGATTAGATTAACGTGCATTCTAGAAAAATCTAGAAACTTCTAGCATAGTCAATGGAAATGATATAAATCACCTATGTGAAAATTATCTAATACCACAGTAACTTTAAAAAAAAGTAACATATATTTTTGTTTTGAACCAGTATGTCAAAAAATATTTTCATTTAAGTTCCAGTGTGCATTTCTACTAACATTTCAATAATACTAGCTATAGTTTGAGTGCTTGAAAACCGCATGTGGCTAAAAGCTATCCTTTTTCAACAAATTTGCATATCATGTGCATTCATAGGTATAAAATTAAAAAATGGTAAAATCAGATGTAAAAGTTGTGATTTTTATGTGGTTTTTGAAATGCCCTTTTTCATCACCTGAGTGGCTTTTTTTTTTTGTTAAAGTTTATTTAGAACTCTAGCTATATTGTCATTGTTCTTGTTTTTACTTGTGATTCATTCATTTGTACTAATGGCTGATTAATATTTTTAAGACCATGAAGTTCTCTAACTAGTGTTTCTTGCAAATGCTTTCAAAACATATCCATCAAATTTAAAGAAGCATTGTTTTAGTTTATTGAATTCCATAACTATGATTATAATCCATAGCACTCACTGACTAAATGAAGAAATAACTAGGTAACTCCTCCAGTTACTTCCAAAATATTACCAAATTGAGCACCAGTGAATGCATGCATTCTAAACTGTTTAAACTCATCCTTCAATTATGCATTCCAGGTTCTTTTTCTGGCAAAATTGTAAACCCTATGACCTTGTTATCCTTCACCGATGCTCTTGTTATGTGTGATTTTTTTTTTATTAGCTACACATGACATTACAATGATCTTGGCAATTCATACATTTGAATCAATTGGGGTATAATTTCTCATTTTTCTGATTGTACAGATTGCAGAATCACACTAGTCATAGAGTCACCTATATACATACAGCAATCATAATGTCTATTCTATTATAATAAAATTACAATGATACTATGGTCACTGCTTGATCCTGGCATTCAGAGGACAGGATATTAGAGTTTAAAATCCCCATATTGGTCCTTATAGGGCATAGCCTACAGCTGTCTTTCAGGTCATTCACAATTGAAAGAAAATACATTGAAAAACTTTAAAAATCATTATCTGAAATATCATTGAAAATATGCCATAACTATACTCAACAATCACCTTGTACGATGATGATCATAAGTTGGCTTACCTTTCTTCCCCAAAAGAAATGTTCTAAATGTGGATCTTATTTTCACTTTGTCTTTTCAAATTTACTGAAGGTAGGAGATGCACTACTTAAGCATGATGAAAACACATGGGCATCCTTGTTTCATTCAGTATGTCCCCTGCCTCTGCCAAACTACCTCTGCTCTTGATTTATTTTCTGCTTCCATATCTTTACCTTCATGCCTAATGTTCACAATTGTCATTGTCACTAACAAGTCATCTGACCTCTGCCTCCTTTTGTTACACTTATCTTCTGCTTGCTTTGGACAGAATTGTTTAATGATTTTTTCCCATTAAACCCATACAGGATTCTTTCTTCTTTAGGAGCAGTTTAGTGCATTTCTCTCAGTCCTAAATGACTAAGTATTCTGTTGGTAACTCTTAGACGAGTGCCTTAACACTATTAACTCTGTTTATTTGTAGAAATACTCTTAGAATTGTTTCCAAGGCCTAAAATCCTACAAAGAAAATACAATAGTGCTTTTGCTGATTTTTTCCCTTATAAAATTTTAATAAACAGGCAAAATTCAGTCATATCTTTGGAAAAGTAAACAGCTCTGGTGCTTCCTTTTTACATAATTTCGTTTGTCTTTATCATTTTCCTATAGTGCATTTCCTTGCCTGCTTTGTAAACATTTTGCATGTATTTCTAAGCAGATAAACTCACCTGATTTTAATCACCTCATAGTATTTCATTCCCACTGTTTAAAAATTCTTTTCTATTATACATAACAGTAGAATCTGTTTTGATAAAATTGTACATGCATATTTATCTTATTCTAATTAGAACCTCATTCTTGTGGATGTACATGATGGTGGGATTTGCTTAGGTTTTTTCACATATGTACATGGGAAAATTATGTCATATTAATTCCAATGACATTCCTATTCCTATTCTCCCTTCCCTTCATTCCTCTTTATCTAATGTACTGAACTTCTGTTCTTTCCCTACCCTCTTATTGTGTTTTAGCTTCCGCATATTAATGAACACATGCGACCTTTGATTTTTGGGGGGTTGGCTTATTTCACTTAACATAATCTTCCATGCATTTACTGGTAAATATCATGAAGTCATTCTTTATGGCCGAGCACCATTTCATTGTGCATTTAAACCACAATTTCTTAATTCAATCATCTGTTGAAGGGCACTTAGACTGAGTTAAATGTGTACTTTTCTTTTCTTCAGGAAAATAATTATCCAAATCTAACAAAACCTCAAAGCTCTTAAATTTTCCTCCCATTCTAATTCTGAACTTATTTTTAACATATTTTTAAGGTTAATAGCTAATCTTGTTATTTTTTTTCTTTGCTCTCTTATTCTGACATCCAAAATAGATGGTTCAGTTCTGCAGCTTCTCTCATTTAGCTCTGAATCTCAGAGCAGAGTGTTTTCCCATGTGTAATTATGTTAATTTCTTTTCAATTCTGTTATCTTTATGGTATTTGGAAAAGGTCTCAAAAGTAATTATGTCTATAAGCCTGTTTTTTTTTCATTTTAAGCAACTTATTTCCATTGCCAGGATAAGAGTTCATTTAGTACAGGTTTTACAAAGCAAACATTTCCTAGTAATGCAGTAAGAACTAATCATCTGCAGTTAATCTTCAGAAATACCATAATGTTAAACACACATTTACTAAACCCACATAAAAATAGAGACAATTATTTTGTGGGGACTAGAAGACAAGTAAACACACCCTTAACCTTCAGAATAGTGTAGGTTTGGGGCTGTATTGTGCGAGCAGGTGAGTTGGGTTCATGGTGATTATTATCATAAGTGTTCTTACCTGTACCATTAATCATGTCACAATAACTTGGCCAGTAGGAGAGATTCCTTAAGAATAAGAGAGAAATTGAACAAATATTTAAAGAACACCTTACTTGTGTTACTTTTTCTACTAGGATTCAATACCTCTGCTAACATAATGAAAATTAAGATGTGACAAATGAAAAGTTTAAGAAATGTTCTAATTCATTTGATTCACATTTTGTTCAAATCTTTCAAGCTTATTGCAATAAAATACCATCAGTGGCCAGGTTATAAATAAAAATTGAGATGCCAAGTTAATCAGAAACTATTTGGAATAGATATAGTTCTAAAAGAAAACATTGAAAAACATTTATCAGAAATATAGATCTCTACTTAGGGAATTTTCCTTCCAGTAAAATAAATAAATATTTGGTTGCATATTGGGTATCCATATGGAAGAGGAGAAAAACATTAAAGGGATACTAATGAAAGCTTATTATGAGGCAGAAGAGGGGAAAGAAAAGCAGCAGATGTTTGGATACACAGAATTCAAAACATGTAAATATTCAATTTTTATGTTGTCTTCATTATAACACTTGCATAGATTGGCATTAAAGTAGGATAGTGTTTACTAGTTTATGTATTAATGTCTATGTAAGAGCTAGAGAAGGCTCTGGATGTGATAGAAAAATAGGAATAATAATTTCCCTCCATCTGTAGGCATACTTTTGGTGATGGAAAAAATTAGTTTTTTCCCACTCATTATCTACTGAAATGTCAACACAAGCTTTTTTTTTAATTTTAAACATAATATGCTGTTAAAAATGTTTGGTCTTGTCATGAGGAGTTAGGTCAACCCTATAGTCTTAAATTAATGGGTAATTCTTAATCTAATTAGTAGTACTAATTAACTGTCAATAGTGAAATGCTCATTGTTCAAAATGTAAACATCAGTTAGTGATTTCCCCTAGAATAAATACTTAGAAGTGTTTGTTTTCCTCCACTGGACTTTGGTATGAAAAGATGTAACTATGAACTCTTTAGAAGAGGTACTACACTAGTAAATATTTAACTATTGCATGCAGTATTAGATAACAATCCAGTTTGAGGCAATAATTAATAAAAACATGTAATATCTTTCAGTTTTGCTTATTTTTTTCAGGAAATAATTGGTCTAAAGTACAGTTATAAATTTTAAGAAAAGTCTTGCTCACCTGATATATTTTTTCATATGTGTAAAATAGAACCCTAAAAATGACTCCTTTGGATGAGGTTGCAGGAGAAGGGAAATAATGCACTTAAGAAGCTGTGCATTATTATAAGAAGTTGTTCTCTTACTACTTCAAAGATATTTCTGCATTTAATATGCAAATTCTAGCACTGTACTTAAATTCATTCTTGCATTCAGATAGGTAAAATGAGCTGAGCCATTCTTATAGAAATCATTTCAAGATTGTTAGCAGGAGGAAAAAGCTTTTGCATAGATTCATCAAGTTTCTGTCTATATAGACACATTTAGATATGTCACTAAAATGCACAATTTTTATTTGACACACTTAGTTATAAAAACATTAAAATATATTCTATTTCACTAGACTACCAATTAATGTATTGATTTTTCTTTTCAGTTATGATTCTCTCATTGTATGGGTACACAAAAATGCTGGATATGCAGCAGAGATGATAAGATGATAAAGGCAAACCAAACTAAACAGTGCAGATGTTCAACAGCACAAGCTTTGCTTTGCTGTGAACCTGCCAGTTTTCATATTTGATGGGCTAATGCCTGGCAGAACGGTAATTTCTAGGGCTGATATACAGCTGCCACTGGGGTCACAAGTTGAGTCCTCTGCCTTAAATACCACTCCTGCCTTAGAGTAGTACCCTAGTAACTACACACACACACACAAAATTTACCCAGAAACTTACCTTTTACCTTTATAAGTGTCTATTATGGCAACATTGTTTATATTATCTTTTCCACTGAAGACTTTATAAACTCCATCAGCAGTATCATTGTACTGAAAAAAAATGTCCAAGAAAAAATTACTTGCAGAACAAGTCATATTTCCAAGTTATATGTAAGTGACTTACTTGCGCATTTCTTAAATACTGGTAATTCACAATATTATTGCTTATATCATGCAATAAAGTTTTTAAATTATAAGAGTTAATATTTTAAAGGGTAGAATACAAAAATTACCTAGAAATAAGTTCAAAATGCTGAGACAAAGAAAATAAATATCAGAAGCTTTTGTGACACAAACTCAAGCCCTCTGTGTCATAATTTAGCCAATGAGACCATTTTTATCACCATTCCTATTATGTTGAAGTGAGGGCTCATTAAATAAAAATTCTAAGAACAAAGATAGATTTTCTAGAGTTTTTAAAATTTTTTGATTTTTAGAAAAAGTGCATATTAATTGTACAAATATGCCACAATGAAACACAATATTTTGTATAAACATAGTATAATTTGATTAATTTCAAACCCCTATAATCTCCCCCTCCTCCCTCTTAATGGTCTACCTTTTATCTTCATGAAATCTCTTTAATAAATTGTGACTAAAATGATAAAGATCAGACTACAAATTTTAAAAAATAGCCAAGGAAAGAGTTCTGAATCTTTTGAGTTCGAATAATAATTGAATCCCTGATTCCTTAAGGCTTTCTACATTGATATTTATTTGACATATAACTTTGCAATCCTAAACACTGTGTAAATGTAAAACACTAAAGAACTGAAAAATATAGTGTTCACATATAGTGCTAAATAAAGACAAAATGTCAATTCAAGACAGTTTATTCTTTCAGTAATTTAAACCATCATCCTATAACTAAACAAACCATTGAGTCCAAATGTTTTTCTTAATTTCCATACTGCCATTTCATGATATTTGTGAACCACTAAAATAAGGCATACTGACCTAGCCTGAATTTGCACATTTCAATAAGACAAGTTTTTAATTAAGTTTTAAGAGTAACAGGATAAATCATTAAATGCAAGAATAAAGCATGGAACTTGACTTTGTGAAAAGAGTTGCAATAAAAAATTTAAATAAAATTGTATATTTATAAAAATAGAAACTCTTAAAGTTAATTAAATTAAGTAAATTTTCTAACTAGAAAACTGAAGCCATCTGAAAGGGATACTTTTTTGAAAAACTTAGGATTTATATTCCCAGGTCAGGAAGAGGGCTAATACACTAAACTATACTTTGCCAATGACATATATATATACACACACACATACATACGCACACATACATATATATTTATATAATTAAAATATAACAACATGCCATTCATATTGAATACTTACAGGAAAGAACACACCAACTGTGGTAGTAATAGGGTATGGAACCAAACTCAAGAATGGATCCTTGTAGCCCCACAACAGTTCTCTCAAAGTTCTGGTTTGGAACATAGAAGATTTTGACTTTTTGATAAGTGAATTGAGCACCACTTGAACAAATGCATTTTGATAGATATGGGGTGCAGCCTAAAAAAATAACAAACACCATTTAAGGCACATAATTCTAACAAATAAATGAATCCGTTATTAGAATAAAACTTCTTAAACTATGTCTAAAATTATTGCTAAATCCTGCCTGGCCTAAAAGTGTAATTTCTCTAGCTCATTGCCAACCATCATATAACATTCCAAGTTAAGCCCTTTTTTGACATTTGATTCATGATATGCTTAAACAGTCTTCTATTTCCACTTGTTATGATTTTTTCATCTTTACAAATGACCATAAGTCCATTCTAAATAACAGAAGACTATGTTTTCATTAAAATGGCTAAATGACTAAAATCTAATGATAATTTCAAAGATGAGATTGTTTTAAATACTCCAGGACCCAGCATAACCAGAGTTGTTGTCTGTCTACTCACTGCTACAGCTAGATTGAGAACTGTGAATGTGTCATTCTCGGTTCCAACTGACAGTGAAGGTTCAAAGATTGCAGCATTGGGCTGAACGAAAGAGACTGTGTTGTCCTCATAATCATGAGTTATATTCTCCTTGGCTAGAAAACGAACTCTGAAACAAGCAGATATAAGCAAGATTTAAAGAAACTATCTCATGTGATCATTAGATGTCAAATGCTACTTATTCAACAAACACTATTTGAATCCACAGAATATGTCAGACATTATGCTGAACAATGGTTAATTCATCTTTTAAACAGCAGAGTAGAGTCTCCAGCCAACTAATCAGAAGTATTTTGTTATTTCCTCATGAATAAATTAATGGCTCACATTATTTCAAGAGGGCTCAAAATAAGATACTAAGATATATTAAAATATCTGTACACATATATTAAAGATTTGTGTTCAGAGCGCTATTCTCCTTTGAGAATGGTATTTTATATTTTTATATATATATATATATATATATTTTTATTGGTTGTTCACAACATTACAAAGCTCTTGACAAATCATATTTCATACATTAGAATCAAGTGGGTTATGAACTCCCATTTTTACCCCAAATACAGATTGCAGAATCACATCGGTTACACATCACATTTTTACATACTGCCATATTAGTGACTGTTGTATTCTGCTACCTTTCCTATCCTCTACTATCCCCTCTCCCCTCCCCTCCCATCTTCTCTCTCTACCCCATCTACTGTAATTCATTTCCCTCCATGTTTGTTATCCCATTCCCCTCATAACCTCTTATATATAATTTTGTATAACAATGAGGGTCTCCCTCCATTTCCATGTGATTTCCCTTTTCTCTCCCTTTCCCTCCCATCTCATGTCTCTGTTTAATGTTAATCTTTTCTTCCTGCTCTTCCTCCCTGTTCTGTTCTTAGTTGCTCTCATTATATCAAAGAAGACATTTGGTATTTGTTTTTTAAGCTGAAAAGTTTTTTCTCAGCAAGAGAAACAATAAGAGAGGTAAATAGGGAGCCCACATCATGGGAACAAATTTTTACTCCTCACACTTCAGATAGAGCCCTAATATCCAGAGTATACAAAGAACTCAAAAAATTAGACAATAAGAAAACAAACAACCCAATCAACAAATGGGCCAAGGACATGAACAAACACTTCACAGAGGAGGACATACAATCAATCAACAAGGTATTTTTATATTTTTTAAATATAAAAACTAAACAGTACCCAAGTCAAAATTACAAGTAATGTATTTTCTCCCAAATAATTATGTTAAAACTTGAGTATAAATTATTACTTAAGAAAAAGCTACTGTAATTTTAGGAGCATTTGTGGATATATAGTAATTGAAAAAAGTACCAAAATAATTGTGATCCCAATTGAAGGGTATTGTCCAAATTGAAGTGTACTTATAAGATTATACCAGTAGATGGCAGTCATTAAGAGGAAAATCCTTAAAACTGAGCCCTGCCTTCAGAATGTACTTTCAATAAGAACATTACTCAGGATTTTTTTTTAAGTAAAATAATAAAGTTTTGGAAAGTGTTAGTTAATAAGGTCAAGGGAAAGAATCTGTTATGGATTTTTCCCAAGACTTCTTCCTTCGTATTCCTGCCAAAGGTAACTTTAAAAATGATCTATGTTGAATCTCAAAATAGTCTGAAGGAATTACAGTATTCATTGAGATGGTGTTTGTTGAACTAGAATTAAGTCTTGATCCAGGCAATTTCATGCTTTGACCGATGTCATATTATGTCAATGTTTTATCAAGTTCACTTTAGAAGCCATTAGACAAGTAAGTCTTTGGTTCTGTTTAGGAGAAACATCTTCTGATAGTTCCGATTTCAACTAGATTCAGGGTATAATTGATACAGAAGCACATTTAGCTCAACATAGAAAGAAGACTTGCAAAGTAGTAACTTTAAAAAAAAAAGAAGTCAGTATTTTTCGGATTAAGTCATTCAGGCAAGCAAAAAAAAGACTCCATTTTGGTGGTATGAGAAAAGATAACCTGTGGTTGATCAGGAATCCTTTTAAAATTGTTATACAAGGAGGAGTTTATTGTTCATAAAATTTAACTTTAAACTCAACTCTTTCTCTCCATATCTCCCTTGTTGCTTCCCCTAGCAAAGCAAGTCTATCTAACACATCCCCTGGTTGTCCATTAAAGAGGTTAAAGGCTCTTTATTCCACCTTTTCAAAATATAGCCATTACATTCCTAGATTAGTATTTTATGCAGGTAGCAATAATATACTTTGAAAGTAAGTCAACCTCAATACAATGGAATACATCAGGTGGGAACCTTCTCAGCAGCATTCATGCTCAAGGTCAGAGTGCCCCTCCTGTGCAGGGACTCACTCACCTGTATGTGTAAGGACCTCTTTGTTTAACCTTAATGTTGCTGCTGTTCACTGCCACTTCCTGTGGATTTTGCACATCAAAGATCCAAAACTGTCTGTAAACTTCTGTGCCTGTTTTAACCCAGTTTTTATAAGCCGTTGTACCTTCTTCAAGGACAACTTCCTAAGAAAAGGAAACAAGTTTGAGTTATTTCATTGTAGTAAATAAATAGCACTTCTGGAAGTTCCTTTATAACATTTAGGCAGCAAGAATAAAAGGACCACTCCCAAGCATCTTACTCCCGAGGACCTTTGCAACTTTATCACACGCTTGCAACCAGATATTTTTGTATTTTTTTTTCAGCTAGAATATTTTCAACATACTACAGTAACCTTATTTAGTTAACCTTTTAGAAAGAGAATCAGAGTGATACAGAAGCCATGGCTGTTGATTTTAAGGTAAGTTTTATAGCGACACTGTACAATATTGTAACACTGGGTACCACATTTTATTAAGCATGTTTTATTAAAGTTGTCCCAAAAAAATTCTTAATTAGGTTGAATATTCTGCCCCTAAGTAGCTATACCGAAGAGGCAAAAAGCAAAATTAAGAAAATCTAGTAGTATTGAAAGCTTCTTTCCCTTTAAATGTTAGATGACTAATGGGATGGTGACTTAACATTTATTAAATAAGTACTTATGGATGAAAAACACAAATATGAATTTTTCCTCTTCAGAGATTTGCTCAATATGACCTCCCCAACTCTTAAATATTTGTAGTAATGCATTAATTCATGTATCCAAAAATTATGGCTGAATAATACTTCTTTATTTGATTACTAGTTTTTGAAGAACAAGACAAGGAAGATGCCCTGTTTGTGTATGAAATTTGTTAATAATTGATGTCCCTAATTTTGAAGAGAGACAAGTAGAAAATATGCCAAGGACAGAATTTTGAAACCCTATAATAAAATCATGGCATTTGCAGGTAAATGAATGGAGTTAGAGAAGATAATGCAAAATGAAGTTAGCCATTCCCCCAAAAAAACAAATGCCAAATGTTTTCTTTCATATAAGGAGGCTGATTCACAGTGGGATTGGGAGCAGCAGAAGGATGGGAGGAAGAGAGATAGGGCAGAGGGGTTGGAGGAGAAGGGAGGGGAACATGGGGTTATTAATGATGGTGGAATGTGATGATCATTATTATCCAAAGAACAGGTATGAAGACAGGAATTGGTGTAAATATACTATGTATACAACCAGAGATATGAAAAATTGTGCTGTATGAGTATTAAGAATTGTAATGCATTCAGCTGTAATATATAAATAAAAAATAATGATAATAATAAAAAAGAAACCTAGGTCCTCACTTTCAGAGCTTTGGGACTAAGTGAAAAGTCACCAAATGCTTGAGTGTCCTTTTCTTTGTAAGATGAAGAGGCTTTACCAAGATGTTCTCCCAGTTTCCTTCCTCATCTTTCCTTCCCAGAGCTGGAAGTCTATGAAACTGCAGCAACCAGTGTGAACAAGGTCATTTATAGCTGGTAGCATTTCCAAGGAAGTGCCTGGGGAAGAATGCACCTCGTTCAAGAACTCCAGTTTACCTTAGTGTGCAAGAGGAAGAGGAAGAAAGACTTCATAGAAAATGAACCTAGGGACTCAGGAACAATCAGAACTATTTTGTTTTTTCCTTCACCTGGAAGCATCTTTCATAGAATAACAGGAAAGAACACTGGATATTATCACATTTTCCAGTAAAGTGCACCGAGGCTCTGAAAAGCCATGGAGCTGGCTTGAGGGGTAACCTAGGCAAACTGTGGCATAATCCTGTGAATATACTGATCTTTGACCTTTATACTAGTCTTATTGTACATCATGCTAGTACTGGCTTTTTATTTTTTTCTTTCTGTCACTATCCGTACTTAATTGGTAGAAGTTAAGTTAGCTTCTACATCTACATGATATTATGGTGTTTAATGCAGGGAAAAAGGGAATTCTTTAGGGAAGAACTGGGTATCCAGTTAAAATGCAATTATGAAATCTGCTTTCGAAATCCACATACTCTTGGAACAAGAGTTGCTAAAGTGACTCTAAACTCTCTATTGCTTTTACAACAAAATGTCCTTGAAGAACTTTTTGTTTGTTCTCCAAAAGGCTTATTTCCACACCATGCTCAAATATTAAGGAAAAAAAATTGCATAAATTATGACTGCTCTTTTAAATGTAAAGATGTTTGTCAATGTTGAAACTAAAAACTGCTCATTTTCCCTTTTTAAAAGATTATATGAAAGGAGAAAACACACAAGGTTATTCACACACTATATGAAACTTAAGGCCAAAGGCAATATCTATCATCATGTGACTCTCAAGGTGTGTATTTTAGTCCTTAATGATAAGAACTCAGTTTCTATGGAATAGGGAGTCATTCTTTCCTGCGCCCTTCTCTATCTTTAATCTATGTGCCTCTAAGTTCCAAAACACACTGGAAGTGTATTATGCCTTTTTCTTAAAGGCTATAAGTCGTTTTGACTTGTTTCTGGAGATTTTGTTTTTTATAATGGAAAAGTTGAAACACACAAAGTGGAAATGAAAACATTGAATTATCAGTTGTTAGAAAATGGATCCAAGCAAAACAGATGCATAGTTCAATGTCACATGCCAACTTTGTAGCGGATAATGAAGAAATCAAGTCTTTTCATCCCAATCTTTGGACAAGTCATGGCATAATGGAAATCTCCAAGACAAGTACTGGAGTAGGCAAAATAGGAATGCAGTTCCTCTGATGCTAATACTATTATATGTATTATAAAACTGTATAGCTGCTTATTGAATGCCAAGAATGCTACATATTCCTCTAATTTTAAAAAGACATTTTATGACCTTTGTGAATTAAAAATATGGTTTTAAATTAAACTGGACTGGACTATCTAACCTATTTGGAAATATCTCACTAAATTTGAAGTACAACACTGTTAAATTATGTTTCTTTTCCTGTGTACATGGTTAAGATCCCCTCACTTAGTTAAGTCAGTATTTGCTGCTGTGGTTAAATATGCAGGGACTAGATTCTAACCTGGACATTCTCACATTGCATGATCTCCAGTTGTGTTGGAAGCCATTGACCTTGAAACTTCTATTCTTCTGTGCTAATTTGAAAGCAGATGTTTGGGATAGTAATATCTCCTATATACCCACTTGATTGTTGCATGAAAACTCCTTGACATAACTGGAAGGTTTAACATAATTATTAAAATGCCCTTGCTGTATTCCTATGTGGAGTACATACAGCATAAAGGCAGAAAACATGTTGTCTCATTTCTCAAGGATGTTACAAAGTACATATAGCAGATTTGAATCTATGAGTTAAACTCTTGCTGTATCTACCTTGCTCTAACATTGTAGTGACTTTTTTAAAAGCATAGAGTGAAATGGTTAAACTGTAGAACTAGATGCTAGAAGTCTGGCCCAGTTTGGACACTTAACTATTCAAATTGGGGCACTTATTTGTTTGTAACACAGCTTCCTTATTTATAAAGTGAGGATGATAATATTAGTTTGAACCATATTTCAGCTTTTATTCTTGAAAATGAAAACAAGATGACTACTTTTTCATATGATTTAAACATTTATCCTTACCAGTTGATTAATAAATGTAGGCATTTAGGATAGTGTCGGGCCCTAGCAGACATTCAATAAGTGCTAGCTATTAATATTATGCAAATCCAGTTTACTCTCTAGAGGGACAACTCTATCATTTAGTTTCCACAATGCATTAACCACTTGGTTAGTAGTATTTTTTGCCTAATCCATTGCCAGTAAGCCATGCAATGTCCTGGGACACTTCTTTCTGCTAATAATTATTTTATATCTATTCCCTCTTCATTAAAATAAACACTTCCTGGACGAGCAGATACATACTGAAAATAGCCTCCATCCTCCTACCCACTACTGCAATTTACTCATTAACTGCCTAAACAGCAAAGTTTTCTCATTTAAAAAAATGTTTCACATTTATTCATTATGAGTGCAACCTAAAAGACTATGAATTATAATATTAGCAATAGTTGTGCTGAGAGTTGAGTTTTAGAAATCATCAATTAAAATCCAGAATAAAATTTGGTAAAATATAGTAGAGTATATTATCATACATATATACTGTTTAATCTTTTTTTCTATGCTATTTTATAAATTTAAAAATTTTTGGATATTTCTTGTTTCCTCTAGTTATGAAATATAATACAAAATCATCATCTTTAATAACTAATACTTCAGACATTTGAGCTTTATGATACTGTGAAAATGCACACTATCATGTCTAGAAATAATATATTTTATTAAAGTAATAGAAAAATTATATAACTATTGATTTAAAAGTTTGGTCCTTCTAATAAATAAATAACCAATTTTTTTTTATCCTAAGGAATTTTTAAACAAGCTATTAGAGGGTTACTTTCAAGAATGGGGAAGTAAATGATTGCAAAATTGAATTAAGTAATAATTGAACATTAGTCTTTTAATAGAAGTCTTTAATCTTCCTTGGTGTTTTATAGTTTATATCAGAAAATTAATTTATTTAAAATTATCTGTTATAAAATAATGATACAATGTTTAGTGAATAACAATATCAAGTATTAAATTTTGCAAATGGGTTGCATAACTTTGAACTTTTTAAAGTGCTTTGATAGTCTGTACATTCATGGAAGCTCCTGCTATTGACTTTTAGTCTGTCTAAAAAGATTGCATAAACCTACTAGGTCTGCACAAATATATTAGGGATTATACTAAATAACATTGGTTGAAAAAATTATAGCTATAAAATTCATGAAGTATCCAGAAAGTATCCTTTGGAAATAAAGAGCAAAAATAAAATAAAATAGAAATAATATTTCTGGACTATTTAGGCTACTTCAAATAACAGTGTCAGAGTGTCACCTTTAAAATAAGGGAACTATCATAGAACTCCAACTCTATGCTTTACAAAACAATGGGAGATGATTTTCTGATCTCTTTCAAAATGATACTTGTGCATTAGTAGCTTTCTCAATATGCTATTAACTAAATGAATAGTATTCAATGAGTTTTGATGATAAATAAGATGTCACCAGTACTAAAATTTTTTAAATAATTGTGAAATAACAACAAAACTCTGAATGTTCCTAAGGCAGGGATTCAGAGAGTTGGCCTGTACTATATGACAAAGATATACATAGCTCCAGTATAATTTTAAAATTAGTTTTGTAAACTAAAAAAAAAATAAATGAAGCAATCTTATGTTAACAAATTAAAAATCCTAGCTTCTTTTTTGGAGGGCTGTGGAATGAACCCAGGAGTTCATACTTACTAAGCCCAGGCCCTCCCACTAGCAGCTTCCTGAGCTGCACAGCTTATTTAAACAACTAACATTGGTAAAGTCAGTGTGGTCACATAGGAACGTGAGAGCAAATCTATCTTATCCTTAAATGTGCCACAGACCTTGATCACTGTGGGGAAACTGATGATGGGTCTTAGTCTATGGATGTGGAGTGAGCATACAAGGTAAACGAGCCTTCGATCATTCTTTGAAACTTAGGTTTTCCATCCAATTTCAGTTCAGTACCTCCTCCTCAAGTTTACATTCATATTTCTCCATTTTGACTTGTAAAAGATTGCCAGATAACATTCATTTCAAAAATAAGAAGGAAAAGTACTCTATTTCTTAATTTCATCTCTTTGTGATTTCAAAATCATTGTTGACCATGTTCCAACCATTATTTCCTTAACTTCCATCATCCAGAAAACATTTTATTCTGTCTTTCCTTGAGTTCTGGTTTCCATTTCTTTATATAAAAATCACTTCTTTTTTTCTTTTTGTCTTCCTGCCTCTATGTAAAAACATATTTATAGTAATTCTGCTTTTTTATGCTCAAGCTCTCTAGAAAATAAATCTAGTTTTTAGTTTTCTGTCTGTGATTGCAATAGCAAAGATCAAGAGATCTGACCTTTGAAATATAGACTGATCCTATCACACCACTTGTTGAACTTTTCTTCTGAGGTACATTTTTCTATTATTAACTCAACTGAACTCTGGCTTCTTATTTTTGTTCTACTCTCTCTTTAGTGTTTCTATCCAAACTTCTATTGCATCCCATCATACACAAGTTTCAATTATGTACTTCACTACAGTAGACCAGAGTGCCTTTGGTTTTGTATTGGACCTTTTATTCAAATATCTTTATAAAAAAATCTTAAATTCTCCTTAAAAAATGGCCATGTCATAATTTTTTTCTTATTTCCTCTCTTTGGTCTTCTCACTTTACAACCCTTTTTATTGTATAAGAATAGCATAAATGGCTATGTATTATCTAGGCTTAGATTGCTGATGTTTGGAAACCAACTCTACCAACTCAGCTAGCCAACTGATGTAAGGATTTTTACTTATAAAATGGGTAATATTACCTCAAATCTGTAAAGATTCATTTAACACTAAGTACAAAAAAAAAAAAGCTCAACATTTGACAATATCAATCCCTAAATAACACAGGTTTTGTTACATCTTACTTTTTAAAAAAATACATCAACTACCATTTTATAGTATATCATCAACTAAATATTCTTATGTTCAAAGATAAATCGAATCCCAAACTGCTTTTCCAATCACCTCTCTAATCCTGTCACATCTGCTACCTCCTTCCCTCATCACTGTATCTAGTTGCATTTCCACACATTTTTTTTTCCATACTGTTAATTAGCCTTTTGACACCTTTGCTACAATCCTCTTTGGACATTCAAAATTTGGTACTTCTTCAAAATCCAACTCAGTTCCACTTTCTTCCTGACATTTGTTGAATACTCAGATTTCTCTTTCTAAATAATATTTATTTTCCATATTATACATAATACTAGAATATCACAGGTTCCTCTTATCTGTTTTCCTGTAAGTTCTTTTTAAATGTTTCATTTGATTTATTTTTCCTTTCATTTCCAAGATTTTTTTTAACATTTGCAATACACATAAAAATGTTGACAAACAATAAAATAAATCTGTGGCTGTGTGCCATATGATAATTGAGAGAATAAATAATTGCAACAAAAGCATTCCAATAATCGAAGCCTGACTGCAGGACTATTCAACCTGTTTTCCAAAATAATACAACATCAAAACTATCATTTACCCAATTTTCCGCTGACCTTTATGTCAGGTGTTGTTTTTTTTTTCCCAACAGTATCAGTAGTTTAAATATAAATGAACTTGATATTACAATTAAAAGGTATAAATATTCAGGTGGAAAAAGCAAACTCTAGTTATATCTTAAACTTGAGATAAAATTTATTTTACTCTTTCCATCATACAAAAGCACATTTTGATGCCACAGAATTCTCATGATTAATCATTATGAGCTTAGAGATAAATTCTAAATAATTAACCTAAAATACATGCTAGCACTCACATGTCATTCAAGAGTATATGCACTCATTTTTTCTCACAAAGAAAAAATTAGTTGATCCATACTCAGCTATTGATCAATATATAAGGAAAACAGTCTTTGTCTCCAATGTAAGGTATTTTAGACTGACTTTTTTATTCCAAAAATTTTCCAACAGATAAATCATAATCCAACATAGATACTAATTCCATTTTAGCAGAAGATCCAGGTGAAAAGCTCAGATTATGGAGCAGACTGTGTATTGGAGTGATGCTAATTCCATGTCACTGTTAGACAACAGTGACATGGAATTAGCATCACCAACACCTGTCAGTCTTATTGGCCTATATCAAAAGTACTATCAACATTGCAAGTTCAAAGTCAGCCTGAGCAACTTAGTAAGACCCTGTCTCAAAAAAAAAAAAAAAAAAATCAAAACTCTAGGGATATAGCGCAGTGGTTAAGTGACCGTTCAATTCCTGATCAAAAAAAAAAAAAATACTACCAAGAAAACTAGGAATTCCAAGGCTCAGGATATGGTTCAATTTATAATAATATGTTTATATACAATATAATATATATATTATATATTCACATAATGTTTAAACTCATGAGGCTAAAGATCTGCAGTTTGTTTACAATACAAGAGATACTAATGACCAAATTATCATTAAACAAATATAGAATGCATCTTAAAAATGCCCTATTTTTATAGAAAGACAACATTGATAATAGTACAGAGAGATTTTTTTTTAACTTTAAAGCAGTTAGCATTTTTTGCTAAAGAAAATTCAAAGTAACTTCTTGTCATGAGTAAACTATATTTGAAATCAGTTTCCAGGTTGTCAATTAAGTCAATGCATCAGGGAAACAAAATGATATTTGTTTATATTCCTGGTTTTTCAGGATGCTAAATGTGAATGCATGTATGAGAGAGATGAAGGTCTGGGCAATATCACACATTTCAGAATAAATGAATAAGTCTAACTATTTCAACTCCCATTTCTCTACACTGTGCCCCACACTTACTAACTCTCTGTCTAGGTCACCAGGATACCAGCCAGGAAGAAAGCTGAAGCCAGTGCTCTGAATTGGCCAGCATTATGCCCCACAGGCTCACCTCCAGTAAACATTCATGCCTTCAAACAGCACAGAAGTCCCAAGTTCACAAAGGTCCCTTCTTTTTACCTTGTTCTTGACAGCTTAATGTCTTTTTAACCCCCATCTCCAAACTCCCTAAGCCATTTACCTTTGCCATACCTGGTTAAGGATTTATGCAGATCTGCTTTCTCTTATTCTGATTTCCATCAATTAAAATTTCTGGTAAGTCTGAGGATACTTGGAATGAAGTAGGGTAGCAGATGATATTTGTGCAAATCCTGTTGACCAAATCCCTCTAATTTTAGTTAAAACTACAGTTTGTTGATATATCTGAGATTTTCCTACATATATAACATGTTCCAGAAATGTTTTCCTGAATTACTTTTAAGTCAAATATAAACATTTGTAAATAGAAAATACTTGAGATAATCAGTATTATACTTTGAGATAATCAGTATTATACTTTGAGTCAAATATAAACTTTTGTAAATAGGAAATACTTGAGATAATAATACTACTATAAAAATCTGTACTTCACCAGTTTACCAAAAAATTTCTGCTTCAATTATAAACATAATGCTTACAAATACACACATATATAATTCACTTTTCTCAGTATTAACCAAAATTCAGTATTAATCTTGATAAATATCCCTCTACAACATTATTTTTTTTCTCATTCAAAAGCATGTAAACATGACTTTGAACATAATTAAAAACAATTATTACTAACCTATGTGCCTATAGTTTTATCAGAAATAATACTTAAATTTAAGATAGAAATGTATTCATGTTGAATACTTGTCACATTTTACTCATGGTCACATTATCATGTAGAGTTGCAGAAATTGGCAATTACTTTCATGTTGAAGGCACAATATTACCAGTTACCATGAAACATAAAACGAGGGCCCAAAGCCAAAAAAAGAGAGAGAGAATGAATCGGAATGGCAAAAAAAAATAAAAAAAATAAATAAAATAAATAAAATTAGACTACTTGTACCTTTTTAATCGTCTTCTCAATAAGCATATCCCCAACTGGCATTAGAATACCTCCAAACACAGCCAGGACTGCACCAATGACAGCCCCAGTGATGAGGCCACAGTTCCGGTCACAGCCCATTTTTCTTGTGCAGGAGAAGAATTGAGGTTAATCACCTGTTTTCTTTTAAACTCTCAGGTATGATTAAGGTGTTTTCTATAAGGTGTGGTTCTATCATTAGAAAGAGATCATAAAACAGAAGCTTAAATATCAGCACAAGAAGATCAAAGTACAAAGAAAACACACAATTTAAACGTGACTTTGCTGTCTATAAACAAAATAAATTGTTTTTAGTTTTACCAAACTGAATTTCTAAGTCTTCTCTCTTCTCTGCCTTCTACCTACCTACCGATGATCGTAATAATGTTAGAACACTTCTTCAAAATTCTTTAGTTTTCTTCCTATGGCTGATTACTACAGTCTAGGAGAACTGTGTTTATGCACTCCTACCCTCACTACTTTCCCTCAGCCTGAGATGTTTCCTGATAACCTCACCCCTTATATCTTCTGCACCCAAACACAGCCCTCTCCACTACCCTCACTACTTTCCCTCAGCCTGAGATGCTTCCTGATAACCTCACCCCTTATATCTTCTGCACCCAAACACAGCCCTCTCCACCTACTAGGAATTCTCCTGCACTCAATTTGCTTGAACTGAGGTCTTCTCTATCTGAATGTTAACCCACACATGGTAACAGATGTGAATATACCTTATTCACAAACAGCAAGATATGGGTTGGGTTTCACAGGAAATCACCTGGTGATTAGCAGAAAGAATCGATACTTCTAATCATTATAAAATACCTGTTAAAACAAGAAAGTATGGGTAAGTATGGGAAAGTATATTATCAAATAATTAATACTAGTAAGCTCTCTAATATCACCATAATTAAAATTGTTAAAGAAAGTCATATTTACATGTACATTGAGTTTATTCTTGAAATGTTTATCTTATAAACAGTGTGGAAAACATTGAATTATTTAAAATGCATTTTGCTTTTAATTTCATTGTGAATGACTTTTGAATAGACCAAAGATAGGAAGAATTTAAAATACACAAAATGTAGACGATGTCTTATTTTAATGACAGGCATTTTACTAGTCTTAAAGGTTTTTTAATATATTCAAATACAATGTTGTTTGTCATATGTGGTGTTTCACAAAAATTCTATTAAAATCAACTATTTTTATGGATTTCATCTTGCCAGTCTTGTTCATGGTATCATTACACAGTATCTGGTTATTATATAAAAATGAGAAGGAAACAATTTATGGATGAGTGGATGCTGTTGTAAAAATTAATAAGAATATGTCATTTATGATTAAGAATTTTATTTGAGCTATATTGATTATAATTGCATTTTTTATGATGGACTTGAACTATCACTGATGTACAGTCAGAATGTGCCTTGTGGTTTATAAACTAATATACTTAACTTCCAAATGCAGGTGGCCAAGGCAAGCATAGATCCCAATAGAACAAAGGCTACAGACAAACAAAGAGGCACACAGTACTTTTGCCAGCATCATATTAACAAGTATGTTTTGTCATGGTCTCAGGTTTTCCCTTCACATATTTGTTGCAACAGAAGAATCACTTATGATTTCACTGGTGTTCATTTCCACTTGAGGACCATTTAGTTTTAAAAAATAATATTCCTTATGCAGCTAAGAACATAATGGAAAGAGATAAGACTTTTCCCTCAAATGGAGAAATAGAAATGGTATTTTTTTGTTGTTGTTGGCATTTTAATTACTTTTTTTTACCTCTTGGGAATTCCCTTTACCTACTCCTCATACCTTGGATACTCACATTGTAAACCATAGGAATCATGCACCTCATTCACCCTGAGGCCCTCGTGACTAAGACACTTGAATAATTTATTAGTGAATTCATTAATTCACAAGTTTATTCCCAAGCAAATGGGAAACACATTCCTAAACAAGTGATTTATTTTTATGGTGGCATTTTATGTCTCACTGAACAACTGAAGCTGGATTTTTAGCAATTGTTTGGGGGAGGGAATAGGAAGAATAGCTTTCCTTATTCTTTCAATTCATACAATAAGCTACCTCCGATGGCTTTAATCAAGGTTGTCATAATGCAATGAAATAAGTTAGTTAAGGCTGATAAGGACTGAATGTTATCAAAATAGAATATCCTTTGCAAAGTATAATGATGAAGCACTTAAAGTTTTCTTGAAACAATATTTTAAGCAACTGAATTTTTTTGCTAAATTGAAAATATCATTCTGGTGTTTTATAAGCTGTAAATCAATAATTATATTTGCAGATTATATGTAAGCAGCAATCAAAATACAGGAATCCAATCTGGTGCAATTGCATTCGGAGACTGGAGAATCAACCAAAGACTGACTCTCCACTCTTGCTAGGTGACCACGGGCAAGCTACTTAATTTCTTGACACTTCGGTTTCATCATTTGTAGATCTAAGAGATCTAAGGCACCATCAGCAGCCTTCAACCTCAGTAGTTGAAATGGTTCTTCGCTCGCTCCGTCCTTACAGAAGACCAAAAAGCCTAGTGACTATGTTCACATAGCAGTGGTAATAACCCAGAGGCCCTCATTCCTCACTTGGTCTCCATTCCTGCATCTGTCCTTTCTCACCCTTAAAAAGCTTCAGGAGAAGCTCTGTAAGAACCTGTGGGTATTTGAGGCCATTAAAATCAATGAGGCCCCAAATCTTAAATCCAATTCCAATTCTGTGAACTTAATATGAATTTATGTAAAAACAATATAACTCAAAGATTTAGTAATCTCTTTTGGAAAGTTATGTCTGATACAAAATTCACTAATGTAATTCCTTTAGTAGTAATGTAATTCCCAAATCTGTAGGTGAAATACAGAATGATTTAAAAGTTACAGTTCTTTAAAAAAATCACATTTTACTTTAATCAGATATATACATAGATTTACCCATTTTTTGAGTTCTACATCATGACCTGTGAATATTTTTTCAGAACCATTGTTTATTCATCACATGCTACATGAAAGGTTCTGTGCAAGGGGTAGAGAATTCCAAGAGCTGTACCTGGAGGATAATTCTTATGACTGTGTGGACTTTGAGCCCAGATGTGTCAAGCAGTGGGCAGGCCTAGCTATTCCCGGGATTCTGTCTGCTTTGAACCTAAAACTGAAGTGAGATTATATACCTCCCACTTCGACTGACTAAAGTTCATTAGAAAACAGAAGTATCAAGTAATGTATTCAGTTGAATCACATAGCTGGACAACTTTCAGTTATCTGTACCGCACATAAAAGTACTAATCTAACATTATTTCAATCACTTACTGATATTTGAGAGACTAAGTTAAGTTTTTCTACTTGTTCAAATTCTTGATTGATTGATTAACTTTTACTACCTTGACATAAGGTTGTTTTATTTCCCTATAAGAATAGGAAACACACATGACATATTTAGGTCCATTTATTATCCTTCAGTGCCCTGACACAGTGAGTAATGATGCTTTGCTAGCATAATCAGACTTTGTCCTGATGCTGTGGTACTATATAGTTGGTGACTTTTTCCTCCCCAGTAACAGCTGATTGAATCCAGGTCTTTCACAAGAAGTGGAAGGGCTAGTGTTCTACCACTGAGTTATATCCCCAGATATCCCATACCCTTTTTAATTTTGAGACATTGTCTCATGAAGTTGCCCCAGGGACTTCGAATTTGTGTTTCTCCTGCCACAATTCCCCAAGTAGCTGGGATTACAGGTATGCACCACCATGCCCAGCTCAAAATAGTTTTATTCACTTGAGGCAGGAGGAGGACTGAACAGTGTATGTGAGACATGTACCAAGTATATGAAAGTTAACAGCATATTCTAGCCAGGAGCTTTTTTTAAAAAATACATAATTAACTTCAAAGAAAAATTCTTTGCTTCTTCCTTTACACCAGAGTTAGCTATTCAGGCACACAAAATTTGGATCTACCACACTAAGTTTTCTTAATAACACAGCTCCTTACATATTAAAATAGGTCATTAATTCCATTGGCTAATTTTAAATCATTTTTACTATTTGCCCTTTATAAGAAATGGACACAATATTGATGTCTTATTTTTTACTTCAGGGCACAAATTGAGAAGGCAGAGAATGAGCACAGGCACAGAAAACCTATGCTAAGGGGGAAGAGAGAATGGAAGGGTATCTTTGTCACTAATTACATACCTTTCTTGATTCTATAGGTACATCAGTTGCCACCCATTCAGTTTATAGGTTATAAATAGATTCCTTTTGTAGAACTGTGAGTGGATTTTATTCCCTTGGGCTGTATTTGAAAGAAAGAGGAAAAAGTATATTTTTTTCTGTCAGATTGATAGTGTTGTTATAATGAAGTTTTTTTTTTAATACCTTTCCTCTATATTGGGAACATGATAGAAATGAAGAGGCCAAGATTTCACAGAGCCTGTGGTAGGCTGTTATAAGAAGGCTCTCTAGCAAATAGGCCAGAACATTAGATCAAACCCTCAGAGAACCTATAGTCATTCCTATGTGTGGTTAAAATTGTGCTCCCTGGGACACTCCACCCAGAAGCAGTGTGACCCAGAGGTAACATTCACTGGGTCACATTCTGAAAAAGCTTCACATTTCTAGGGTACTTGTACCAGAAATAAGTGATAAGACCTGAATGTCATTTTTGTTTTAATTGATTGGAGGATAACTAAAATTTCCTATCCTTTCCTTCAAACTTCAATTTTTCTGAAGGTATAAAGCAAGGCCATGTACCTCTACTTTCCCCTATTAATCTTGAGTATATAGTCTTCCCACCATAAAAAAAAGCCCATATAACCCAATATATGGAGTTACTGGGGATAATCAAATTGGATATAAGTATAGATGTTAGGTTTTAAAATTAAATTCCTTTCCATACTCTTACCCTACACCATATTTGTGTGTTTACAAATCCATGGTTCCTTAGACATGGGTACTATACACTCAACTCCAATGTATTTGAAATGGGTGCAAATCCATCATTTACATCTGACTATATTTCATCTTGTGGAAATGAGATGATTGATTAGGTCAGTTTTTATAGAGACAGAGCTCTAGTTAACGCGTATACATAATCTTCAGCTATAAAGACGATTCAAAGAGCTACAACCGTTGTCCCCTCATTTAGGCTCAAGTCATCCCCACAAAATTAAAGGACTCTACAGAAAATTTAAATTGGATCAGGAAGCTTCCAACACCTATCCTTTGACATACATGCTCATTTGCATCCCAAGAGAATATATTAAGGTTAAAAATAGCAAGAAAAAATGTATAGGTATAATTTAAAACAGTAATGTATCTAACTAAATTATGCTTATTAAATATCACAATGTGAAACTTGTTTTGTTAATAATATTGAAAAAATACAATACATTCATTAGCTTCACATATGCTTAGGATCCTTCAAGAACTAAATCTGTCTTATAGTAATTCCTAGTTCATAAGTCTCTAAGTTTTAAATGACTCTTTTAGTCATGTTGACTTTAAATACAATTATCTATGCCCATTTTTAATGATTGAACCCTAGATACAAATGTGATTTTTTAAATGCTATTATTTCTGCACCTAAAATTCACTGTAAATGGAAAGAAACTAAAAGATTTATAGTGGTTAAAACTCTATACTTGAAGTTTGGAAATAGAGATTTAATTCTGGGTCTTCATGTGGAAGCTTATGATTCAATTTCTCTAATAAGTCTATTATATATCAAGGAAGTCTGCAAGTATTAAATGAGAAAATGTTTAAAAATTCTCATAGAAAATAGAATGCATATTTTACATAAATAGAAATGACTATTGGCAAAACAATAAAATCTGATATATCAATAAAGACATATATGAAATTAAACTATCATACAAATGAAAAAAGAAGCTTCTACCTTAGAACATGCTACTTGAAAGTTTTAGCCATATCTTGGGACAGTGAACTAAAACATCTTGTGATTAAATTAGACAATAGTTACAGAATTAGTTCCTTCTGGAAATAGAAAACAACACACAAATAATTTGGGAGTGAACATTGCCAGTATTTCATAAAAATAAGGATAGCAAATGTAATCCTCAAGGTCAATTCCTACATTTTCAGTACATTCTGTACCTCTCCCATTGTTAATTTAAGATTTCTTCCAGGTTAACATGTTATCTGATGGCTCTGAATTTAGTTTATTGTTCTGGTTCAATAATGACTTGAAGAGATTACAAGGTTTCTACATTTTTTTTCTTATTATTAACTCCAAGGATCCACTGTAATATCTACATAACAAAAAATTTTAAAGATTTCATTCTGGTTTCCTTGCAAGTCAATATTTAAAGTAATTTTTTCTTTTAATATAAAAAGATATTATAGATTAGAACAATATAGAAAAGGATGAAAAAGTCTGAAAAATCTTTAAAATCATCTTTCAATGTGTGACTTGATAATTCCATAACTGAAATTTACTAAAAGGAATTTGTGCCATTTATATTTATAAAGTTACTCATTATAATTAATTGAGCCTTTTAATTAATTTATCCAGAATGACTTGTCCTCTATATACAGTATAATTATTTAAGACAATTCATTAATGTTTACAATTATCTTCCTGAATTGTAAAGGTATAAATTTTGGCTTATTTTTGTTACCAAATTATAATATGCACTATTAAATTTCAGATTATTGTCTAAAATGGATATTTTTTATCATTCCTAGCAGCAATTACAGCATCAGGTTTCATTAAAAAAAAGGCTTAATAAGCACATATCCGATATATACCTTGCATTTAACCATGTACACAAAGTCAGGTTCATCAAAATTTATACAATTCAGATTGAAAATGAGAAAAGCTAATGACTGTAAAGTAATCAACAATTGCACAGTATAAAGGCTGTTGACAGAGTTGAAAGTCATTTATAAAAACTAACGTCATTTTAATGTTCATCTTAATCGAATATTATGTATAAATAGCCTTAAGTATAAAATGAAAATCCTGCTTTCATTTGGATTATAAATCATTTTAAATACTAACAAATGTTTAAGGATAGACACGATATTAAACATTCAGAAATGAAAATGTCATTGGTCATTGATCACTGTTAATATTTAAGCATAAAATGGAACAAGATTCACAATTGAGAAAAACAACATAAACCTGATTTTAAAATAAAACCTAGATACATTAAGAAAACAGTAACTACTTTTTGTTGTTCCTGCTCTGTGACTTGTCTGGATTACTTATCATCTTCTCCCATCATTTAGAAAATGGAAAATTTCTTGATCTTTTCTACTTAAAGAAAAATCATGACTTACCTTTAAAAGAGTTATTAAGGAATTTTCAGTCAAATACTCCAACATTTGAACAGACAATTCTTCATAGGACCAAATGACACACTGCAGAAAAATCCTATCCTGAAACCCTTACCAGCATATGTGTGTTAGAGTTTAAATATGCTTTAAAAAAAAAAAAAAAAAAAAAAAAACTACAACGTCAGATTCCAGTGTGTGGTTTGCTGCCAGAGGAACTGAAAAAAGAAAAGAAAGAAACCCCACAGATATCATGCTACTGGGATTGGTCTATTTTTATGGTCTGCTAAAGACCCATTACCTATATCTGAGATATTCAGTATTTCCCCCCACCCCCAATTTGGCCGTCTTCCCATCCAAGTAAGTCAGAGGCCATAGAAACAAAAGGAACTGATTTGTTGAACCACCCCTAATGTGCTTTACTACACAATCATTTTTCCAGATGCCAAACGGGGGGTAGAAAAGGGAAAGTGGGGAACATGCTCACATTCTCACTTGCCGGACAAGATTGACCTTGCAAGCCCATCTGATGAAGCTGAAAGAAAACGTACTTTTCCATAGAACACACCATAAATCTGACGTACTTTGAGACTAATAATTTTGAAAACAGTTGGAAACTGTCAATTAACAGGGATGACAAACAGACTTTAAAAAGGGAAATAGCCTATTGTTCTAGCTTGACCTTCTTAACTGTTTATCACTCTGTTAGTTTTAGAGAAGTTTCAGGAGCACAGCAAGATCCTTCTGCAAGGGAAAAAAAATCCCTTAATAGTCTGAAGCCAGACTATAAAATAACATTTAAATTAAGATACTATTGAAGATGATCTTTTACTGTAAAAAAAAATAAACCCTTTACTTTCAAAGAAAGGAATTATGTCCACATCTAATCTAAATAGTTATTACATTTGGGGTAAGCGGACCCTCAACGTTAGGACCCTTAATCTTACAAAGTAATTCTTAGTATCAAGTTGGTTAAATCTTCAGAAAGTTAAACTGGCATATATTGGAGAGGTCAACTGGATAAATGCCTACAAGTCACTCTTGAAATAAAGTAACCTAAGAATAATGAGCAGAAATATATTTAGTTCATTAGATTATATTTAAAAAACCCTTATCCTTATGTTACTCTTGCTGTCTCTGTTGTTCATATTAGATATGTTTCTTCTCATTTGCAAGCAGCACAATACAACTGGAAAGGAACCCCAAACTCCTCTGCTAAGCATTACTTTTGTTTTTCCAGTGTTTTTACTGAATATTTATTTTAAAATAAATATGAAGCCCTAAAAATAGATAAGTGATATATTTGAAAAATGAAATCCTTATCTAGAGAAAGTAGAAATAGCCTAGTGCATTCTCATTACGATTATACTTTTCATTAAAAAAAAAAAAAGTGTACAGAGATTCCAGAAACATAAGGCAATTCCTTTGTGACTACCACCATTTATCTTGGTGTATGATGTTAAAAGTGTAGTATAAAGGGCAATCTTAACTATTTTGAAGGTATATGTAAGTACTCTGCTGTAAGTATTTTCTTCTCAAACATAAATCATATGCTTTATATATATATACATACCAGTATGACAATTTTAAAACAGCTTGCAAACACAAGAGTTAAGATCTATTTTAAAGAATATATTTAAAATGTTTGACAGGATAGTTAAATTATAATAAATGTGTACACAGAAAGGTATTTCAGAAAAAAACATGCAAAATGGATGTAAAAGGATACTGACCTTACTTGAATCATTATTTAATCAGTAGCCTAATGCCATCCAAATCTGACTATGCTTGGAGAGGAAAATGTCACACGTTCCCATGAGCAGTCCAAGGAATCAAATTTACATCCCCAGAGACAACTGTGAAGTGTCCAGTCCCATAGACAACATCCCCCGGGTAGCTTGGCATTCCAGAATGGAAAAAGCACATAGCTGAACCAAATCTACAACCATGGATTTTGAGAAAAATCTAGACCTTGAACAATAAAATAGGCATAGCCTTTTGCTGCCTTAAAAATGAAAACGCAGCATTTTTTAGAGTGCACACCCACCATATTTTGAGAGAATATTTTATGTGAGGGTACACTTATCCTTATGTACATCCACACAACCATAGACAAACTTATTAGAATGACAAATTAAAAACTTCAGTACTATTGTTCACTTAGCCACAATAGTTTGGAAAATCAACTTTAAAACATGATTAAAAAAAAACAAACCACATAGGGTTAAAAGACAGATATTATTATTATTATTATTATTATTATTATTATTATTATTTTGTGGTGCTGGGTTTGAACGCAGGACCTTGTGCATGCAAGGTAAGCACTTTACCAACTGAGTTATATCCCCAGCCCAATGGAAGAAAAAGTAGGCCCTAATCTTTATCATGTAAGGCTAGGCCCCAACTCCCTTAATAAGACGCCTATAGCACAAGAATTAAAACCAAGAATCAACAAACGGGATGGATTCAAACTAAAAAGTTTTTTCTCAGCAAAAGAAATAATCTGTGAGGTGAACAGGGAGCCTACATCCTGGGAGAAAATGTTTACTCCTCACACATTAGATAGAGCACTAATCTCTAGGGTATATAAAAAACTCAACAAGCTAAGCACCAAACAAACACAAATTATCCAATCAATATATGGGCCAAGGACCTGAACAGACATTTCTCAGAAGAGGATATACAAACAATCAACAAATATATTTAAAAATACTCATCATCTCTAGCAATCAGAGAAATGCAAATCAAAACTACTCTAAGATACCATCTCCATTAAGAATGGCAGCCATTATGAAGACAAACAATAAGTGTTGGCGAGGATCTGGGGAAAAAGGTACACTCATTCACTGCTGGTGGGACTGCAAATTGGTGCAGCCAATTTGGAAAGCAGTATGGAGATTCCTTGGAAATTTGGGAATGGAACCACCATTTGACCCAGCTATTCCTCTTCTCAGACTATACCCAAAGAACCTGAAAACAGCATACTACAGGGACACAGCCACATCAATGTTTACAGCAGCACAATTCATAATAGCTAAACTGTGGAGCCAACCTAGATGTCCTTCAGTGGATGAATGGAGAAAAAAGTGTGGAATTTATACACAATGGAATATTACTCGGCACTAAAAAAGAACAAAATCATGGCATTTGCAGGTAAATGGGTGGCGTTAGAGAATATTATGCTAAGTGAAGTTAGCCAATCCCCCCAAAACAAATGCTGAATGTTTTCTCTGATATAAGGGGGTTGACTCAAAGTGGGTTAGGGAGGTAGACCATGGGAGGAAGATTATTTCTAGATAGGGAAGAGCCATGGGAGGGAAAAAAGGGGGGAAGGGAAATAGTAAGGATGAGGGAATGTGATGGTAATAATTATACAAAATATATGTATGAAGATTTGAATTTGGTGTCAACATACCTTATATACAAACAGATATGAAAAATTATGGTATATATGTGTATTAAGAATTGTAATGCAAAAAAAAGGTACATGTATAATGGCATAATTTGGTGTGAAAATACCAAACAGTTACAAAAACTGTGCTGTAAATGGGTAATCATGCATATAAAGCATTCCACTATTGTCATGTATGTAAAAAATAAATTTTTAAAAAAGACATAAGTTTGAATCATGCTACCAGGCACTAGCTATATTAGGTAGAAATTAAATAGGAGTTGTTTTCTTTTTAGCTCTATCAAGTTGAATGTGATGTTTTGATATGCATTGTGAAATGATTACCATCATCTATCTAACTGGTGGGAACTGAGGTGAGGAGTACACAATACTTGACAGGGCCCTACCACCTACTGGTCCCCCAAACTAGAATGCTTCCCTTATAATCACTTCCTTTTCTAAAGTCCTCTTCCTCCTTTCTTCTTTCTCTGTTTTGCTTTACACAGGTCACTTTTCAGTGTTGGGCACACTCCACAATTGACTTTCTAACTCCCCCCCCCATCTTTGTACCTACTAGAATATAGAGTCCATGAGGAGGGGAAAAAGTCTAACTTCCAAGAGCATGGAACAGGGTCAGAGTTGCTAATCAGTTGAAAGAATGGACCTATACAATGATTATTATAATAGAAAAAGGAATGAGAATTTATGAAAATGAGAGCTATATGCTGCTTTTTTATAGCATGTATATGTAATGATTGGAACTGGAAATTAAGAGTATCTGCTATGAAGATGAAAGAATCCATGTTTGAATTCATTACTTCCTAAGTGTATGACTTGTGGCTAACTTCTTTACTTCTGGTAGCCTTCACATAATTGTTGTAAAGATCGATAGTGAAAATATAAAGGACTTCACACAGAGCCTAACATAGTTTTTGCTTAACAAATAATAGCTGCAGTTATCATTGCTAATAAGCAAAATTTCATTTAAGGAAATCTATTAAAGAAGGCAAGTAAGATGGTAAATTATATAAAGGTATAAAATGAGAAATTTCCAATTTGAGAAGCAATGTTAGCTATATTAACTACTATAGGTAGTTTAATAATGTCAAAATTATATATTCATGTATGTGGCATACAATATATACTGAATCATATTTTCTGAAACTTTCCTCTTATATTATGTTCCTTGTAGGTATTCCTATATCATGAATAGTCCATTATTGTTCTATTGCAAGATATTTCATAATAAGTGCTGTACTTGTTTTAAATAGTAAATGCTGTATGAATGAACATCATTGTTTCTAGTTTTCTGTTCTTATAAAGGTAAGGCACAAAATTCTCATAGCTTTATGTACATGTACCCTGGACACCAGTGTATGCTGTTTTTCCAAAATTCCAAGGATTTTGTCAAATTTTTATTTGTACACAGCCATGTGTGAGAATGCCTGTCTTTATAAATATTCACACTGGTTTATACTGAAATTTAAGATTTTAACAAGTACGTTGGTGGTTTTTAAAAGAATATTTAGTTCATGAAATATAACATTTTCTAAAGTATACTAGCCATTTATTTTAAAACACTTATAATATCCTCATTTATTTTTTTCAGTGTTGATTTGTCTTATCCTCAGTTTTTTCCAATAACCAATGTTATGATATTTGTCATTTTAAAATTTTGTCATGTTTTACTTTATGTGTACTGATGAATAAAATTTTTAAATTTCTGTAATTTATACAAGTTTTAGTCATTTCCTTTTAAAACTCATGCCATTCTTCAAACTGCTTTCTTTACTTTGAGAATATGAAAATTAACAGGGTTGCTTCTAGAGAGTTCATGGTTCATACAAATTCTTTGCAGCAGTATGTTGGACAAGCTGACTCATGGAATTTAACTCTTGAGAAATAAAAGAGGAACAGGATAAATTGAGTAGCACAAATATTGCAACATATTTGAGAAGCAGATGACAGATGCATTTAAAAAAAGTTGAAGAGAGATCACATGGCCCCAATTCTTAGCTCAGCTTTATTCACAATGGAATTGGTGAAGTGGACATGACACAGTCATTATATTCCTGATGTCTTTCTTATCAAAGAGGAAAACCGTAGAGTCTATACCCTCAAGCTGACAATCAAATTAGATGATAGATTTAAATGTACAGTCATACACAAATATAAATTTGTCATTCACAGTAATAGGTTAGCATATTTTAAATTTAAGTGATATTTTTCTCTTGACAGTAAATGAAATATCCTACAGCAAATGAAACATTTCATTATTACTCGCATTGTAAAGCTAGGTTGTACAGGTAAGCAAAACACTCCTAAGTTATAAAGATGATGATAAAATAACAAAGGTAACAAACAGTGGGAGCATACTAACTGCCAGATGTTGAGCTAAGTGTTTCACATGTTTTACCTATTGACCACTCATACCACTTATTAGGCTCTTTATATAACCAGCTGAGGTACAGAAGGATGTGTCAAAACAAGGGTTAAAATCCAGACTAACTGAAGAGCTTATATTCCTTTCTAAAATGAAATATCAAGTGTGTTCTTGATCAATACTAATTTTACATATTCTTTAAAATTTTTGTAGAAATTCAATAGTGATTCTAAATAACCTAATATTACACTGAGAGAAAATTTTCTACATATAACAAATGAATGATGAACATATTCTGTAGTTGGCAATTAACAATCATTTTCAAATTTATTAAATAAAATGGATTCTAATGATCTGGAAATTGTCTCAAAACATTATTTAGCAATGTAAAATAGGAAAGAATGTATCCCATTAATCCTTAGGGAATAACAATATAGATTTATACATACAAACCTTTATGCACATATGTAAACACATGCTTATACATTTTTCAATTGCTAGCTTGTGTATTTATTAGAAATATTAAACTAATGGTTTTTTCACTTGTTTAAAATGGTAAGGAAGGACATGACATGTAAGAATAAAAATAATTATGTAGGTATAGATTTTAAGAATTTTAAGTTGCAAAAGTCAACAGTATAATGTAATGTCAGATTTCTAGTGACTCTTTTAAGAGAAAACTTCAAAAACATTCTTAATAGATAAAATGAAGAATGTCAAGGTAATATCTAGATTTAAACCACATGGCTCAATGAATCAAGACAATGTGACAAACATACTCATTAAAAATATAAAGTAATCTTACCTAAATGCTTCCCAGAAGTCATAGTAGAAGTTGTGTGTAAAAGAGATTAAACAGAGAACACCTCTGTGTATAAGACAGACCTTATGTGGGCATGGCCAGATCAATATGTAAATCTCTCAGGCCATCTAGAAATGTTGGCAGACATCATTCTTACTTGAACAGGTGCAAACATGACTTAACTCTTTAAGTGTTGACTTCCTTTCTTTTCTCTCCTTAAATTATGCTATGGAACGAGAAATATTATGTTCAGCATAATTTATCAGGTAAGTTGTGCTCATTGAATAGATGGAAATTTTTAGGGGAAAAGAATAATTAGGTCTCAAAGCATGAAGTGGTGGAATAGCTGGTAAAAAGATCAATAATTGGTAGTTAAAATCAGAATTTAATTGACAAATACCAAATATAAAATTAAGAGAGTCAATTAATTTGAAATTTCACAGGGCAGAAAGACAAAATTTGTCATAATTCAGGGTACAACAATTTTAATGCTGAGAAATATTATACCCCTGAACTAGAGAGAGAATCTCTCAAGTGGGGGATAAAATAAACATAATAAATATTCTAAAAACAATTATGTTAGCATCTGTACCTTCTACCATCTTATTTTTTAAAACACACAACTCTTGAGCATTAGCTTCCTTGGAACAGTTAAATGCATATACAGACTCACAAGCAAACATACTCGCACAGTTTCCAGGCATATGGAAGCACACCTAATTAGACCTATTTGTAAAGTTTCTAAGAATGATGTTATGTAACAACAACTTATAAAAAAAAACAACAGAAAATATAGCTCTGAGACTTTCTTCAGTTTTGTGTATTTTTGTTATTGTTGTTTGAGTAGAGAAGTGTGATCCCTCTGCCCTGACAGTTCAGAGAACCACTTGGCACAGATCCTACGTTTGAGTGACATAGAAGCTTCTGCTAACAGTTTTTAAAGAATGTCAAATAATCAAACCATACAGTGAAATCAAAACCTCACTCTACAGGTTGAGTCTCATGTTCTTAAAGGAAGGACCTATTCTTGGAGAAGCCCGAATTTTCTTTCATGGTATCAGTAGGTTTGACTTGGAATATTAATTCTCGAAGGTATTCTTGGGAATACCTTAAAATATGCTCTTAATATTGTCAAGAGTTTATAGGATTAAAAGTGGCAAAATCTTACTCTAAATGTACTTTTCTTCTTTGACCAGGCACCATACAATATTCTTTGCAAAAATATGTAAATATGTTTTACATATTGTTCCTATATAGACATATAACTAAAATAATGTGTTATATATAATATTTGTAACATATAACATATTATATATAAGACGCAATATATATCTTTAAACTTCCAGAAACAAATGTGTTTCTCGAAATTTTATGAATCATTTACATTGCTTTATTTATACCATATTTCCATAAACATTCTAAGTAACATTAGAATCCAGAAAAAATTTAAAAATCCAGGTTACTAATCTGTAATATATAACAGAGATGTCTTATGAATTCAGAACCATTCTAAATTATTAAAACTGTTGACTGTATTGTATGTGTTTGTGATTTCTGATTAACTGCTTGTATGAAGAAGTGAAAACTTGTCAGGCAGGAGTAGACTGAAATCTTCACTTTGGAAACTCCTAATTCAAATTTTCAATAATAGAGAAGCTTGACTTACCATCTTAACACTTACCTATTAGCCCTGACACTTTGTTAGGGCTATCAAAGTTTATCTCGCATTATGAAACAATGACCATGAACTAAAGTACTTTACCTTGTGGGTCACATAGAAAAAAATTCCTTCCTCCTCCTAGCTCTTCTTGGTAGGTTTTGGTATCATGAACCCTGTCTATGCAAGTGTCTATAATCCTCATTGTTCTTCAGTAAACAACCAAGGACTTGACATGTTTATTGTCACTATTCCCTTTCAGTTTTATGAATGTAACTTTCCTGTTTAGAGATGAGATTTAAGCAAACAATAGTGGGTTACAGAATCTTACTTGCTGTGGAATGTCATCCTTAAAATGACTACTCGCCCTGCTACTTTTGCACTGCTGAATTAGGACATAGATCCTCAGAGATTTCTAGAACACAGCTCAGTTTGACTTTGGAGCCTGCAATTTCAAGTTTGGTTAGCAAGCTCTCCTGCTCCAAAATGCCTCCTGTTCATGGATCCAGATACAAATGTGAGGCAAGATGCTTGTTTTGTCTATGTTTCATTGTACTTGGATGTTCCTTTGTTAACATGGTGCTCTGGTGCTCAGTGTGAATGTGCTAAGGGCACCATTTTACCAAGCTGCATGTATAAGTCTTGTAGCAGCATCTTTCATGCAGCCTAAAGACTAAAAATATTTTCTGGCCATGATCCAAGATTATTGCTCAGCCTGTTTTTCCTCTCATTTTCAATCACTCCTCAGGGAAAAATCAGGTAATCACAGTAGGTTGGAGGAAAGCAGATGAAAGTGAGCAAAAATCTGAGGTGAAACAAATCCATTAAAATATGAAAACGACATTCATGCAACCCCAAGTACAAACGTTAAATGCTGCCTATGTCATAAACATGCATATTTTCAAGAACGTTTTATAATTAGTTTTCATGTGGACTTAAGAAAAAAAAATGGTGAAAGAGAATTTCATATTTTTCCTTCTTTTCTTCCTCATTTACCCTATATTCACTGATTCTTGAGTTTTGACTAATTGATGTTTTCTATCTTAATTTTCTCAGTGATATCCAGTTTTAGGTGTATAAATTTGTGATTGCATCTAAATTAACTTAATGCAATTTGCACACACAAAATTACAAATAACCCTATATTAGAAGAAACCATGAGTTTAGGGGTTCTTGAATCCTTGCATGGATATGCTTATTTTATACACTTTAGTGATGTTTCCATTTTAAGAGGAGACATCCTCCAATGGCAGTTCAATACACAAAAATGAACCTTCAAATATTATGATAAGAATTTTAGTCAATATTGAACCTTATTCTGGCATTTATTATTTTAACCCTTGTTTTTACCACATAAAATACCATGTGGCATTATTTTCTTCTATATACAACTTCAGGGCACTTTAGTGTCCTGCCATAGAAGGTATTCCAGAAAAGTTCAAGTTATCATGCATTTGTTCTTTCATGAGTAGCAAAGGAGCAGGTCACAGTGAAATTTCCTACAATGTATTCTCTGGGAACCATGTTGTAGTGTTTACCATTATATTCCAGAGTTTAAAGGTGTCTGACACATAATAATGCATGCCCAAATATTCCATGAATAGATGCTGAATAAACTATTATGAGTATCACAGCATAGGTTAAAAACAGACATGAGCATGTTAAATACTTTTATAGGAGATATAGTATCTTTGCTTTTTCAAGTTATCAGATGTTAAATTTAAAATAACTGATTTTCCAGATATGCATTTTAGGTGTGTGTGGGTGTGTGTGTGTGTGTGTGTTCAATAGATACCACGCATATATAGTTTGTTTTAAGCAAAAATCTGAATATTGAACAGATAAAGCAATTTCACAGTAGAGAATATTTTTATGAAGGACTTTAATTCTATCATTCCATAGACATTTATTGAATAGTTATAAAATGGATTACTTGGTTCTATGAAATATTTACCCAAATATTTTAAATGATGCTATGTGTCGATTGAGTGTTTATATTCATTGCCAGGAGTAGACATTTTGATTAAAATAAATTTTTTTATAATTTATTAGAATAATTCAATCACATTAACAAGCATGATTAAACATGAAATGTAGATCAGTAAGTAGTACTATATGTTTTTGTTCTCTCTTCTGAGTCTGTTTCATGTCTCCAGAATATTTATATTCTGCTAATTTGTACATGCCAATCTACTGCCTCCTAATAGACTATAATACACATATGTGATTACATGATAAGAGTTTGACTCCTTTGCATTGTTCAATATTTTGGACTGCTCACTTATTTTTTCAAATCAGTGGAACTTAACCAAATGCTCCCTGTCAAGGGAGATATCAATATAGCCTAGTCATGAATCTTTAAATAAGGACTTTGGTAATTGAGTTTTTCAGGGAAGTTAATTCCAGCGAAATGGCCCAAGTTCTATCTCTTGCACTTCTTTCCATCTGTGAGATGAGGCATATGATTACCCACAGAGGCAATGCATAGCTGAACTGAAAAAATAGATGATTCAAAATAGTAAAGCAGATTGATTATCTTCAGAATTATGTGGAGGTGAATATAGCGTAAAGAAAAATTGAAACCATCAAATGTAGCACTGTCCTGTGAAAACCTAAGTCAGACTGCTTCATTCACTCTCAAGAGAACTTTTAATATGGTGAACCTTAAATATCAAAACAAAATGCATAAATGCCAAAACCCAGGAGAAAAGGACAATAAAAAAAGCCTGCTAGTAGTCCTGTCTCAGGAGAGCCTGCTAACTCTACCTTGCTATTGACTGTGATAAACACAGCAGAGGCAATCAATAGGGAGATAAAGTAAACGCAACACTTACATTTGAAGAAGTGCAGAGAAGATTACAGTACACAAATAGCATAAATATATGAAACAATGAAAGCTATTAGAATCTAAAAGCATGCCTAAAAACAACGGGTAAAATCATCTCATCGTACATTTATTGCAGTAAGCAACTGCTCAAACTAAGGGTAAAAGCACGTTCCCCAATGCCTTTCCACATCACCAAAACTTGCTTTTCCAGTAAATACATTTGTGTAGCAGATTATGTGGTATATTACTTAAAACATAAGATTCAAAATAGAACTAATACAGTTTCATATTTATATGATCTGTGAAGGAGTTAGTGATATAAAATAAAAATGGCATTTTACTAGATAGACTTTTAGGTTAACACAGAAATAATACTTGAGAGATTTACATAAATATTTATTTGCATATGGATAATATGGTGTACTAGTTTTTTCTACATACATTTAATAAAAATCATATGTTTCTGTATATCTCAAAACTCAGACAATAGAACTAGTAGACATTATAAATTTGAATTAAAAATATAGAATTCATGCTTTACTTTCTTATATTAATAAACTGTTTTCAATATTTAGTAAATTACAATATTTAGCTTGATTGTATAAATAACAAAAATACTTATAAAAGGGATAATCTGAATATTCTTACCAGCAAAATATGGAGATTTAGCAAAAAGCCAGCTTAGTTTTTCATTCACTGATAAATTGGGTTGCCATAGCAAGCCCATAGTCACTGAGTTTCTAAGCAACCTACAACTCCACAGACCGCAGATACTTACTAGTCCACGGATCTTTCATCATCTTTAAAACAAATATGAACACTATAGCAAAATCAGTGGAGGATCCCTTGATTGTCCAATCAAGAAGTGACTTTCATCCAATGTCCCCTGCACTGATAGGCATTCAGTTTTTTTTTTTTTTTAGAAGAATAGAACTTGTATTAGGGGATTATTTGAATATTCAGTGCTAGGTAGAACAAGTTAAGTGCAGAAAATAGTCAGTACCTCAGTACTAGATGGAATAAGTATAAAAAAAAAAGGTCAGTACCTATATATTATGTATTGAGCAAACAAATATTTATTGAATGAACAAAGATAAAACATACAATCTAACTTCTAGAGAGTCATTTATATAATGCTAGTTTCATGATTTATTTTCTATTCATATATATTTAGTATTCTTAATATGTCCCTTTAATTTGTACATAATTATTGTATATTACAATAACCTTGATAATAGTAAAGCAACAATTTTTCCTGAGATCTTGTATTAAAAGATTGTAATTATGGCTTCTCTAGAATATTTGAGTAACAATATTAACTACCCAAGAGACACACAAATTACATAAATGTGGATGAAAAGTTATGTTTTCAATGAGTTTATATTAGCATTTCCTGTTCCTGTCTATAAACACCTCTTCACTCTCCTGTTTCACAGTGCCCACTGAGATAAACCATTGCCTCTGCACTGTTTTAATTCACTAGGTTGCATTTCTAACTATTTAATTGCAATAAATAAAATTAAGACATACAAATCTGGTCTATTCCTACAGATCATAGTATTACAATGCTAGTCCAAATAAAAGGTCACAAAGGGGAATGATTGTATGTGACCAGCAAAGTGATTGTAACTAATCCGTACAATTTTGCCTAGTTCCATGCTTAATTTTCTATACTTTCTACTGTCATTCTATGTAGTAAATTCTTTCCTTGAAAAACATCTTGAGGGATGACTTTCAAATTGGAAGCCAGCTTTAATTTACTGGTTAATTATTTGTTACCTTATACATCCTATTTGCTATTGCATCAGAGATTTAGTAGCCAGAGTCAATACATTACAATAACTGAGTTCTCTAACCTAAGTAAAATTACAAAATCACCTCTTGGGCATGTCACAGAAGGCACCTGTTGACTAGTGCCATGCCAGGAATTCCAGCAGTAGTTACTGCCTGTGACCTCTACTTGTTGCACTGATCATCAGAAGCAGGGAGCACAGATTGTTCTTTCTGTCTGAGAAGACAGCCACTCTGTCTTAAAATCTTAATACAAGGGAGACCAAAACTTCTATAACTCTGTTAATTTCCTCTTGGGTTGAAAGTAACCATCTATAATTTAAGTCTTCCTAGGACATACATATCCCTCAGAAAAAAAAGATTCCTGCACATAATGTTGTACTTTTTAGTATGTTGCTCTACTAAGGTATTTCTGTCATTGCAAAAATGGAACCATATATTGGAGGGTTTAAATAATTGCAAATACTTTTGAATGCCCTCTTTTCAATTAGTAGTGTAGACATAGGTGAGATCACAGTAAATTACTACACCTGGCCTCTCGCCACTTTCTTTAAGTATAATCCTTATTTAAAAGTTTGGGAAACAGTGTCTGAATGCCTACAATACCACACATATTCTACTCCCTGAGAGAAGAGAGAAATTCAAGTATACCCTAAACCGGGCAAGGACAAAGCAAAAATCAGAACAAAGCAAGAGAGTTTAGTACTGCAGGCACCAGTCTGGACTCTTACATCTTTAAACTAGGTAACTTTCAGTTATTATATAGATGTAATTACCGGTTAGAAGTCCGATGAGAGAGTGCAAGGCCACGAATATTAACGTATTTTGAAAATGCTGTTGGAAGACCACAGAATAACACTGATGACTCCAGTCTGTTTGCTGCAAGTGCTGGATCAAATCATTGCTGTATGCCAGACAGCCCCACCTCCAAGTATCCAAGAATGGCTGTGGAATTTTGATTGACACTCCAGTGAGGCAGTAGACTCCTAAACCAAAGTAAACCCTGCACCCAGTGTTTGCTAACCTGTCCAGCTTGAAAATGAGCTCTCTTTATCCTGGTCCTTTTCTTTTTTTGAAAAAAAGAAACAATTACTCTGTGACGTTTAAAAGAACACTGTAGCAGTTCCCTCTCCAGGGATGGCCCTACTTATTTTCCCCTAGCAATTCCCTGGACTCCTTCCATTCTGTGTCTTAGTTGAAGGACTTTATGGTCTTCCTTGGAAGCACGTAAGAACATGTATGCTGGACTTTGGGAGGAGAAACAAAGCACCAGTGAATACTCTGGGTTTTGGAAAGCTGAAGATAGCATTGAACAGAGCCATGGAAAACTGTCACTATCAAGTTCAGGCTCACCATAGTGGTGATGCTCCTTTGCCCTATAAGAGAACCAAGATGGTACTATTTGATGAACATACCATTAAATATGTAATACATAATTATAGTTTAAAACAAACATACTCTAAAAATTAAGGGCATTTTAATATATGCTAAATGAAACCAAAAATATGATTGTTTCCCAAATCATTTAAGAAACAACTGCAGATTTCGAGCCTGATGACATTTATCCTCATGTACTCACACATACCTCATGAATATTTATCATGTAGCCACTACATGCTGAGAACTCTGCCACAAAGAAGAAAGCATGATTCCTACCATGACATTTTCTGCAATATACTTCAAATACTTCAACATAAATTACAGCGTGTATCCAAGTGTTCCATATTTTGAACCTACCCTAGTTGAGAACATTCATTCTAGAGATAGTTACTTACCTAGCATTTAATACAAATCCAAAATTTAGTTATCTTTATTCCCTCAAGAGGTTGGCATAATAAATATTGAGGTTTTAATGGTGAAATAAATGATTTCAAAGATTTATGGATTGGCTATAAATAGTACAGGCTAACTCTCTACTCTTATATAACAGTTTAAAAAAATCTATCAAGTAGAGTTGTCTGAAGCTAGCTCAGAAATGGCTTGTTGTCTAAGCATTGATTTAAAGCAGTCTTGGCTGCATCCAATTGAACAGAGGGTTTTAGATACACATTAAATGTATTTCTCAGATGAACTGTTATTGAGGTTACTAATACTTACGGAGACAACCCAATAGTAGTGCCTGTCCAAACTGGCACTTAGTATAGAGGAGCTTATATTGTACATACACAGAAGACAATTTCACAAAGATTCAAGCGGGGAGCGGAGGGGAGAGACCACAAAGTCCTTTGACTCATAGGACATGCACATTTGCTCAGATATAAATAGCTGTGACTCACAGTCCAGGGACCCTTTTGCCCACATCTACATGTGATACAGTTCTTCTCTTTCCTTCATGACCTTCATATTGCAGAAGTTGAAAAAAATCTTATTGATCATTGATTCTCCATCATTTAAAAAAATAAGGATTTAGAGAGCTAGGGAGTCAGGAAAATCTTGTTTTAAATCATCCTAATGGTTATTTTTAAAGCCCTCAAGTCAAATATTGCTTGATTTTTATCATTGTGTTCCTACTTTCTCTACTTGTCGCCTTTTCTTCACATCTCTTATCCCTGGCTCTGCCATGTGATTGGACAAGGTACTGCTTCCATGTTTTGTGTATGTCATTATTCTTTGTTCTTCAGTGATGTTACTCAACCTAATAATAACCTCCTGGGTCATTTTAATACTTTATGCTTCTTTTTGATTTCCATACATTGTTAATATTACTGCTACTAGTATGAAGTTATTTTTTTTAAAACTTTAATTCCAGTGTTCTTGTGTTTTAATTTTAAATTAAATCATTAAATAGAATTAAAATAGGCTATATTAATCAAATTGAATTTTTAATTAAATTATTAATAGAATGATGTAAATTAAACAATATATCCTATTTCTTTCTCCTTATTTGGGACAACTTGACAAATTATAGGAAAGAATAGGAAAAGGACAAATATTTATGCACACATTACCATGGGTCAGGTGTCATGTTAAATATTCATGTCCAGAAAATTTCTATGAATTAAGTACTTTTAGCCACTTTTTTTTTTTTTTACAAAGAAAATAACTGACCTGAGGAAATTAAGAAAATTAGATAAATGCAGACATGTCCACAATTGGGATGAAATAGGTAACCTTGATTTTATGCATCTAGTTCACAAGTATTACTAAAGGTTGGTAGGAAAACATGAGGATGCTTAGTAAACTATAAGCATTTTCTTGTTCATATTTAAATTTTGCCTTTTGTCAATATAAATCTCTCAGCAGAAGCATTTCTCTGTTACTTTGATGTTTCAGGATTATCTTATTTCCACATAGATTATAATTAAAACACTTATTGATAGTCATTTAACTTTAATGAACTAATCTTTAACAATAGCTATTTCTGAGTCCAGAGGATCTGAAAATAGACAAAACCTTTAATGGAAACAAGCTTAGTTACACATACAGAAAAATTATTATCAAATAGCACAATGGAGACCATAGCAGAGGGTCTATGGTTCAACCTACACAGAGGTGGCAATCCTAAAGGGGGTTTTAGGAGGACAAATGGCAGGCTCCATAGAGAAAACAATAGACCATCTCTATGCTGAAGCTGGAGTTAAGAGATCCAGCACCAGGCCTTGGCCAAGGCAGAGGACATTACCCCATCCAGAGGAAGATTTAGCAATTTCCACCAGTAGCCAAGGACTCTGAGAAGGGAAATGGAGTTGTGGTAGCTTCAAAATAAAAGAGGAAAGTCATTTCAAATTGAGTACCTAAATTCAGGCTTCACTAGAAGAAAACTCAGGTTTCCAAAGCAGCCAGACTGCTAAAAGTTCTCACTTCACTTGCATTAGGAAGCACAAATAAAAACTAAACACTCTATTTCAAGTCACACAAATCTCAATGCTAAAAAGTTACAAAATACTTGATGCATTTTATAATCATCTTCGTTTTGTTCTTTGGCAACTTTCAGCCTAAAGAAAACCCCATTTAAATCTAGAAAATGAGGGCAAATCTGTTGACTTGTTATAAAATGCAGAAACTATTATTCAAAAATAATAAATACAAAAGCTAAGAGATTTGTTTATAACTTTGGAAACATTATCATGATTTCTAAGCCTTACAGTATTCAGAATAAAAATATCAAAAGGTGAGTGTTTCTGTCAGTACAGATCTCTTTGCTTTCTGAAGTAATATATGTTTTAAAAAGATCTTAGTATGTTTCTTTGTATCTATGGATAAAAGCACATCATATGACTATGAATGTTGGGGGCAGAAAAAGCCAGTGCTCAGGCCTATGGAAATAAGAAAACTGAGATGGGTAAATAATCATCCACACCAATATAGAAGCCTAATTGATATGTTCATAAAGAAATTAAACACAAGGAAACTTGAATATTTTAAAATGTTTATTTTTTCTATTTTACACTTTGATATGGAAAGAGTCTACATTGTAGAACAGTGTTACTGAAGTGAGCTTTTGAAAAGTACAGATTTTGTACTAATCTCCCTTATTCCCCCACCCCTCTCCCACTTAAAAATCTCCTAGCAATCCCCGGTAACTCTTGTAAAATACACTCTCGTGGTGCCACTACAGTCACATTTATTTCCAAGTTCTGCTACCCTTCCCAGAAGCTGGGGTTAAGCTAAGGACAGCACACTCATGCGCCATGAAGCTCACTCCCTGGCCTCTGTCCAACAGTTTTTTTCTGGAGTCTCTCACCCTCTATTGCTCAACTGGATTAGTCAATAGCAGCTCAATCTTCCTGTCCCCCCATCAGACAGCAACCCTCAAAGTCTCTGGGACAAGCACTGGCCTCCTTTTGCCTTGAACTTAACTGAGCTTCGATGTAAACAAATGGATACATAGTCAGACCTAGGAGCAACTTCCTAGAATAAGACAACTGGGGGAAATAGGTATTTATATCTTACTAAATTCCAACCTTTAGTATCTCATACCCCTTCCTCCTTGGGGTTAAGTAGAACCAAAACTATTTATAGTGACTGTTTTAAAAGTCATTATGCTTATCTCTTTAATCTGCTTGGAATTGAGGAGGAATTTACATATTATTGTGGAGTGTTGTCTGTTTAAAAAAAATCCCATCACCTATTTTAGTCCTTGAAATATGACTTCATATTTTAACCTGTGAAATTATATTTCCATAAGTTCATGTATTGAAAAACCATTTAAACTGTATTACATTATATTAATAGCTAACATTGACAGTGCTTAACACAGACCAAAGAGCATCCTGATAATATTACATGGGCTTTTATGTCATCTATATTAATCTTCACAACATCCTTCGAGAAATTACTGTTTTTCCAAATATTATAAACAGCAAAATAAGTTAGGTAACTTGCTCAAGGTTAGTCAGTACTGAGCTAAGGGTTCAATATCACCATTTCCCTCAGATGCTCCATCCTTTACTATGACTATCTCACATGATCACCTATTGCTATCTGTATAAAATAACATTAAAAAGGAAATATTTTTTAAAAATTATATATTTTCTCTTAACTTTTTTCATTAGTATTTTCTTTCACATATAACACTTATCTAATTTACATAAAGAAAATGAAATCCTGTTCAAATCTGATTTGGGCAACTTAGGCCTCACCACATTTTTGCAAGTCTACTCTATCTTGTCTTTCTTTACTCCAGCATACAGAGCATAGGTTTCTTTGCAAAAATACCATAATGATGTCAGAAAAGAAAAAATCTTCAAGTATGAAGTTACCTTCCACACAGCAATTTAACTTTTTGAAACTTGTTTTCAGGACACTTTAATATTCAAATAGTGAAGTTACATAAACCAGAATAGAACCCATTGTGACAGATGTCACTGACCCTCCATATTCATATTTTCTAAACAAGCTCTGATATTATATTTCATATATTTTATGTCCATGTAATTCTAAGACCCTCTTTCAAGATACTGAGGCTGAATATTGATCAATTTAATAATTCTCTTTGATAATAAGAGATGCACACTCAAGATAGAACACAATACTAACAATTAAGGCATAAAGAAAATACAGCTACAGAGCTATAGTGATGGGTTCACTGTGTTTTAAAAAATTGACACAAGACAAATACGTTTTATCCTACAATATAAAGACATGATGCTTGGCATTCCTACAGCTACTTTGTACCCATGAGATAAACATTAATGAAATTATAGAAAAATCCATGAAGAGCCCTATCATTGTTGACCCTGTGAATCAGCCAGCTTAGAATCATCCTGCATATTGAATCCTTGTTATATGAAACAAATTATTGTGCCCCATGTTTTAAGTTGCTTTTATTGGACTATTTTATTACTTACAGATAAATTTATCCCAACTCATAGAACTATAGATCTTTCACTGAAACTTATTTCCATAATGCTTGTTAAAAAAAAAAACTCTAAAGATAAGAGACCCAGAATAGCTAAAGCAATCCTTAGCAGGAAGAGTGAAGCAGGTGGCATCACTATACCAGACCTTAAACTATACTACAGAGCAATAGTAAAAAAACAGTATAGTATTGGCACCAAAACAGACTGGTAGAACAATGGTACAGAATACAGGACACATAGACTAACCCACAAAATTACAATTATCTTATAATAGATAAAGTTGGCAAAAACATGCATTGGAGGAAAGATAGCCTCTTCAACAAATGGTGCTTGGAAAACTGGAAATCCATATACAACAAAATGAAATTAAACCACTATCTCTCACCATGCACAAAACTCAACTCAAAATGAATCAAGGACTTAGGAATACAACCAGAGACTCTACATCTAATAGAAGAAAAAGTAGACCCTAATCTCCATCATGTGGGATTAGACCCCAAGTTCCTTAATAAGACTCCTTTGGTGCAAGAATTAAAATCAAGAATAACAAATGGGGTGGAATCAAACTAAAAAGTTTCTTCTCAGCCAAAGAAACAATCCTGGAGCCAATCTTTCCCCCTCACACATCAGATACAGCACTCATCTCTAGAATATATAAAGAACACAAAAAGATAAACATAAAAAAAACAAATAACCCAATCAATAAATGAGCCAAGGGCCTGAACAGACACTTCTCAGAAGATGATATACAATCAATCAACAAATATATGAAAAAATGCTCATCATCTCTAGCAATTAGAGAAATGCAAAAATCAAAACCACTCTAAGATTTCATCTCACTCCTGTCAGAATGGTAGCTATTATGAAGACAAACAGCAATAAGTGTTGGCAAGGATGTGGGGAAAAAGGTATACTCATACGGATGGTTTGACTGCAAGTTGGTGCAGCCAATATGGAAAACAGTATGGAGAGTTCTTGGAAAATTGGCAATGGAACCACCATTGACCCAGATGTCAATTTGGCCCAGATTGTAATGCATCCCACTGTCACATATAAATTTTTAATAATTAAGAAAAAAAAACTTCTGGCTTTTCCCTAGAGTAACCATTATAAAATATTACACTGTCATGACACTTTGATACTATAATTACTTGTTCAATTATATATATATATATATATACACACACACACACACACACACACACACACACACACACACATACACACACACACACATGTACATGTAATCAATAGAAATTAAAGATTGACATATTGTAGGATCTCCTAAACCTATGGGAAATATGAGTCTCTTTATTTAAAGGGAAGAACTGTTATACATTAAGAAGTCAAAATAATTTTTATTTTGAATTTTGACTTTAAGTCCATGATTCTATCACTCAGGGAAATTAAACTGGATTCTCTGACGTATGGAATGTGAAATATCAAATTCAGCTGAACCAAAGTAAAGCTATCACAGACTTGGAAAGATCTTTCATTTGTTTTCATAAGCAAATGATCACAAGAAACCATGAGGATGGTTGTATATTACTGAAATAGAAATGAAGGTCACTGTCAAACTCTGGCGTGCAAAATGGAATTTTTATTATTATTTTTTTTAGTCAGCAGGATTTTATTGAAATTCTTTAGTACACTGTAGGATCTTAAAATCCTAGATTCTAACCAATGCAAGCACTGCAAATGATACATTCATGAATCTAGTTGGCAGCATATCTACTAAAGGGCAGTTATCATCTGAACATCTATAAGTTGACTAGTATAATTTAAGTTGGAGGTTAAACAAGTTTGGTATAGTCATATTTTGGTGGATCCCTTTTTTGGCTAGATATATGCAAAGTTTGCCCCCATTCAGGAGAGTTGGACAGGATTGATACATTTGGTGGTCTCAAGTTTTCACACAAAAAACAGCAAGGAAGGAGTATGTTCTGGGATTAAGCTGTTCACAAGGCATTCTTCGTCATCTCTGTCCACTGGAAACCACTGAATAGTTAAAGCCTGTATCTCCATGGTGTAAGGCTAAGTCCAATCTAATTAGTTCATAACTGTATTCAGGAGTATTTTAAAATGCAAAAGTAGGGCTAAGTAATGATAGTAGCAATATTCTTAAATCTGGAAATCATTATTATAAAACTAGTTCTATAAATTCTTAGACTTTAATTATCTTAGATAAAACGGTTACCTTTAAATCAACTGGTTTTAGTCAACACACCTGAACTTGCATACTTGTATGTCAAGCTGTCTACATAAGCGTTTACATTTGTTTTCATTTCATACAAGCATAGCAATCCAATGAAATACATATGTCAGACATTTATCAAAAAGGAAAATTCCAAAGCACCCATATAGGTTCTTTACCCATCTCCAGTCGACTCTTTCTAGACAGAGTCAATCTGCACTGCAGAGCCAACTTTTTACCAGGCTTCATCACTCTTTCTCAAAAAACAAATTTAAAGTACAACAAAATGATAGTTTTGGTAACAACTTAAATGATATTTTCTTTCATATATATATATATATTTTTTTTTTTAGTTTTCGGCCGACACAACATCTTTGTATTTGGTGCTGAGGATCGAACCCGGGCCGCAAGCATGCCAGGAGAGCGCGCTACCGCTTGAGCCACACGCCCAGACCCTTAAATGATATTTTCTAACTTCAACTTCTGCTGTCTTAAATTTTTAAATTCTAATGACTGCTGTTCAAGTTCGTTAATGACTTAGATTTGATTGTTCAACCTGAAGAATTTTGATCAGAGCATTTATTCTCTCTCAGTGTTAAGACTCAGCAGAGATTTTAATCCCCAGTTCCAATAAAACAATGGATGAAAGATTCAGCAGAGGGTATCGTTTTTCTCATTTCTAGGCTTTATCTATGCAGAAGAATCCTGTTATTTGGGGGCTGACAAGTTCAGTTGGTTTTCCTCCAACATGCATATAATAAATTCAGAGAGTCAATGCTTGACTTCTGCCACAGAGACAGCAAGGCACTTCACTTAAGAGAATGTTATCAAGGGCCATTTATGGAGAAGGCATTCCTCAGTGAATTTTCCCTTCACAATCTTTAAATCACTTTTGAGCCACTTTTTGAACATTATCCTAATGAAGCAATTGATGTTGACTTTCCATAGGCCTCTCCTGCACACATTTTTTTGGGGGTGGTGTACCAGATTTAGTTAAGATGTTTGTTTGCCAGATACCTACTACTTCCAAGGGCAAAATAACATTTAACCAAAGCTCATGTTTAAATAAACATTTGGTGCTACTCATTAAAAAATTCACATTTATGTAAGTCAAAAGCAAAATAATGATCAGCTCAGTAAATTTGAGGGGATTTAAGAGAGTCATCGTTTGGTAGAAATCCTTAAGCGAAATTACTGGAAAAAATGCAAGGTGAAACCTTTGGATAAAAATATGGCGCAAAGAAACATGATGACAAGAACACTAGGTACATCCCAAATAATTATCTATCTGGGGTGAACAGAGGAGAGTATAAATATGACCCTGAGCTCAGCAACCACAATTCAAAATGGTTTATAAATTAGAATGATTGTAGAACATAATTTTGGAGTTTGGGGACATGGTATTTTAAGTGATAGTTATAACTTAAAGGTGGCAATAAAAAATCATACAGAACTATGTTGCCTTTGAAATATCTAATTTTACCAAAAAAATTAATGTGTCAGTGGCTATCTTTAGCTAAATAAAATTTGGGACAAAGTAGGCACAGTTAAGGTGGCTTATTTAAAACCCAGATACAATTTTTAAAGAAGGAAAAAAATTCAAAATTCTTGGTATTAATAAATTTTCTAAGATTCACTCCAAAGTAAAAGACTATACAGGGTATTACCCAAATGTCCATAGGCATTATCATTATATATTTGCACAGAAGGTTTTAATGTGAAGTCACCTTTGGCAGCCTCAAAATATATAAAAGATGAATTTCCACAATGGAATTTTATACTTGAAAGTTGTCACCTCAAAATACTAAAAAAACAAAAGAAAATATCACCTATCAGAACAAGTTAAAATAATAAAAACATGATTCATTTAAGATGGTTCACTTAAATAACAAATAACCACCACCTTTCCCCCAATAAACCAGAAAGAAATAGTCTTGGGCTTCAGAAGGGGAAATAATGTATCTCAGACTATACAAATATCTGATGCCTTTGCCAGTGATTAGCCTACCATTGCCTAGTCCTAAACCTAAAAAAGCAAATAAATCAAGTGATAAGTCTGAGGAGGCGACACTTCTCACTTTGCATTTACAGTGGAACATGGCTGAACAAATAAAACATGGATTCTCCATTGTCCTTCAGATATTCTCATCCTTCAGATCATCTAAGCCAGGATCATTGAAATGTCAATCACCTGAATCTTGGAGCAGTGTTTCATCTTGTCCTCTTGCAGAATTGTGTTTGCGACAACAGCCTCAAAGGAAACATTATTGATCCTGGATATAGCTGGCCCAGAGAAGATACCATGAGTGAGGATAGCATAAACTTTGGTGGCTCTAGCTGAGAGTAGTTTATCCGCAGCATGGCAGATGATACCACATGTGTCAGCCCTGTCACCCATGAGGATGGCCACATAGTCCTTCACATCCCCCAGCAGAATCGAAGCAAATTCCACATTCAACCTATCTGCAATTGATGTGACCCTCTTGGCTCCCCGTGGATTCAGTGAAACCATGATATAGTCCTTCTACTCAGTGATGTTCTCCAAATCCACTGCAGAACTGCAGGCTCCATGTATAAGTTATCCACAGGAATATATAGGAATCCCTGTATCTGAGAGGCATGCAGATCCATGGTGATGACGTGATCAGCCCCAGCAACCGAGAGCATGTTAGCCACAAGTTTTGCAGAAGTTGGAGCATGACTCTTGTCCTTTTTATCTTGTCAGGCATATGGAAAACACGGGATCACTGCGGTCACCTGGATGATGAGGCAATCTTGCAGGTATTGATCATGATGAGCAGGTTTCATCAGGTTGTCATTGATTTCTCCACAGCCACTCTGGATGATATAGACATCTTCCCCTCTTACATTTCACCAAGCTCAATGATGGTCTCCTGGCTACTGAACTTCTTGGTGACCACCATGCCTAGCTACAGGCCAAGGAGGTCAGCCATGCTGGGACAGGTCCTGGTGTGAGCTGCTGCTGAAGAGCATGATGTTGGGCAAGGTGAGGTGCTGGTTCTGAGGGGCGCACAGCGAGGGCGACTGGGACAACTATAGCAACACAGACGGCTGCTGCTGCAGGAGCGGGCAAAGTGTAGCAGCTGGACCCAAAAGCAATTTATACATTCTATTTTTAACCTTGATCCTCCATTCTGTCTGATCCAGGATATTCCATATATTCGTTGTTAAGAAACTTTCAACTTTTGATATTGCTTGGTCATTTCATATTTAGATCTCAGTTATATTTTTCTCAACTGATTATGTTCAGAGGACATAATGTGTGCCTTCTCTAAATTCATGGCTATGGATTTCCCTTGTTCTGGCCATGAGCACTTTGAAATGATAGCTCCTTGACTTTATAACACCATCTTCCAGGCCCTGGACACAATTTTATGGTCCAAATGTTTCCATTAATCTACTTTTAAATATAGATGCCTGCAGTCCACACAAAGAGCCAATCATAACCTACTGCTTTGGGGCCAGAATGCACACAGCATTGGGCTTATCACATCCTCCCTGAGAAGCTCACACTCACCTGCTGGGTGAAAGGGAGAGCGAGCTCATCCTCAGGAACTAGTGGGCAGCAAGGCAGATCACAGAACTTTCAGACTTAAGCTCTGATGACCCCACTTCCATCCAAGTTTCTGGTCCTTTTGTCTGTTTTGGGATGATGTTAAGAACAACTCTGTCAGGTTGAGTAATAATCACTTTCCAAGGTCCATTCCTTGGAACCATTAAAATCCTTTCCCCAATTTATGGATTCATATCATTCAGTCCATAAAGAGAATGAAGAGATTAGAAGGAACAAAGCCATGTGGATAATACCTCACAATATCATCTTATATTTTAAAACTTATAAATTGCAGGAAACAATGAGAGAAACTTAATTGAGAGCGTGAGATTGATAGTCAAGTCCCCTAAAAGTGTGTTCACAGATTTATTAGATCCTTAATCTATCCCAGATGATTAACTGAATCTAAGTAAAAGGAAGTTAAATTCTAAGCAAATAAAATTAGGTAATTACATAAAGCACTTGGATAATTACACTGCTGTAGTTGGCATGGTTTGAAAAAGGACATGTGAACCAACTAAGCCTATTGATCAGCTATCAGAGGGAAAAACAGAGACCCCATCATAGGACAGACACTTAAATGCCCCAACACAACCCAACAGACACAAGTTACTGTAGAAGGGGATGATGAGATGATTTAAAAATTTTAAAACATGACCAAAACTTCTAGTTAACATGGAAAATTGAATACCTATGTTTATTTTCATGTGCACCTGAACTCTCATAAAAATACAATGAACAAAATTTACAAAAATATGAATATAGATGTTAATGATATAGGACAGAAAACAAGTGAATATCAAAAATATTAGCATTTCAACATACAATTTTAAAATTAATTAAAATTATAATTTATATTTATTGTACAAAGTTTGGAAAATCTGATATTTATTTAAACTCATGGCACATCTGAGTTTTGACTAGCTACATTTAAAGTTCTCAGTAGTTACATATGGTTAGTGGCTACTGTCTTGGATGGGACAATAGATGTCAAGAAACATCCATATTTATTGCCCACAATTTAAGAATAAATGGAAAATTGTTCATTTGAGGAAAACCTCTCAAATATAAGACAAAATTTTACTACAAATAAGCAGCTAATAAGATTGAATGTAAAAAGGATGTTTAAATAAACAAAGTTTTTTATGACTAATATCTTCAGGCAACTAAGGGAAGATATTGCATTAATTAAGATGGTAAAATAGAAAACCAAGGCACTATAAGAATCAAAAAATGAAATATAGCACACTAGAAAATTTAAATAGTGATTGAAGAAATAATCCAGCACAATGATTGGGACGTTAGAACAACATTAGAGTCATAGAGTAAATTCAACTGCCATACAGTGAGATTTCCATAGAAATTGAAGTAAAACCAGAAACAAAATGGAGAAATTAAGAGAGAATGCAATAATGTTTTCAGTAATTGACAGACATTACTCTCTGTTGTGCAAGAGCCCATCTGTCTACAACTTAAAAGACTACATGCCATGACCAACCTACTCATCTTCAAAGCATTACAGAAGATCAAACTAATAAGCACAAGATCTTAAAAGACTAATGGATGGGAGTGTAATATTACATGAATCAGAAAGAAAACACTTTCACAGAAATACTTAGAATTTAGAAATAAATCAAATCTCTTTAATTAAAAATTGAGAGAAAATAATTCCCTCCTGCTATTCATTGTGCAATCAAACCTTCAAGAATTCAACCCAATTTACAAGAACATTAACCAAGTAAATTGTATAAACTTCAAAACAAGGATGTAAACCAAAAAATAAGACCGAAATGAGGAAATAGTTTATCTGACAACTAAGATTCAAAGGGATTTTTCAGAGAGAGGTTGAGAGTCTTGACCCATGAGTTAGGAAGAGGCCACTGCAGTGGGGGGGTGGGGGGGATAATTTATCTAGAAGAGCAAAGAATTTAAGGTGGGAATTATTATCACCAAAATAAGTAAATTGTACCAGAAAGAAATTAATTATTATACACCTTTTTGTTCTATTAAAAAATATTTATGGGCTGGGGATGTGGCTCAAGCGGTAGCGCGCTCGCCTGGCATGCGTGCGGCCCGGGTTCGATCCTCAGCACCACATACCAACAAAGATGTTGTGTCCGCCGAGAACTGAAAAATAAATATTAAAAATTCTCTCTCTCTCTCCCTCCCTCTCTCTCCTCTCTCACTCTCTCTTTAAAAAAAAATATTTATAATGATGATGATGTAGATATCAACAGTATTAAAAAAGCAACGGCATTAATTAGTTGAAATGAGAAGTACTTATGTGGAGATAGTCTAGGGTATGGAATGGTAATACAAAAGCTAAATCCTTTTTTACAGGAGGCCTCAAGGACTAATGGTTAAAACATTCAAAAAAAAAAATCAAGTAATACCACTATATCTAGAAATAGTTTAAAGTGTTCCTTCCTAGAAAACAGCATAAGGATTTACAATTTACCAAAATAAGGCAGTCGTTTTTTGTAACACTATTTCTTTTTTCAATGACAAACATTCACGTGATACACATGGCAGTGCTAGGAATTAAATCTAGGGATATGTTACCAGCTCTTTTTAAAACTTGAAATGGGGTCTTACTAAGGTGTTAAAACTGACTTTGAAGTTACAACCCTGCCTCAGCTTCCTGAGTAACTGGAATTCGGCATGTGCCACCACACCTGGCTCAAATACATTTTTATCCAAGATCATATTTCAGTTGAGTGTGGTCAATATTTCTTCCCAATCCTTTACCCCTGCCTCCATCTTGTGATTCTTACCTTCCCTGTAGTGATTTTTTTCTTGCCTCCTTTATTTTAAGAATATCTCTGGAAATCTGTCTTCTCAGGTTATAGCTTTATCTTCTACTATAGAGAAGATTGAATCCATCTACTTTATAGCCTTGACCTCTCTACAAAAATGTCCCTGTAAATCAGCGATCCCTTTCTCTGAAATCACATTCATAAAGAAATAAGATCGACTAATCCATCCGGCTGAAACAACTGGTCAGCCCTTCTGTTCCTACGGAGGTAAATGCCAACCGAGCCTTCATAGGTAGTGGCCACAGGTTTGAAACGGGGCTTGGGAGAGACAGTAAGGACCCAGCCATTGCATTGGTCACCCGACAAAGGGAAACGAACTGTCACCATTTGCAAGAGATACCACCATGGCAGAGAACTGACGTCACCAGACTGCGGTGGAGGAGATAACTTCATTGAAACCTGCGGCTAGAGCATCAAATAAATTTATAGGAGTAAACAGTAACTCAACAGTCAAACACAACAAGAAGTAACATGAGCAACTTGAAAAAGCAAGGAAGAAAAGGAGTACAAACAATGCAGGACAGCCTAAATATTCAGGAGGACCTAGAGTCATCAGAAAAATGGTCATATAAAGACCTCAAGGAACACCTTAGACAGATGGAATGGAACCTTAAAGAGGATACAAGACAGCAAATTCAAGCAGCGAAAGAACACATTGAGAATGAATTACATAAACAGCTAAAAGAAGAAGTTAAGCATCTTTATCAGGAGATAGAGATTATAAAAAATAATCAAACAATAATTCTAGAAATGAAGGAAACGATAAACCAAATTAAAAACTCAATTGAGAGTATCACTAACAGAGTGGAGCAAGTAGAAGCCAGACCGTTAGATGATGAAGACAAAATATAACATCTTGAAAAGACTCTAGCCAACTCAGAAAGGCTGGTAAAAAATCACGAGGAAAACATCCAAGAGTTATGGGATAACATAAAAAAACCAAACTTACGAGTCATCGGGATAGAGGAAGGCACAGAGATTCATACCAAGGGAATGAGTAACCTCCTGAATGAAATAATTACAGAAAACTTTCCAGAAATAAAAAAGGAAATAAATATACAAATTGTAGATGCATACAGGACACCGAGCACACAAAATCACAGTAGACCAACGCCAAGACACATTGTTATGAAGATATCCAATATACAGAACAAAGAGAAAATATTAAAAGCTACAAGAGAAAGGAGGCAGGTTACATTTAGGGGTAAACCAATTAGGTTAACAACGGATTTTTTATCACAGACGCTGAAAGCAAGAAGATCCTGGAACAACGTATTTCCAACACTCAAAGACAATGGATGCCAACCAAGAATTCTGTATCCAGCAAAATTAAGCTTCAGGTATGACAATGAAATAAAAATCTTTCATGATAAACAAAAGTTAAAAGAATTTGTAGCCAGCAAACCAGCATTGCAAAGCACTTTGAGCAAAACACTACACAAGGAAGAAATGAAAAACAATAACCAAAACCATGAGTGGGAAGTGCCTCGGTAAAGACAGAGGGTGACGGGGAAGATAATCATGGAGAAACAAACTAAATTTTTTTTAAAAAAGATAAATAATCAAACATGGCTGGAAGTACAAACCATGTATCAATAGTAACTCTAAATGTTAATGACTTAAACTCTCCAATAAAGCGACATAGGCTGGTATCATGGATTAAAAAAACAAATCCAACAATATGCTGCCTCCAGGAGACACATCTGATTGGAAAAGACATAACACAGGCTGAAGGTGAAAGGATGGGAAAAAATATACCACGCACACGGTCCTTGTAAGCAAGCAGGGGTGGCCATCCTCATATCGAATAAAATCGACTTCAAGACTAAGTTAATCAAAAGGGATAAGGAAGGACATTATATACTGTTAAAAGGAACCATTCACCAACAAGACATAACAATTATCAATATTTATGCACCAAATAATGGTGCTGCGACGTTCATAAAACAAATTCTCCTCAAGTTCAAGAATCAAATAGACCACAACACAATAATTATGGGTGACTTCAACACACCTCTCTCACCATTGGACAGATCCTCCAAACAAAAGTTGAATAAAGAAACTATAGAACTCAATACCACAATCAATAACCTAGACTTAACTGACATATATAGAATATATCAACCATCATCAAATGGATATACTTTTTTCTCAGAGCACATGGATCCCTCTCAAAAATATTCCATATATTATGCCATAGGGCCACGCTCAGTAAATATAAAGGGGTGGAGATAATACCATGCATTTTATCTGATCATAATGGAATGAAACTGGAAATCAATGACAAAAGAAGGAAGGAAAAATCCTACATCACATGGAAAATGAATAATATGTTACTGAATGATCAATGGGTTACAGAAGACATAAAGGAGGAAATAAATTCTTAGAGATAAATGAAAATACAGACACAACATATCAGAATCTATGGGACACAATGAAAGCAGTTTTAAGAGGGAAATTCATCACCTGGTGGTCATTCCTCAAAAAAAGAAAAAAACAACAAATAAATGAGCTCACACTTCATCTCAAAGCCCTAGAAAAGGAAGAGCAAAACAACAGCAAATGTAGCAGAAGGCAAGAAATAATTAAAATCAGAGTAGAAATCAATGAAACTGAAACAAAAGAAACTATTGAAAAAATTAACAAAACTAAAAGTTGGTTCCTCGAAAAAATAAATAAGATCGACAGACCTTTAGCCATGCTAACGAAGAGAAGAAGAGAGAGAACTCAAATTACTAACATACGGGATGAAAACGGCAATATCACAACAGATGCTGCAGAAATACAGAAGACAATTAGAAATTACTTTGAAAACCTATATTCCAATAAAATAGAAGATAGTGAAGACATTGATAAATTTCTTAAGTCATATGATTTGCCCAGACTGAGTCAGGAGGATAGACACAATTTGAACAGACCAATATCAATGGATGAAATTGAAGAAAAGCCCAGGACTGGATGGGTATACAGCGGAGTTTTACAAAACCTTTAAAGAAGAATTAATACCAATACTTTTCAAGTTATTTCAGGAAATAGAAAAAGAGGGAGCTCTGCCAAATTCATTCTATGAGGCCAACATCACCCTGATTCTGAAACCAGACAAAGACACCTCAAAGAAAGAAAACTACAGACCAATATCTCTGATGAACCTAGATGCAAAAATCCTCAATAAAATTCTGGCGAATCGGATACAAAGGCACATCAAAAAAATTGTGCACCATGATCAAGTAGGATTCATCCCTGGGATGCAAGGATGGTTCAATATACGGAAATCAATAAATGTTATTCACCACATCAATAGACTTAAAGATAAGAACCATATGATCATCTCAATAGTCGCAGAAAAAGCATTCGACAAAGTTCAGCATCCCTTTATGTTCAAAACATTAGAAAAACTAGGGAAAACAGGAACTTTCCTCGACATTGTAAAAGCTATCTATGCTAAGCCTCAGGCTAGCATCATTCTGAATGGACAAAAGTTGAAGGCATTCCCTCTAAAATCTGGAACAAGATAGAAGTGGTGAGAGAGGGCATCCCTATTTAATTTAGTCCTTGAAATACTAGCCAGAGCAATTAGACAGACAAAAGATATTAAAGGCATAAAAATAGGAAAAGAAGAACTTAAATTATCACTATTTGCGGACGACATGATTCTCTACCTAGAAGACCCAAAAGGATCTACAAAGAAACTACTAGAACTAATAAATGAATTCAGCAAAGTGGCAGGATATAAAATTAAGATGCATAAATCAAAGGCATTTCTGTATATCAGCAACAAAACTTCTGAAACGGAAATGAGGAAAAACACTCCATTCACAATATCCTCAAAAAAAATAAAATACTTGGGAATAAACCTAACAAAAGAGGTGAAACATTTATACAATGAAAACTACAGAACCCTAAAGAGAGAAGTAGAAGAAGATCTTAGAAGATGGAAAAATATACCCTGTTCATGGATAGGCAGAACTAACATTATCAAACTGGCGATATTACCAAAAGTTCTCTATAGGTTTAAAGCAATGCCAATCAAAATCCCAATGGCATTTCTTGTAGAAATAGATAAAGCAATCATGAAATTCATATGGAAAAATAAAAGACCCAGAATAGCAAAAGCAATTCTAAGCAGGAAGTGTGAATCAGGTGGTATAGCGATACCAGATTTGAAACTATACTACAGAGCAATAGTAACAAAAACAGCATGGTGGTACTGGTACCAAAACAGGCAGGTGGGCCAATGGTATAGAATAGAGGACACAGAGACTAATCCACAAAGTTACAACTATCTTATATTTGATAAAGGGGCTAAAAGCATGCAATGGAGGAAGGATAGCATCTTCAACAAATGGTGTTGGGAAAACTGGAAATCCATATGCAACAAAATGAAACTGAATCCCTTTCTCTCGCCATGCACAAAAGTTAACTCAAAATGGATCAAGGAGCTTGATATCAAATCAGAGATTCTGCATCTGATAGAAGAAAAAGTTGGCTCCGATCTACATATTGTGGGGTTGGGCTCCAAATTCCTTAATAGGACACCCATAGCACAAGAGTTAATAACAAGAATCAACAAATGGGACTTGCTTAAACTAAAAAGTTTTTTCTCAGCAAGAGAAACAATAAGAGAGGTAAATAGGGAGCCTACATCCTGGGAACAAATTTTTACTCCTCACACTTCAGATAGAGCCCTAATATCCAGAGTATACAAAGAACTCAAAAAATTAGACAATAAGATAACAAATAACCCAATCAACAAATGGGCCAAGGATCTGTACAGACACTTCTCAGAGGAGGATATACAATCAATCAACAAGTACATGAAAAAATGCTCACCGTCTCTAGCAGTCAGAGAAATGCAAATCAAAACCACCCTAAGATACCATCTCATTCCAGTAAGATTGGCAGCCACTATGAAGTCAAACAACAACAAGTGCTGTCGAGGATGTGGAGTAAAGGGTACACTTGTACATTGCTGGTGGGACTGCAAATAGGTGCGGCCAATTTGGAAAGCAGTATGGAGATTCCTGGGAAAGCTAGGAATGGAACCACCATTTGACCCTGCTATTGCCCTTCTCGGACTATTCCCTGAAGACCTTAAAAGAGTGTACTACAGGGATACTGCCACATCGATGTTCATAGCAGCACAATTCACAATTGCTAGACTGTGGAACCAACCCAGATGCCCTTCAATAGATGAATGGATAAAAAAAATGTGGCATTATACACCATGGAATATTAGGCAGCACTAAAAAATGACAAAATCATGGAATTTGCAGGGAAATGGATGGCACTAGAGCAGATTATGCTTAGTGAAGCTAGCCAATCCCTAAAAAACAAATACCAAATGTCTTCTTTGATATAATGAGAGCAACTATGAACAGAGTAGGGAGGAAGAGCAGGAAGAAAAGATTAACTTTAAACAGAGACATGAGATGGGAGGGAAAGAGAGAGAAAAGGGAAATTGCATGGAAATGAAGGGAGACCCTCATTGCTATACAAAATTACATATAAGAGGTTGTGAGGGGAATGGGAAAACAAACAAGGAGAGAAATGAATTACAGCAGATGGGGTAGAGAGAGAAGATGTGAGGGAAGGGGAGGGGGGATAGTAGGGGATAGGAAAGGTAACAGAATACAACAATTACTAATAGGGCATTATGTAAAATTGTGGATGTGTAACCGACGTGATTCTGCAATCTGCATTTGGGGTAAAATTGGGAGTTCATAACCCACTTCAATCTAATGTATGAAATATGATATGTCAAGAGCTTTGTAATGTTGTGAACAACCAATAAAAAGAAGAAAAAATAAAAACCATGAACTTTTCGAAAAAAAATAAAAGAAGAAAAATAAAAAAAATAAAATAAAGAAAGAAGATCTGTCTTTTGGACACATCCTTTTCAATTATAGTTTTGACTTCTCTGGGCTAGGGATTGGCTTAGATTTGGGCTGCAAGCAAAGGTAGACCCATGCACTACTGCCTCGACTTGGGCATATTTTTCTATCCCAGGATGAGTGCCTGGAGCAAACAGGGCCAATCAGGACCCATGCCAGGTTTGTGAAGTTGGGATGAATACACATTAATCTCTTCTCTGATAGAAATACAAAAATTTATTACATACAAGAATTTAGAGTTGTTAGAAACCAGGATCCTGGAGAATGCACAATGCAGTCTACAGAAGAGACTGACTTTTATTATCTAATAAAATATAGTTTAATAATATCCCCAAATAGGGAAATTGAATATATTAGTTACAAACATTGAAAATTAACTCTTTAGAATGCTAAAATATAATGTCTAGTAATACATTTTAGAACGATAATTAACATACAAATATCAGATTAATTATGTGATGAAGTTCTAAGTAACATCTGTTAACATGGAGAACAGTCTCTCTCTCTCTCTCTCTCTCTCTCTCATACACATACACACACACACACAGAGTTTTCTCTGTAATAAAAATTATAGACATATTTTTCTTGCCTGAACATTAATAAAGAAGTGTTATTCTTGCCTGAACATCTGGATTCAATGGAATTATGCTATATTTTCCTTGTGAGTATTATGTCCAATACTCCTTTATTTTTTTATTTTCATTTTTTTAAAGAGAGTGAGAGAGGGAAGAGAGAATTTTAATATTTATTTATTTATTTATTTATTTAGTTATTGGTGGATACAACATCTTTGTTTTGTATGTGGTGCTGAGGATCGAAGCCGGGCCGCACGCATGCCAGGCGAGCGTGCTACCGCTTCAGCCACATCCCCAGCCCTCCAATACTCCTTTATAGCACCAGTATAAACTCATTTCCACTACTTAATTGTATCCAATTATATAATTCAATGTGTGATTAGAATTATATATCAGAAACTAAGATTCCCTTAATCACAAAATGTATAAAATAACTAAACTAAGCACTCCTTAAAAGGGTAATGATTTTAAAGGGAATCATTTAGAAAACTAAAATATAAAAACTATAGAATCATAGATCTCAGAAGGATTAGTGTATAAATAAATTTACATGGAACAAATACACAAGGCAAGGAGAGTTGAGGGTACCTTGGAATTGTTAGTACTTCTGTGCTCTTTACAAGGTAGGTCTAGATTCTAGATATGCAGAGAGACAAAACAATGTGCTAAATGGCTTTGGCATTCCTAATCACACATTTCTGAAACTAAACAATGAACAAGACTGAAGTTTGCCTTGGGGTCAGATTTTTCTCTTGTGAACTTATTACTTACACACTAATGCTACAGTAAACTTCAGGATTATTTGTGACCTCAAAGATTTTATCATTTCTTCAACACTTCTAATGGCCCTTAAACAAACCATCAGTACTTTTTAGAAATATTTATACATTTTAAAAATATCCCAAGGTTTTTCTTGTAAAATAATTTTTTGAATATTATTTGCAAATTGGGATTTATAGTTGGATATTATACATAAAATGGCATGTTTTTATAAACTATTGCTATCTCATCCTGTATATCAGAAAATCAACTAATTAGAAAGCATGAATTTATTTGCTTAGAACAGACCAAGACATTATAGCCAACTGCTTACCAGTTCCCAATAATCTGCCCTGTAATTCTACAAGATTCTATTGTTGAAATCATTTTTCTTTGTCAAAAAATTTAAAAACACATTTGGGACACTTTGATACACTACTATACCAAATGGGAAGGAAAAAAACTATATTCATGAATTCAGATCATAGATAATAAAAAAAGAACTACAGCATTGGAATATTCTTTATACAGTAACTGGTACAACTTTCTCATTCTAAGAAGCAGAAATATACCATTAGAAATTACTTTTTCAATGTCACAGACAGTAAAAAGATGGGAACCAAGCTCAAGTCTCAATTCTGCAATCTAAAAGAGATATTAAAGATCAACATGTCAGGAAAGAAACAAATTACCTACTATTTTCTGCTCTCACACCACAGTGAACACTGACAACAGATGCATGGAGGATTCCCCAACACACCCAGCAAGCAATGGACTGCTGCAGACAAGAAATGGATAGCCTCTAACCTAATTCAATTCCAACATTATGGAAACCAAAGGAAAATCAGAATAAATCCTCTAGACTCAACTAGCTGCACTTCTTTTTATTTTAAAATCACAAATTGTGGAGGTCACATAGCTAAGTAACTAGCTTTGCTATAGATAATACCTAAAATCCTCCCTGCCCCCCAACCCCAGGAACTTGGAGGTTGCTTTTGTCTATCTCCAAAAAGTTGAAACCACTATCCCTGCATTTGGGCCTGAGCAAGTGTCTGAGATGTGACCTTTTGACACCAGAATTCCAGATGTTCACCTTCAGAGCATGCTAATACAGACACTTCTAAATATGGACCCTATGAAGAACCATGAAATTTGATTATGCATACACAAATACCAAATTACTTCACTTTTCCTCACGTACAATCACCTTCCCCCACACCTTACACCACCCTGTTTCTTTATCCCATAAATATCCCAAAACATTCTCCTCTGGGAGGCTTATTTGAGGTTTGTCTCTGATCTTCACAACTGGCTACCTTGTAACTTTTTTTCAAAACCTGATAATTTCAGTGATTGGCATGCTAGGCAAAATGGGCCTCATTCTAAACTGCTAATATATATCTGCAGGTAACATCAGATCCCTCAGGTTGAGGATTCATTCCCCAATACTGTGCCTCACTGAAGATCCCAGCAGCTAGCCCTAGGTTATGTAACCTGTGTTCTGACTGGCTAAAAATCTTGGTTCCCAAAATGCCCTCATAGTCTTTAACTTGCTAGAGCAGCTCAGAGAACTCAAGAACTTTTTTAAATTTTTTTTTTTACATTTACCTGCTTATTATGAAGGGTATTAAAAGATACAAGTGAAGAGATGCATAGATTGAGGTACAGAAAGAAAAACCACAGAGCTTCCTTGCCCTCTGCAGGTATACCACCATCCAGGTGTGTTCAGCTATCTGGAAGCTTTCCAAACCCTACTGTTGTAGATTTTCATGGAGATTTTTTTCTGGGCATGATTGAAGCATGGACAACTGTGCTGAAATATGATTGGACACAAAGGGTATGATCTAAAGTAAGACCGAGTGGGGAAACGCAGTAAGACCAATCTGTTCAGATTCTTCTTGGTCTGTGTGCTAACATTCCTCCCTCCAGGGGATGGGGCAGGACCTCTCTGGAATGAGGAGGGTCTTATGACCTACTATTAGACAAAAGGTAGGTCAGATAATTTCTTTATGACCAGTTCCAGGACAGAAAGCAGGATGGGGTGTGTGTGTGTGTGTGTGTGTGTTGTGGGGGGAGAGAAGATGGATATTGGAGTTTCTACAGTCTGCCTGTGGAAAGAAGAATTGCAGTTTCTACAGCCTTCCTGGGGATAAAGTTATGAGTCAGGAACCATTGACAAAAAACAAAAAAATATATAAATAAATAAACGAATAAATAAATACACACACATATTCATAGTTATTTAATTTTTTCCCCTAAATGAAACAACAGTTCAGATTGTTCATATGTGGTTTGTCTTCTCAAATCTTAACCATAAGATGATTATGTACCCACTTTCCAAGCGAATAAACTGAGGCACTTAGAAGTTATATCATTTACTCAAGGTCTCAAAATCAGGGAAATTTTTAAGAGTTTTCATGAAGCATTCTTCTAAAACTTTTTTTTGGAAAGAACGAATTATAAAGAGCAAAGAGAACACCCAAGCCAAATTTAGGATGTAGAGGGAGGAAGGGGTTAAGGATTTAATCTAGTCAAACACTTCCTGACCATTGACTATATTCCAAACTTTAAGCTTGGCACTGGAATACAAAGACAACTGAAACATGATCTTTAAAATATTGTTTTGTTGAAAGGAAAGAGATTAAAAATAATAAAAGGGCTTCAGTAGATGGATAGACATTTCTAATAACACAAGAGGAAGAAGCAGCAGTAGAAATGGAAGAGCTTGCATAAATTCAGTTTCAGGAAGGGAATGGAATAGTGTTTGTAGTGAAATGAGACAGCAACAGGGTTGTGTAGGGAAGACCTTTAGTTTCCTTGCTTAATATTCTAAGGAGCTTGAACTTTAATCTCTAAACAAAATAGAACTATTAATTATGAAACTAGGTATTGTCAGGATAAGCCTTTCCATCTCTAAAGGTCACATGAAAAGCAGTAAATCAGGATAAATCTGACTGGAGGACTAATGACACTAAAAAGACAAAGTCCTGAACTAAAACTTGTATTCAGCCTTTTGAAGTGAGCTGGGCCCCTTCTATCTAAACAGGGTTTGGATAAGTGAAGAATGTGCTTGCATTGGATGGCAGCAGTACAGAGGGTTGTAATCTTGGAAAGCCGACTGTGAGAGTACTCGTCATGAGTGAGAGAAATACTCTTGTAAGTTGTTTTGATGGCACTCTGGGACATAAGCTTTGGGGGTAGAAAGAAAAAAGAATTGGATAAGAACTAAAGTGATAGTCTGTAAAAGCAGATAAATTACTAAAAGTTGAAGGAATAGAAGGACCTCATTTATATTGGCTCTGGGTGAAATGATAAATACATGTATACATCTAAGAAATAGCTGAGCAGACAACAGAGCTCATTTGATACTATGGAATGATTAATTTCCCATTTTGCTCCACCCGAGGTAACAGGCTGGTATCTTGGTGTTGGAGTTTGTCTCCAAGGTGTGTCTTCCAAGGTAGCACAGAATCCAGCATCACCTCAGTGGCATGGGACATGGGTGAGGTGGGAAATTGGCTGTAAGAGGAAGATGGAAGTGTTAAGAGAGTGAAGGTCAACAGACAGAGGCCTTCCCTGAAAATGCCACAAACCAATAGGCAAGAGAGATGATCAGTTCATTTTACAGAGTGTGGAGTTAGGAACTGGAATCAGGTAAAGAAGAACATCAGGAAGAAGCAATGAATGAAATGATTACCTTAATCTGCTCTCTGGTAAGCATATATGTAGATTATCTCAATGGCCACTGGGTATATAATATGAAAGTGCATTATGACATTTAAAGAAGTAGGATAAAAAAGAGAAAGAAAAATTATGCCTAAACCCAAATAAAACTAAGAAGACTCTAAGAAATGATATGGGGAGTTTCTGCAGTTAAAAACAATCACTACTATTTGCCCAAAAGGCTACGTTTTTCTTGGGAAATGAAGATTAACATAAAGAAACACAAGATGCCCATTTTATTCTTGTATAATTTATACAATTGCTTTAAAAATATTTGTCATCTATAAAAGTTTCCACAACCAAGTACAGGAATATTTCCTGTAAGAAAACTGATTATAGTTACATTTTATTTCCATTTCAAATTGATATTTGCTACAAAGATGGGCATACAAAATATCCCATTAACCAATAGGAAAACCTGTAATAAATTTTCATCTGTAATAGCCTTCCAGACAGTAATATTAAAAAACTTAATATATTACAAAAAGCATGTTATCTAATTATATGCAAATTTTATTTATATATATATATATATATATATATATATATATATATATATATATATATAGTGTGTGTGTGTGTGTGTGTGTATAATGGGTTCCAATATTACTATTTTAATTTCCTAAATAACCAGTTCTTATTGGTTGTATGATAAATACTTGTATAAAGATATTCACATTATTTACCTTTTATTACTACTAACAAAAAGTCAACTCAATTATCAGGATCCCACTCATTTATCTATTAGACCATTTAGATTAAAGGGTCAAAAGTACTACCATGAACTCTGTAAAACTTGAGTAAACTCCCTGTCCTAAACATATGATGGACATCCTTAATCTTAAAAAAAATGTATGTATGTATGTGTGTGTGTGTGTGTATATATATATATATATATATATATACACACACACACACACACACACACACAAAACAAAGAAACCTCATTGCTCCATTAAAAGATAAAGTTTAGTTAGAATTTTAACTTCTCAACTTTAGTTTCTTCTTAAGTAAATTTTTATTTTTGTCTCACATAAAACCAAGCTACATATTTAACTTAAAAATAGGAAAGATGAAATGGAACCCTCTGGAAGAATATAAACCATAAAGGGAAAGTAAAGAATGTACACCATTCTTTGACTAAATGATATCATTAAGTTAAAGAGAAAACTATAAATTTCAATTAAAATAGCTTATTAGCAAAATAATATAAATAGAGCAGAAGTAGAAAGGAAAACATTTTTGCTTTGACTATCATATTTAAGCCCCAAAAAAACGATAAGATGATGAAAGACACTGAAGGCACAAATGGAAAGATACCCTACTTTTTCATCAATTGCAACAATTAACATTGTTAAAAATGTCTATACTACTCAGATCAATGTAGAAGCTCCATTAAATCTATCAAAATACTAAGGAAAATATTCACAGAAATAAAATAAATAAGTAAATAAACAAATAAAACATAATTTGTATGCAGTTTCAGAAGGCCCCAAAGAGCAAAGCCAATCTTGAGCAAAAGGAATAAAGTTGGAAGACCACATTACTTTACTACAAAATACACTACAGTTACAATAGCCTAACAACATTGAACTGATGTAAAAACAGACACAAAGACGAATGGGACAGAATGAAAGGAGTACCCAGAAATATACCCATGTATTTTTATTGCCAATTGATTTTTTAAAAAGGTGTCAAGAACACACAATAGGGAAACAATAGTCTTTTCACTAAATGGGAAAATATATATATATATATATATATATATGGAGAGAGAGAGAGAGAGAGAGAGAGAATGAAATAAAAACCTTCTCCCTATATAAAAAAATCAACTTAAAATTAAGATCTTAAATTGAAATTAATAGGAAAAAACCTAGGGAGAAATCTCCATAACATTGGTCTTGGTGATGATCTTTTTTCCCCTTTTAAAAAAATGTTTGACTCAAAAGCACAATTTAAAAAAAAAAGAGCAGATGAATATTAAATCAAACTAAAATCCTTTTGCATAGCCAAGGGAATAAAGCCCACAGAATGGAAGAAAGTATTTGCTAACTACACCTTGGATTGGAAATTAATCCCTACAAGGGGTTAATATACAAAATATATAAGGAATCCAAAGAAGTTAATAGCAAGAAAAGAACCCAATTTAGATAGGCAAATGACCTAAATAAACATTTCTTAAAAAATCATAAAATTGATGAGCAGGTATATAAAAAAAAATTCTTAACATTATACATCAGGGAGGAGCAAATCAAAACTGCAATGATGTCACTTTACTCCTATAAAGAGATATCTCCTTTAAGTCAGTTGGGTATAAAACAAGGAGTGTAATAGCTGGATCAAATGGTGTTTCCATTGCCAATTTTCCAAGGAATCTCCATACTGCTTTACAGAGTGGTTGCACCAATTTGCAGTCCCACCAGCAATGTAAGAGTGTGCCCTTTCCCCCACATGCTCACCAACACTTATTGTTTGTATTCTTAATAGCTGCCATTCTGACTGGAGTGAGATGAAATCTTACAGTGGTTTTTGATTTGCATTTTTCTAATTGCTAGAGATGTTGAGCATTTTTTTCATAAAATTGTTGATTGATTTATATCATCTTCTGAGAAGTGTCTGTTCAGGTCCTTGGTAATTTATTGATTGGGTTGTTTGTTTTTTGATGTTAAGATTTTTTAGTTCTGTATATATCTTAGAGATTAGTGCTCTATCTGATGTGCCTGTGGTAAAAATTTGCTCCCATTCTGTAGGCTCTCTATTCACTTCACTGATTGTTTCCTTTGCTGAGAAGAAGATTTTTAGTTTAAATCCATCCCATTTATTGATTCTTGATTTAAATTCTTGTGCTCTATGAGTATTATTAAGGAAATTGGGGCCATTCTGACATGATGGAGAATTGGGCCTACTTTTTCTTCTATTAGGTATACAGTCTTTGGATTAATTCCTAGGTCCTTGATCCACTTTGAGTTGAATTTTGTGCATGGTGAGAGATAGGTGCTTAAACAGCATATTACAACAGCATATTAAACAGCCACATCAATGTTTATGGCAGCACAATTCACAATAGCTAAATTGTGGAACCAACCTAGATGCCCCACAGTAGATGAATGTATAAAGAAAATGTTGTATATATTCACAGTGAAATATTACTCAGCATTTAAAGAGAATAAAATTATGGCATTTTCAGGGAAATGGATGTAGTTTAAGAATATAATGCTAAGTGAAGTAAGCCAATCTCAAAAAGCCAAATGATGAATGTTTCCTATGATATTAGGATGCTGATTCATAATGGGGATGGGGGGGCATGGGAGGAATAGATAAACTTTAGATAGAGCAAAGCGGAAGGAGGGGAAGGAAGGGAGATTGGAGTAGGAAAGACGGTGGAAAGAGAGACCATCTCACTCCAGTAAGATTGGCAGCCATTATGAAGTCAAACAACAACAAGTGCTGGCGAGGATGTAGGGAAAAGGGTACTCTTGCACATTGCTGGTGGGACTGCAAATTGGTGCGGCCAATTTGGAAAGCAGTATGGAGATTCCTGGGAAAGCTGGGAATGGAACCACCATTCCACCCAGCTATTGCCCTTCTCGGACTATTCCCTGAAGACCTTAAAAGAGCGTACTACAGGGATACTGCCACATCGATGTTCATAGCAGCACAATTCACAATTGCTAGACTGTGGAACCAACCCAGATGCCCTTCAATAGATGAATGGATAAAAAAATGTGGCATTTATACACCATGGAATATTATGCAGCACTAAAAAATGACGAAATCATGGAATTTGCAGGGAAATGGATGGCATTAAAGCAGATTATGCTTAGTGAAGCTAGCCAATCCCTAAAAAACAAATACCAAATGTCTTCTTTGATATAATGAGAACAACTAAGAACAGAGCAGGGAGGAAGAGCAGGAAGAAAAGATCAACATTTAACAGATACATTAGGTGGGAGGGAAAGGGAGAGAAAAGGGAAATTGCATGGTAATGGAGGGAGACCCTCATTGTTATACAAAATTACACATAAGAGGTTGTGAGGGGAACGGGAAAATAAACGAGGAGAGAAATGAATTACAGTAGATGGGGTAGAGAGAGAAGATGGGAGGGGAGGGGCAATAGTAGAGGATAGGAAAGGTAGAATACAACAGTTACTAATAGGGCATTATGTAAAAATGTGGATGTGTAACCGATGTGATTCTGTAATCTGTATATGGGGTAAAATTGGGAGTTCATAACCAACTTGAATCTAATGTATGAAATATGATATGTCAAGAGCTTTGTAATGTTTTGAACAACCAATAAAAAAAAGAGAGACATCATTACCCTAAGTGCATGTATGAACGAACACATGAATGGTGTGACTACTTTGTGTACAATCATAGACATGAAAATTGCGCTCTATTTGTGTAATATGAATTGAATTGCATTTGCTGTCATATATAACAAAATAGAATAAATAAAATAAATAAAAACAAAGAGATGTCTCATTTTCCTATAATCCCAGTGGCTCAGGAGGCTGAGGCAGGATTGAGGAATTCAAAGGAGTGAGATTTCAAAGCCAGCCTTCACAAAAGCAAGATGCTAAGCAACTCAGTGAGACACTGTCTGTAAATAAAACACAAAATAAGGCTGGGGATATGGCTTAGTGGTCAAGTGCCTGAGTTCAATCCCCAGTACCCACCCTACCTACCGAAAGAAAGAAAGAAAGAAAGAAAGAAAGAAAGAAAGAAAGAAAGAAAGAAAAGAAAGGAAAAGAAAAGAAAAGAAAAGAAAAGAAAAGAAAAAAAGAAAGAGAGAGAGAGGGAGAGAGAGGGAGAGAGAGGGAGAGAGAGGGAGAGAGAGGGGGAGAGAGAGAGAGAGAGAGAGAGAGAGAGAGAGAGAGAGAGAGAGAGAGAGATATCTCTTTTTCAAAGAGAAAAATAATAAGTGTTGGAGAGGTCTCATAGAAAAGAGAATATCATTAGCATGGTAAATTTGTGCTGCCTCCAAGTGAAACAATATATAGGGTTTCCACAAAAAAAATTAAAAAATAGAACTACCATGTAATCCCACAATACCACAATTGGGTATATATCCAAAGGAAATAAAACATTATGTTTTATGCAAAATTCAATGGCCCAAATATGGAATTAACCTAAGTATCCATCAACAGGTGAGCAGATAAAGAAACTGTGGTACATATACACGGTGGAATACTATTACACATAATAGAAAAATTCTATTATTTTTGACAATTCTTATGAAACTAAATTACATTATGCCAAGTCCGCTAAAATACATATACCACATGATCTCATTTCTATGTGGAATTGAAAGACATTGATCTCATAGAATGGTAGTTATCAGAAATTGGGGAAGTTGGGGGATGGGGTTGAGGAGCTAGCTGTTTGTCAAAGATACAAAATTGCAGTTAGATGATAATAATAATTTCCAGAGATGTATTGTACTGCATGGTGGCTATAGCTAATACCCAATACATTAGCCAATATATTAGCTATAGCTATATTGCATCCTGAAAATGTTAAGAAAATGGATGTTTTCATCACAAAAATATCAGCTAGTTGATATTTCATGTATAATAACTAGGTGACATATGTTCTCTCACATATGTTGCATTTATTGTACAGCTTATATTTTACAAGCATGTATGTTTAAATCAAAGTATTTCAAATATCTTACATGTTACATTTCTATAGAGGAAATATGGCTTTTTCATGTAGAATCAAGCTTAATTATAGACTTCTCTCATTTCCTTCTTCCTCCCACTCCTCAACACTTCCACTATAGACATGAGAAGTTAGAAAGTAGATGATTAGATTGGGAAATTTGTTAATGTTTCTACTCATTTGTCTCCATAAATTAAAATATACTGAGTATTATTCAATCATTAACTTGAATCATTTGCTAAATGTTCTTTCTTTAATCAAAGCTTCTGATGGAAGTCTACATATTTATATAAGTGTTCACAGAATGAATGTAAAGAGTTTTCACTTTGGAAATGATAACCATGTGAGGTGATATTTTAATTAGCTAGTTATATAGTCATTCCAATGTATATTGCAATAATATATTCTAATATATATTATAATATATATTCTTATATATATTCCAATATGTATACATAATGAATATGTAGAGACTATGTATATGAATGTACACATATTCATATACATACATATGTACATTCATACATACATTCATATACAGCATGTTTTACATGGTAAATACATGTAATTTATCTGTCAGTTTAAAAAATTAAAAATGTCTTTGTAAAACAAAGTCATGTTATCCTGTTGATTTCAGGAGATAAAGAATATCTTTAAAAGTTTAACAATATATATAACCACATTTATATCAGTTATACTGAAATGCATGTTTTTGAAAGTATACCAATTTAAGGTAATTCTCAAGTCTAACATTCTACAATCTGATTATCAAGCTAGTTTTCTGTGTAATAAGGGAAAAGACACCTTATTTCACAAGTAACTTTCACTAAATAAAATTAAATTTCATTCATTTTATATCTGCCAATGGTATATGTATTTTTTCATTTAAATGACAAATTAGATTTTACAGTGTAAGTACAGAAGAAGAATTGATTACCACCTAAACAATCTGTGCATGTTGTAGGTACTGTGCAGAGATTTTTCTCTACTTGTGTCCCTTAGTGGTCAAACTACTAGCAAAACAGAAATGAAATTCTGTGTTTAATTACCAATGTGTTGATCATTTCATGGGAGCTAGGGAGGAAACTATAAAGGAACTTCTCCTGAATCCTTTGTAGTTCACCAGAATCTTACCTCAATAGTCCTCTGAGTTGTGGAAATCGCATTCACCACGAATGGATTTCATGAAGTAACAAAGAACTTTGTCATGGAGAGAAAAGAGCCCACCCTCCAGGGGTTGTGCTGGGACTAGCAGTTAAGTCTTGCTTCTTCTAGATACTGCCTGGCATTCATAGCCTGGCCTGAGTGTCCTAGTGAACCTAAGCAATTTCATAGAACATTAACTTTAGACTGGACACTCTAAGATCAGAACAGATCAAGACAAAAAAGGTCTTATTCTTCCATAATCATATGTGAACACAGCCCAATTATGAACCCCATCCAAGCCACAGACTGCATGATTTCCCTTTCCCACCTAATGTAACTGCTGCTTCTTTATCAATCACAGTTTTAACATCAGTCTGTTTTTCTTTCCCCTCAGATAAAATTAAAACAGTCATAAAATTATCTTTCCTTGCCTCCTGCTAACATCTAGTTCAGAGAAAACCACTATTTCCTTTACTTCACTCCTACCCCAAATCAACCAACCAAAGTCCATATCCTATAATAGATTCTACACTTTCTTCCTGGCCTGTGGTATGCTTGTCCTTCTTTACCATAAGTAATAAACTCGACTGGTCCACAGATATGTTCCTGGTGGTCTCTGGTTGAAGGACATTGGCATTGGTGGGGGGGATCTAAAGAGCTCGATGCCAAATACCAGTGTTATCAGGGGACTCTCATGTACTTGGTAGCATAATCTCGTAGGAGATACAACTTCAAAATACAAATTACAAAATGCCATAATGATGAGAAACAGGGGAAAGTATTATGAATGTGTAAAATGGGTGGACAGAGCTTTTGCTGTTAGAGGAAGAGACCATCTGCTGAAAGGCCATACAATGCCCAACAGCTTTATTACAAGTCTTTTTCAAAAGATAGTGAAGAATTTTAAGTCAGTGTCACAAAGTTTCACTCAAAGGAAGAAGTCTCAGCCACTACATATATTGTTCTTATATTTACAAAAGAAAAGTATAATGTAATTAAGGAATTAATGTTCCTCCCCGTTAACAACTAAGACTATAGTAGGAGAATTTTGAATAACTTCTTAGGAAGGATTAAGACAAACTCTGTATTTAGAAAGAATTAAAATATTAATCAGTGAATTGAGAATTACAGGGTACAAATGTAGATTAGAAAAATGAGTAATGATGGTGATTATTACAAAAGCATAGCAATAATGAATTTCTTAAAGCAGAAATGTGCGGAAAGTTTGTCTCATGACAAAATTTTGAGAACTACTATATTAAGGTTGGTCTCATTTAATCACTTGTTAAAACTGAGCTATATACTTCAAGATAATACTTCCCTTTCTAGTTTTTAGCATTTGCTTGTTAATCTTTTGTTTTCCAAGAGAAGGAAGCATTTAAAACTGTCTGATTCTGAGCTTGGCTCACCCTCCACAGTGCATGTCCTTCCCTAATCTTATCTTGCCCTCAACCCTTTGCCTACATAGCAAGCACCTGCTGGGCAGTCATGCCTGCAACCTGAACCAAGTTCTGCTCTCTCTCTCTCCACTAGCAGAGTAACATCAGAACATAGTAAATTCTTGCTCATTTTTTTTTGCTCTTATTTTTTGTTTTCTGATTCTTAAGACTATTATCTCCCTTTCAAATTCTTTCTTCTTAGTGAAATGTGCAGATTATACTTGAAATTATTTTCTTATCATAACTTTGTAATCAGAGTTTTCATTTATGGTTTTATACCTCCAGTGACATTGGCAACTATTTCATTAATCCATAGCCCTTGTAACAAGTTTCCTAAGTATTCCGGAACCTTTAATTGGGATAAAATGTGAGGATTAACAAAACAAAAATCTGATCTCTGCATGACAGAAGGGCAGACTCATAAACAGACAATATGATAATATGACAGTGAGACATCTACCCCCAGATGTTAAGAGGGGATGCTGGGTTGGAGAAGGGTGCTAAGAGACAGTTGGTGAAGGAAGTGATGGCTTACTTGAGGACCACAGAACACCGGTCGAGGCTTGGAGCATGAGAGAGTATATAAGGGCGTATGGGCATTTCACCAAATAGAGACCCATAAGAAAGCAGTAGCCCTGTAGTACGCTCTTTTAAGGTCTTCAGGGAATAGTCTGAGAAGGGCAATAGCTGGGTCGAATGGTGGTTCCATTCCCAGCTTTCCCAGGAATCTCCAAACTGCTTTCTAAATTGTCCGCACCAGTTTGCAGCCCCACCAGCAATGTACAAGTGTACTCTTTTCTCCACATCCTCGCCAGCACTTGTTGTTGTTTGACTTCATCATGGCTGCCAATCTTACTGGAGTGAGATGGTCTCTCTTTCCACCGTCTTTCCTACTCACACATGGCTAAACTCAGGAGAGTGATTGGAGCCATGAGATGTAGATTTGGTTCTCTTCAATATAGTTTATAAGTGAAACTATGAAAATAGACAAGATCATTTAGGAGGTGGGAAGATAGAAGGAGAGGGAGAGCCTAGAAAACCTGTAGAAAGGAAAATTGGGGAAATAACAATTTAATCTAGGTAAGAGTTTAAAAGCTCACTTAAATTTTGTGAGCCTCAGAGTTCTTCTTTGTGAAAAGAGTCAGTGGATCTTTAAAGGTGTGCTAAGAATTATCCACACTTCTAATGGTTTTAGCTTTTGCTATTTTTAAAAAATGCAACTATTAGGAAAGTAGCTAAGAGTAATCTCCTCCTCTAACTCAGAAAACAAGCCCAGCTTCATAGCTGTTTGCCATGGTAAATAATTAAGCACTTTTTTTTTTCCTTCAGAAAGACCGGATCATTGCTTTTATTTATTCTACAGGATTTCAGCTTCAGAAATGCTCTCCTGTTACTATGTACAGAAGTCCTGCATGGGAGATTTAAGAGAACAAAATGGCATCATGGATACTCAAGAGGAATATTAATGGGATAGAGAAGACAATGGGAATAATTGTACTAAGCTTCCTTTCTGTTTGCCTTTTAATACCAGAAATTGCTTTTCTCCCTTTCTTAATCCTGTCTTTCCTGACTTCATCTAGGAAGCATGAATTTTTTAAAATATTTATTTATTTGGTTTTAGTTATAGGAGGACACAATGCCTTTTTTTAATTTTTATATGGTGCTGATGATCAAACCCAGTGCTTCAGCATGCTAGATGAGTACTCTACCTCTGAGCCACAATCCCAGCCTCTGATTTTTTTTTTTAACTATTTTGGTAAGACTGCAGTACAAGGATGCCAATGAATGAGCTTCTCAAACTGACTCACTGAGAAATTCTCAGTGTCTAAGTCTATGTAATTAGCATGATGTAAATTATAGACAATTTATCCATTAAATTTCCACAATTAGTTCTATGAGGATCTGTTATTTATTTTAAAAACAACAAACAAAAGCAAAAACAGAACACCAAATAAAAATCCCAGCCAGACTTTCTGGGAAGAACAGTATTAATAATGTTCCATTAAACTATCACAGGATTGCACACAAAAATGCTTCACAGCTGTATTTTATGGTAGAGATTTATGTCAATCTGAATATTTTTAAAAAGAATCAAGTATAAGAGATGAAAGATAGATTTTTAAATTGTTTAAATGATTAAAACTTCTTAAAAGTTTAGTCATAGTCCCAGTAATTGGGAGGCTGAGGCAGGAGGATCACAAGTTCAAGGACAATCTCAGCAATTTAGCAAGGTCCTAAGCAACTCAGTGAGACCCCAAGGGTTAGGGATGTGGCTCAGAGGTTAAGTGTCCCTGGATTCAATCCCTGGTACCAAAGAATAAATAAATAAAAGATAATTTAGTAATAGTGATTAATAGAAAGTAAACATTTTAGTTAGATTTTGTTTTAAAAATATTATGTCTTTTCCATTTGTCAAATACTTATTATATGGCAGGCACTGGGAAAATGCTGCTTCTGACATGAGAAGTTGTAAATGACTATTGCCTTCCTGGAGTTTCTCTTTTCGCTGGAAGCCGGCTCTAAGCAATAGTGTTGATCTGTAAGCATGACCTGCTCACCATATACTACTTGCATCAGAGCTTGTACCTTATTGCATTGTAAATGCCTATTTTATGCCTACTTTGATATAAACATTGCCCTCGCAGCTCTTAAAAGGATGTGGTTCATAGAAACTACATTTTTCCCCAAGAGACTAGGCTAAAATTTAGACAACTCTTTGTTCCCATTTCATACAATTAGTTCAACAAGAAATAAATTGAGAGATTAAATAACCAAAAAGCCCAAGGTCCATACTGTAGTTATTTGACTCTGGAGGAGTTCTATGGGCTATATGAAATTAGTATTTTAAGAATAAATTATGCATTTGAAAAGGCAATGACAAGAAGCTTACAACAGGCAAGAGAAACGGTTCTGCCTATTATCTTCCTTCAAATTCTATAAGTTTTTCACCCATTTGATCCATTTGCTTTTCTTCAAAAGATTGGCCCACCAAATGGGTCTGTTGATGTTGGACAAGGTGGCACCCTCCTGTAATCCCAAGGGCTGAAGCACCACATTCAGATCACAAGTTTGAGACTGACCTCAGCAATTTAACAAGGCCCTGTCTCCAAAAATAAATAAAAATAAAAAGGACTGAAAGGACTGGAGGTGTAGCTCAGTGGTAAAACACCGGTGGGTTTAATCAGGGGTGAATCTGTTTGTGGTCCCTGGGAAACTGCTTTATGAATTTGACTGTGTTCATCATTTACTAATATTTTTTGTTGTTGTTGTTTTGTTTTGTTTTTTAGTTTTCAAAGGGTTTTATTCCATGTGAACAAAATTCAGAACTGTGACCTATAAAAAGATGTTGAATCTGTATAAATGTTTAGCATAGCATTGTTTCAAATGGTGCTCTCTAGAGCCTATTGGCACACAGTAGGTGCTCATTCAATATTTTTTGTATAATGTGTCCATGAATAAATGACTCTGAAAAACAGCAAAACCATCAATTAAGGATTTTTTAAGGTTCAGGAATTTTTTAAGGAAGAATAATTTTGCAAAGATCCAGTTTACTTACTAGGAGTTTATATGTGCTCTATAAAGATACTATGCTCGGGGTTTTATGGTCATTAACCACTGTACTGAATATTACTTCATTTCTAAATTTCCCAGAATGAGATTCAAGAAGTACACCTTTTAATGCATCTGACACATTTCAAATAGAATAATTCAAGTTCCAGACTAGGACATAAATGAACCTGTAAATGAATTTCAGCTAGACTGAGGTGTACTTTATTAAATCATGTCTTAAAACATGATAGGACAATAACGACTAATATATTTTTGATTTCCTAAAATTACATTAGAAGAAATGTAAGATTTATATTGAGAACATTTAATGACAGCACAGGTTAATTTAGAGATGAAACTGATGATATGTTAGAAATATTGTCCTTGTTCTACTTTTAAACTTCACAAGTCCTGAAGGGCAAGCACACAATTCTTTCCTAGCTTAGTACACTCTGGAGTCCTTGGAGAATGCAGCCAAGCCGTCTCCTACATCCCCTCTACAAGGCTTGCCAATTGTCTGTCATTTCCTCCCATATGACAGTGTTTGTGTGACAAAGGTCTCCGAGAATGTTGCAAAACATCCTCAACTATTTAGTAGAGTACTACCAAGCACATAATTAAAGTGGTACTGGTTCTGGACATGGCTTAATTTGTGAGAAGATACCAAATAGAATTCACCTAACCCTTCTCCACAAAGAAATTGGAAAATCTTCTGTGGAACCTCATCATACTAATGTAAAAGAAAAGTGTCCAGAGGTTTAGGCAATTTCTGCATTTGTACTTAGAATAAACAAAACAGTAAAACTAATTATTATCAGACTATTTTTTTTTATATTCCTGGGTAAGTCTTTCCTTTTCCTGACACATAGTTCATTGTTTGAGTTTCAGAGAGTCATGTTGAATGAGACAGTATTTAGAATTCCAGTCATCCAATATGAAAACTATTTCTCAATGTCCCCATGGTTCTTAGTCAACATCCCTCCTTTTGGTGACACACCCTACTATCCTTAAGAAAAAACACAAACAACTAACTGATAAATTTTCCCTTTTCATTCATTATAAATAATTTTTTAATTTCAAAATTTTATGACTTTTTGGTGGGAAAAAAAAATCACTGAGAGGCTGAGGTTGTGGCTCAGTGGTAGAGCACTTGCCTAGCATGTGTGGAGCCCTGGGTTCGATCCTCAGCACCACATAAAAATAAATAAATAAATGTATTTGTCCGTCTACAGCTAAAAAATATTTAAAAATATATTTTTTAAAGTCACTGTAAAGTTTAGCTCATAAATACTAAGAATATCAATATCAAATGAAATTCCTCAAGTAGCAACCCCAATGAACAATTTGTGCCAAAAGCAAAATGAGTCATCTTCACATCAGGAGCATTATATTATATATTTCTTTGCTATAAGAGAAATCTGCTCTCATTTAAGGTCCTACCCCTCAGTTTTAAATTCTTTGCTAGAGATTTGTCCACACTTTGAATGCTTTTCTTTTTTACTTTTTCCTGACAGCAATTTTTCTGAGTTCAGCAGCTTATCTGTTTTCCCAGGTGAGTTTTATTATCCTCAGGTGTTTGTTTTCTTAAACTCTTAGAACAGTTCATTACGAAGTTGTCATTGTCTTTTACAAAAGGATCTGATTTCAAATAATTGTTGTTTGTGTAGTACATCATTTGAAAACATTTCAGACATTTCTCCTTCCCTCTGTCAGGGTTATAGGAGTCTCATGTATTGCTCCACACCTCCACTTTTATTAAGAGTATACCTGAGAACAAGGCAGGTATATTCTTTATTTGATCCAAACCTCACCTGAGTTGTCTCAGAGAAAGGGAACAAGGAGTTTGCACATTTATGAGAATCAGCCAGAATGCTTTCCCCAGAATTCCGCATAGCACCAAGCAAATATTCTGCAAAAAATAAAAGCTACTGACTTTCAAAAAGTAAAACAGCCTAATTCATGCTCAGGCTTTGAAAAGTAGCATGGAGAGACACAGAGAATTGCTGTTTTGTGTCAGCAACTGATTCCTCTCTAAATAAGCATATCCTTATTAAGTTCCCTTTCTGGATAAGTCATTACTCTAGAATTACTCTATTCTTTGCAGCTTCCTAGTCTTATACAGCATTTGTGAGCACACCCTTAAAAAAAATTCTGCTACATAACAAAATCTCCCACGACCCCACAAACAACAGAACTGTTGCCTAAAGTCACTAAAATTTTCATGGTCACAAATGATGAATACATTTCATGGTGTGGAAAAACTTTTTTTTTCCTTTCTAGGAATTAAGAAGATGGCCTCTTTAAGATTATTTTAGTATATTTGCCAATTGTGACAAACAGCCAAAACATAAACTTTCAGAGTTTTATAAATAAAGGACATGCAACCTCTACTCTGATTTTAAAAACAGTTTTTCCAACTTGGAAGAGAAAAATCTAATCGGTTGGGACTTAGAGATCCTTTTTATGGGATTAATATTATAAAAGGCCTATAAGCAAGTAAATAGGGATTAACATAAAATATGAAATTAGATAAGGACTCATCAGCTAAATTTAGAGAATATGTAGGAATAAAAATTTCAACTAAATTTACATGAGAAGTTATGTTTTCTATACTCTCTAAACAAAAGACATGAAGTGTGCAAATGGAAATTCCATAGGATGAATTTAGAGACTTATGAAAATGTAAAATCAAAGGGTTAACATCAACTTTGGTTGCAAGCTCATAAATACATTTTAAAAAGCATTATACACTAAATTATTATAGCAGATAGCATTTATTTTCCTCAAGGCCTTAAACTAATGACTGTTATTTAGTAGATGAAAGTGTATCAATTACAACGATATTTATAGCCATGCTCCCAAACAAGAAGAATTTTGCTCACCACCTTCTAGAAGAGCGTGCTTACCCAGTCGTAGGACCTCAAGACCAGCTTCAGAGAGACTGTGGGAGGAGAGGCAGAAAGTAAACACATGATCTCTACAGCACAGCAGCTGAGAGCTCAGAGAGGAGGCCCAGGCTCTCCAGCATTCATTTATCTACAAGGTTGTCCTAACATCTGAAAGCCATTGATATCCTGAGCATTCTAACACTTCAGGCACATGCCAAACACAAGATAAATATAGATCCCTGACACCTGAGACAAATGAAATGAAAGTTAACTTGAAAAATCTCACTCATTTTGTGCCTCACTTGAGGAAAATAAAACCCTTAATCCTTTTCCTGCTGAAACCTGTTATGCCCCTAACAAAGAATTGCAATGCTTATGAAACATGAAAATTCAAATTATTACTTGTTAATAATCAATTTGCTCTTCTTCATGATTACTGGTTGCTCTGATGGTAGAGGCAGGCTCAAGTTTCCCTTTCCTGATGGAGTACAAAAGCAATATGCACTATTATAGTGAATATTGAGAATTGTTTAGTCAACAAACAGGTTTCTGCTTCAGTCACTGTTACAGGTGAAGTGAGTGAAATATAAAGTCTATCTGGTAAACTTTCTTAGTATTCATTTTCCTATGTATTTTTAGGAGTAATTCATTAGTAATTGTTTACCTCAATTAATGAAGTGGAATGTAGCATGTGTTGCCAGGGTGCTTATGCTTAAGTTATTTACTTATGTTTTGTTATTTATTTATTTTTATATGTTGTTTTTAGATATAACTTTCATCTTTTGAAACAATTGTATAATGTATTTGATTCCAAATGGAAGTTGCACCTATGAGTAAGGCTCTCACTCAGTCTGAAATAGTCCTGTGTTTACAAAGTTTTACTCTGAAGAAATAATGACATTTCTAATAATAAATACCCTGCTAGGATTCATACATTAAGAATCTCTATTTTAAAGCAAAGTAAGCAGAGAAACCATAAGGGTTATACTGCTCTCTCAATATGCTGAGGTATTAAATATTTTCAATTTAATGTATCTTTTACAGAATAGTATCAAGGGAAAATGATAAACTTCTGAGTTGCCACTCTTTAAGTGAAAGTGTGCTGTAACCAATAGTACCCACCACCACAGGAAAAAAAAATGGTTATCAAATAGCCAAACCTTTGTTTTCATAATTTTTATTAATGCATCTCATGCATTGAGCACTGTCTATGCATATCATATCATTTCACTCGAGTTTCCTAATCTCAAAAGAACTTTTCAAATCAATTTAATATTTTAAGCACATCTTCCAGAAAAGAAAACTGAAAGTAAAGAATAAATATTGACAGCTGGACATATGGCTAATAAGTAGTTCATTTGTGAGCCTAATCCACACAATTTTGACTTAAGAGCAAGTTTTCTTTTTCATCCTACATTACAGTTACAAGTTAAAAATGAGTTTCATCTGCCCTTTATATGTATCAGATTAGCCATCCTATGAGCAATTGCAAGGCTTCTTTTATTTTTCTGTTTAAGCAAAGTTAGGGAGAGCATAGAAATTGTCCCTATGGAGTATTGCTATGACACCAGGAAATCCCCAGAAGCATTTTATATCTCTAACACAAAGAAAATATAGAAGATCTGTAAGCCACATCTGTAGGCAAGGTTAGCTCTCATCTTTATGTTTGTCAAGTTCTTATTGCCAGTTTGTAAAGCAGAGTTTGACTTAGGAAAGCCTGGAGAGGGCTAATCCTCTCTGTAATCTAGAGTTCATCTAATCCTCCCACGCCCCTGCCCCAACCCCATTATGTATCAGAATCCTTATATCAGAGAAAACATGCAGCATTTGTTTTTTTGGAGATTGGCTAACTTCACTTAGCATTATAGCCTAAACAACAACTTTTAACAAATTGCTTTATTAACGAAGTGAGAAGACAAATGTTAACCCAGCTACACATGAAATATGGTGTAATAGAATGCCTCTGACATTCTAAACACCATCATTTCTGAATATGAATTCTATCCTATATGTAAGATGAAAACATCTTAATTTTTTTTCCATGCATTATATATGCATCGTCTTTAAAGTTTTCATTCTTTGCTGGTCATCATGTTATGAAGGGTGTGTATTGAGGCCCAAGGAAGGGTAGTGATGAACTGAACTAAGTAAATGGTAAGTAATTGGATGAGATTACTGACCCTCTCCACCCAGGGAATCCATCAGAAACTCTCTTCATCAACTGTCTTCAAATCTGAACATTTTATCACAATGTCAGTTGAACCCAGGAGTCCCCACTACACCCAATTGGTTGTCTCTCTAGTGTTTATGAACCAAACTTTTGAATGAGGCAACACCAAGACCTTTTCTGAGGAAAAGTGAGCAATATAACTTTGAGCCATTAAAATTGGACTAACAACTGTGCTGCTGCTACCAGCTGTTGCTAGAATGTTTTTCTTAGACACTATTGTGGAACTTCCCATGTCTTTGTGAAATTCTTTTCTCAGAACAAGCAACTAAATTCATCTGTCCACATGTAAGGTCACATTGACACAGGAGTCCCAGTAATGTTCATATTTTCTCTCCTTCCCAATAGTTCCCAAGTCCTGTTTCTTCCCTGCCTTCTGCTATCCCTTCTTCAGATTTTGTTCTTTATCTGGCCAGCATCAGCCAGTGTGACATTTGATTTATCCTTCAGTATGTCATGCTCACTGTGTTTAGAACTTTTATATTAATAGTGTGATGCTTTTCAAAATCCTCTCGGATACACTGAAATTTTATATAAGAGATCAGTCCCTCAATTGTATGTTTCTGCCCATTGTGTAAGAGTTAGCAGCAAACTGTTCTTGAACATCTGGCTCTGAACCTAACAGGGAAGGAACAGTTTGTGGCCTTCCAGGGAAAATTGGCATAAACTGAACTACCTAATTAAAAACAATGAGTAATATTCACTGAAATGTTTGCACATTAACCTTGCTAACTTGTGTCTAGGAAAAAACCCATTTGAGAAATACCATTGAATAATTAGCTTTTTAAAAGTTTATATTTAGGACCTGAAAAGCTATTGGGGCACTCATTTGGAACTGCTTCTCTTAGCATACTCTTCTTTCCAGGGTTCACTGTTTGTTTTTCATGTTAGCATGGAATAAACAAGTTCACCTAAAGATATTCTTCCTAAGGAACACTTTCAGGATAGCTATGGTAAAGGTTTAATATTAAACTTCTCTGCTTAAATCATTTTCCTCAACTCTATCATATCTGAAATGTCCTTATTGTAAACCTCAGTTTAAGGTAAAGCTTTTATTGTTACTTTCTCTAAAAATTGACTTTAAAATATTCCTTTCTTAAAAATGTTGAGTGGTAAGATGTTTTCACCACACAAGTGATAACTCTGTATTTACGCAGATGTTAATTAGCTAGAAAACTAGTGATTCATAATATGAATATAATTTAAAACATCATCTCCTATATAATGCATCGCAATTTTATCTGACAACTTTAAAAAAATAAAACGACATTTTATGTGTTTGGAAAAAAGCATACTTTAGAGAAGAGTGCTATGTGCTTGCTATTAAAAGTTAATAAAGAGATTTATAGGAATCACTACCATCAAAAATAATTTAATAAGTCTTTGAAGCCTAAAATTATTGCTGAACTTTATATCCTTTTCTCCCCTCTTCCAATGTCACCTTCATTAATTATAAAATCCTTACAATTTGCATGAAACAATATAGATCAAAAGCTACGTTCTTAATTTTTAAGATGGATGGGTGATAATTTAAACATTTATTTATTCAATAGCAAGATATATTAAGATTGCTTATGTGTAAATATTACAATAATCCTCTAGGGGAAAAATGATAAATTAAGAGCCAAAGATTGTTCTCTTAATCATATTATTGTTTAGCAAAAAGAGACAAAGTTGAATATCCACTGACTATATACACGTGTGTGTTTAAACTTGTATATGTATACATATGTATAGATATCTTTTGTATACATGTAAATATGCCTGGATACATAAGGGTAGTGTTTGTGTTCGTGTGTGCATAGGAGCTAAATAAGCTAATATCTAAAAATCAGTAGGTTTTCGTAGGCAACAAATTAGAGAAGCATTCAAAGACAAGGAATCAGCAACTGCAGTGAGCCTGGCATGGATAGAAAAGAGCATGGTAGATTTAGGTAACTGAAAGTAGAAAGCAGAAGGCTGCCAATGTGGTGGGATGATAGAGGATAGTGATGAGTAATGAGATATGATACAGGACAGTTAAGGATAGTCCAGATGTCATAGGGATTTGTAGGGATTTATCCTAAAAAACAATGAGAAGCCTTTGAAGTATTTTAATCTGCAGAGATACATGATTGGATCTAATCTACATTGATAGAACAAAGTCTCTGACAGCATTGAGAATGATGTATAGAAGAGAAGTGAGAACGGATGTGGACCAAAAGCAATAGGAACTCTTGCTAAATTGGCCTAAAATGGGGGAAACTTTAGACTAAAGAAATATTTAGGAGGTAAAATCAATAGGTTTTGGTCATGGTGGTGGTATGTGAAGAAAAGGGAATGGATTACTTGAAAAAGACTTTTAATAAAAACTATTACAGAAATTGTTCTAAACACTAACATGAAAACTCATTCTTTATATAACACATGAAAACACATCAGCATGTAGTAGGTGCTGAAAAAGTATTTCCTGAATGAAAGCATAAATAAATGGATGAGTACATGAATGGAATTTTATCCCATGTGAATTCAGGGTACTGTGATAGTGCAACATCGACACAATCAGTCCTTAGTCTCCTTGGGATCTTCAACTTGAGGTTCTGCATATGAAGATTCAACCAACCAACTATGGAAAATATTTGAAAAAAAAAAAGTATCTGTACTGAGTCTGTTAGACTTACTTCTTGTCATAATTCCCTAAATAATACAACTATTTATATAGCACTTACATTATGTTACCTATTATAAATAATCTAGGGATGATTTGAGGTATATGGGAAGATTGTGTAGGTTATATGCAAACATGACAACTTTTTATTTAGGTTCTTGAGTATCTTTACATTTTGGAATCCTCAAGAGTCTTGATGATTGGGGGCAAGTATACTAAGAGAAAATTGTGTACCTCTTTAGTTTGGTTTACAGGGTTGTGATGTAGAGAATAACAATATACCATATGATACTTTAGAGACCAAAATTAAGATACTTAATTTTCATAGAGCAAAGACCACAGGACACTAGAAGAAACCCAATATTGAAGGAAACATGTTAATTATGATTCAGAGAAACTCTGTAAGAGTCTTAACACACATCTGGTTATGTGTATAGAGCTTGTAATCTAGTGGAAACTTAGGTCCCGCTGGACCAAGAGCAAATAATATCCACAGGACATACAGTCCCTTTTCCAGCACAACAAAACAACAGGCTGATAGCCAATTATGGTAGAAGCCAAGCAGATGTCCCACTGGTTTTTAAATCAGACACAGAGCCTTCATTTATGATAATTACTCCTTGCATGTTGTAGCATTTTTTGTTCATAAATTTTTTTCTGACATTATCAGCTTATCACCAGCAATAATCAATTCTTATGTACTTTAAGAGTAACTGTATAGAGTGGCATTAGTGAGGTGTAACTCCAACCTCTTTTGTTCAAGAGAAACATGGGAAGATTAATCAGTACAAGGCAAAAGTTGATCAAACAGTTTTAGCAAAGTTCTGGAATTGAGACAATCTTTATCATATGATTCTTTCATATATGGTCCCTCTATTTTTTTGTGTATCTTTTTCAGTTAAAGATCAGGTACTTATTGTCTTTGCTGCTTTCTGTCTACTGTTTTATCTTTTTCAGATCAGCAAGCTCTTCTTTATTTAGCAGAGGTGTCAATGGGTCAAACACCTGGCTTAGCTCATTTTCAGGGCAAAGAATGGCATCTTTGTCCACTTTTTGCATTCCTTTTTGTTCCACCTGTATTCTAAATGAAGGTATCTGTCAATGTCTAGGCTTATATTTCCCTTTTCCTTCCTGTATCTTCCCTTCTTTGACATGTGGTCTCTCTCTGTACTTAATTTTGTATCATTACCCAATAATTTAAAAATCTATTTTATGACCCATAAATTCTACCTTAATAGTAAAATTAGTTCATGATTTTGAAAATTGTCCATACCTTACTATAATATCTACTATATCATTTAATATTTTAACTCCTGAGATGATAGTAATATTTACTATTTTATAAATTCAAATGGAAGTTTAGAAAAGTTAAGTGACACATGTCACTCTCATAGTGCTAAGGTGGCTGGACTTGGGATCAGATCCCCACATATCCAGGTCTTATACACCACATACACTCATATGCTCTTATACATCCTGGTGTGATTGACTTATTGATTCAACTGCATGTCAGCCTCCCATGGACATCTCCACCCAGGTACCTAGGCATGTCTTCCCATTGCTTTCTCTAAGTACATTGTCAATTTTTGTAAATTATATCACCACACTCCTGTCACCAGCTTGAAACTGTCCTTATGCACCCAATCATCTTCCAGTTCCTCACAACTCTAACATCACCATGCACTTTCCATATTCTCCTGTATATCATTTTTGACTCCCCTATATAAAGTTCAATCACTGTCCACCTTAACCATCACCATGGCTGCCTAACTGATCTCTCTGCATATAGATTTTCTCCCCTCTCAACTATAAGATTAATTTCCTAAAAACATAAATTTATATTTTATGACTTATTTATTTTAAATAAAATATTAATGATCATCTTTTTCTAGTTAAAAGACTTTAAGCTCCTTAGACCAGTATTTGAGACCCTCAACTATAATTTCTATTCTGGTATGTAGTCTGTTCTTCAATGAAACAATCCCTGCAGCATTTCTCACTGCTTCAAATATTCCCTTTATCTAGAATTTTTAATTCTTAACCTCAATTTTTCTCTCCAAATTCAACATTAACAAGCTACGTATACCTGAGAATTTTTTTAAAATACTATGTCCAGTGTCCATCCCAGCCAAATTGAATATGAATTAATGGTATTTCCATATTTAAAAATTGTTTTTAGTGTTTTCATAAGCCCATTTGACATCATTGTGCAAATGAAAGAAACCACTTCTTCAAGACACTTTACCGTACTCTGCAAGAACATTACCATAATATATATTATGTCTATTGATATACATATGTATTTATATTATCACTATGTATATCATATTATGTATAATGTTTGCATTATAAATAATATAGCATATATAAACATTCACATACACAATATAAATAGCACCCTTTATTTTTGTGCTGTGTACAGCAAGCATTACAGTATTCAGCATCACACAATAGTCTTCCAGATTCAATGAAAGCATCTCATATGTGATGTCTTCTTCAATTTCCATTTCCCTGGCAAAAGCTTTGTCTGTGATAGCTTCCCACAGATGAAGCCTTACTTTATCTGTCAATTTAAGTCTGCATTTAGTCATTCTATTTAATGTAATCTAGAGTCCCTGGATATTAAACCCACTATTTAATAAGTGGATATCTCATGAGTCATTGTTTTAAAAAGAACTGTAGAGTGATAAATATGGTGGTTTTGATTTTTTTATTATACCCATTTCAAAATTATTTAAAATAATACTGAACAACGTAACATCAGTGGAGACATGAAACAAAGGACAAAGAAAATAATTGAGGTGGAGATGGATTTGCCCAACACCTTTGCTAAGGAATGTTAGTTCACTGGAGCATAAGCTTTGAGTTCCCTGAAAGCCAGAATCACAGGCAACTGCAGTATGTCAAAGCTTTCATCAGATAAAGGAAAACTTAGTTCTTCAGGAGACATCAAATTTCTTTGTGCACTGAACTCTAAGACAGCTTGAAGATCTTTATAAAAATATACATTAAAAGAGACAATGTTTTTCAAAATATTCTAATGAAATATTCAGTAGAAAAGATTGTCTTCAAGGATCCAGAGCTGTAAGATCTCACATGATTGTATCCTTGATTATTTCTTCATCCTTACCTGCCTATGTTCCTATTCATACTTTCAGCCAAAATATTCTGGCTTCCTGTAATATTCAGGATTATATTCTGCCTCTGGACCATTCCTTCAGTGGCTGTTCCTACAAGATAGACTCTTGTTTCCCAGATATCTACACCCTAGTTTTATTCACTCTTTTCATTCAGTGTCTCTTCTCAAATATTATATATAGAGAAGCCACTATTTATCATAATGGTCTCTCATTATATGCTGTCTTCTAGCCCCACTTTATTGCATTTATTATGATACATATTTTACCACATATTAATTTTGTATTTAAAAATCTCTAGTATTTATATTCCCTGTAAAAAATGTAAGCTCCTTAAGACCAGGAGAATTTTTCTGCCCTATCCACACTGATCAGAAGAATACTCAGCACAGAGATACATCTGGTGTGCTAAGACATATTTTTTTTGGCTACTGGAAGAAAGTTTTGGTATATTTTTAATGCATTAAAAACAATTAAAACTGTTCAGAATTTAACATTGAACCTTAATTCCTTGAAAGAATATCTATGGTCAACGAAAAACCTATAGTTCAATACACAGATTTTGGATTATTTGTCTTGATACAGGAAGATGGGAATTAATACAAAAAATAAAAAAAGAAAAAAGAACATTTTGTATTATCTTTTATTACTGCATAATAAATTAGCACAGATTTTGTATTTTACAGCAGCACCCCTTTATTGCTTCATAGTTCTATGTGTCAGCTATCCATGCATAGGATGGCTAGATTCTCTTCTTAGTATCTCTCAAAGCTAAAGTCAAAGTTTTGGCTAAGCAGAATTCTCATTTGAGTCTTGGGGTTCTCTTATAGGCTCACATGATTGTTGGTTGAGTTCCTTGCAGTTGGAGGACTGAGGTTCCTGTCTCCATGCTGGTAGATTCTCTGGATTTACCCACTAAGAGGCGGCCTTAAGGTCCCAGCTATGAGGCTTCTTCACAATGTGGCAGCTATCCTCCTTAAAATCAATAGAAGACTTTAAATTCCAGTTGCCTTTTTAAGGCTTCCTATCTGATTAACTCAAGGTCTACAAAATCCCTTCACATTTATCACAAAACATCTACAACACAACATAAAGTATTAGTCTATTTTCCATCACTGAAACAGAAGGCTTAAGACTGGGTGCCTTAAAAAAAAAAAGGAAGGGAGGAAAGGAAAGGAAAGGAAAGGAAAGGAAAGGAAAGGAAAGGAAAGGAAAGGAAAGGAAAGGAAAGGAAAGGAAAGGAAAGGGGGAGGGAAGGAAGGAAGGAAGGAAGGAAGGAAGGAAGGAAGGAAGGAAGGAAGGAAGGAAGGAAGGAAGGAAGGAAGGGACTTCTTTAGCTCACAGACTTAGTGGATGAAAGTCCAAATAGCATGACACTGGTTCTGGCACATGCCTTCCACCCCACTGTGTTCCATCATGCCAAATGGCATGTGCATCTGTGGGGAAATACTGTAAGACAGGTAATTAGAGAGCAGGGAGGCATCAGCCTTTCTCTTTTACAACAGCTTGCTCTTGAAAGAAATAACTCACTCTGTAAGATCAGCATTAATCTTTTTGGCAACCATTTTCCAGTAGGTGCTACCTCTTGAAGGTTCCACCACCTCTTAATATCACTCAAGTAAGGACCAAACACATGAACACTAGGGGACACAATCAAACTGTATTTGAACCATAGCATATACCTTAATCACTGAAGTTAAAATTATCATATTTATAGTTCTTTCTGCATTTAAGGCAGGAAATTACATATGTGTGTATGCTAGACAGCAGAAATGTTGGGGGTCAACACAGAATTCTGTCTACTACATGTAATATGCTATTATCCCAAATGAAGCCTAATCAAAGTTGTTAATAGTCATATCCTGAAGAGTAAATAAATGACTATTTATTTCTATGGAATTGGCACAGCTATTGAAGCTTCTTATTGAAGCTTCCTGCAGTTAAATAGGATAATAGTGTTATTTAAATTCCAGTAGTTATAATTCTCAGTATTAAAAACTATTGTGCTTGAGGGCTATGAAGGCATGCAGTGGTAGAGTGCTTGCCTAGCATCACGAAGCCCTGGATTCAATGCCCAGTACTGGGAAAAAATTAAAATAAAAGAAATTATTGTACTTTGGATCACCATCTTACATTAATTATTGGATTTGAATTTAAAGACAATAATATAAATAATGGTACCAGGAATACTAAAATATTAACATGTTACCAATGCCACAAACCATCTTATTTTAGAGTTATGCCTTATATTTTAAAAAGATGCAGTCTCATATCAGGGATTGTTCATATCAGGTATTGCTATAACAGTAGTCATGCGATGTGAATCCCTGCTCCTTGTCAAGATAACTGCATAATTTTAAGACACATCTTCTAATCCTAATGCAATTTCCAATCTTAAAATTAGTGCACTATAGATATAAATTTTCTATTTAATAGTCAATATCTAAATGTAAAACTGGCAGCCCATTTTCTCTTTGTATAGGAGCAATCTGAGGCATATTTGTGGAAAGTAGTGGGGGAGTACATGAAAAAGTGAGAAGTCTACAATTTCTGGATCAGTACAGAGATCTCTAAACAAATACTGAAGAAGCTATCATGGTGCCAGTGACTTTAAAATTTGAGCATGAGAAATTAAGATTTTCTAAGCTTATGAGCAATATGTATGTGATATTATATAATCCTGCCATTAAAATGATTAATATTAACTTATTTATCAAGTATTCGTTAGACCAAATTTTATAAAAACATTTTAATCTTTAAATTTTGGTGCAATGAATTATAAAGATGTAGATGAGCTGGAGCACTAAGCTCTTAGTCTTAAGCCCTAGAAAGTTAAGGGATGCTATCAAACAATACTAGAGTGCTATTGGGTCTGGACACATGAAGACAGCACACAGTAAGGCTGGGAAGAAGTACCAACTTCCAGGGCTTGTATATCCCTCCCCAACTTATCAACAACACACACTGAGCCTCATAAATACCACAAACAAGTTGTGGCCACACTTAAAGTACAGCATGTAAGACAGAAACTTCTTGGAGAGTATGGCAAACCTAGGTGTATTGGAGATATTACTGTATTTACTTTTAGTAATCTTGTGCTCTACAACTAAAGTTTCTGTGTAAACGTCCTTCCTCAGGTCCTACAGTTCTTAAGTGGCAGTGTGGGAATTCAAACCAGGTTTTTCTGTCTTTACAGATAATTTCTCCTCCAATAAATCTGGCTACTCAGCCCACCTTCCACCTCCCATATTTGCACATCTTTTTATTTACTGATATATCAAATTTCTGAGTGAATGTAAAGCACTAATATTATTATTTTCAGTTTTTATTTATTTATATTCATCAATTAACATTTCCAAACATGTTCTTGCCTGTGGCTCATTTTTTTTTTTTTTCGTTAAATATAGTGTTTAAAAATAGTGTTTGGGCTGGGGTTGTAGCTCAGCGGTAGAGAGCTTGCCTCACATGTGTGGGGTACTGGGTTCAATCCTCAGCACCACATAAAAATAAATAAATGAAATAGAGGTATTGTGTTCAACTACAACTAAAAATAAATATTTTATTTATTTTTTTAAACAATTTTAATTTTTTTTAGAGAGAGAATCTTTTTTTTTAATATTTATTTATTTATTTTTAGTTTTTGGCGGACACAACATCTTTGTTTGTATGTGGTGCTGAGGATCGAACCCAGGCCGCACGCATGTCAGGCGAGCGCGCTACCGCTTGAGCCACATCCACCATGATCAAGTAGGATTCATCCCTGGGATGCAAGGATGGTTCAATATACGGAAATCAATAAATGTTACTGACCACATCAATAGACTTAAAGATAAGAACCATATGATCATCTCGATAGACACAGAGAAAGCATTCGACAAAGTACAGCATCCCTTTATGTTCAAAACATTAGAAAAACTAGGGATAACAGGAACTTACCTTGACATTGTAAAAGCTATCTATGCTAAGCCTCAGGCTAGCATCATTCTGAATGGACAAAAGTTAAAGGCATTCCCTCTAAAATCTGGAACAAGACAGGGATGCCCTCTCTCACCACTTCTATTTAATTTAGTCCTTGAAATACTAGCCAGAGCAATTAGACAGACGAAAGAAATTAAAGGCATAAAAATAGGAAAAGAAGAACTTAAATTATCACTATTTGCGGACGACATGATTCTATACCTAGAAGACCCAAAAGGATCTACAAAGAAACTACTAGAACTAATAAATGAATTCAGCAAAGTGGCAGGATATAAAATCAACACGCATAAATCAAAGGCATTTCTGTATATCAGCGACAAAACTTCTGAAACAGAAATGAGGAAAAACACTCCATTCATAATATCCTCAAAAAAAAAATAAAATACTTGGGAATCAACCCAACAAAAGAGGTGAAAGATTTATACAATGAAAACTACAGAACCCTAAAGAGAGAAGTAGAAGAAGATCTTAGAAGATGGAAAAATATATACTGTTCATGGATAGGCAGAACTAACATTATCAAAATGGCGATATTACCAAAAGTTCTCTATAGGTTTAAAGCAATGCCAATCAAAATCCCAACGGCATTTCTTGTAGAAATAGATAAAGCAATCATGAAATTCATATGGAAAAATAAAAGACCCAGAATAGCAAAAGCAATTCTAAGCAGGAAGTGTGAATCAGGCAGTATAGCGATACCAGATTTCAAACTATAATACAGAGCAATAGTGACAAAAACAGCATGGTACTGGTACCAAAACAGGCGGGTGGACCAATGGTATAGAATAGAGGACACAGAGACTAATCCACAAAGTTACAACTATCTTATATTTGATAAAGGGGCTAAAAGCATGCAATGGAGGAAGGATAGCATCTTCAACAAATGGTGTTGGGAAAACTGGAAATCCATATGCAACAAAATGAAACTGAATCCCTTTCTCTCGCCATGCACAAAAGTTAACTCAAAATGGATCAAGGAGCTTGATATCAAATCAGAGATTCTGCATCTGATAGAAGAAAAAGTTGGCTCCGATCTACATATTGTGGGGTTGGGCTCCAAATTCCTTAATAGGACACCCATAGCACAAGAGTTAATAACAAGAATCAACAAATGGGACTTACTTAAACTAAAAAGTTTTTTTCTCAGCAAGAGAAACAATAAGAGAGGTAAATATGGAGCCTACATCCTGGGAACAAATTTTTACTCCTCACACTTCAGATAGAGCCCTAATATCCAGAGTATACAAAGAACTCAAAAAATTAGATAATAAGATAACACATAACCCAATCAACAAATGGGCCAAGGACCTGAACAGACACTTCTCAGAGGAGGATATACAATCAATCAACAAGTACATGAAAAAATGCTCTCCATCTCTAGCAGTCAGAGAAATGCAAATCAAAACCACCCTAAGATACCATCTCACTCCAGTAAGATTGGCAGCCACTGTGAATTCAAACAACAACAAGTGCTGGCGAGGATGTGGAGAAAAGGGTACACTTGTACATTGCTGGTGGGACTGCAAATTGGTGCGGCCAATTTGGAAAGCAGTTTGGAGATTCCTGGGAAAGCTGGGAATGGAACCACCATTTGACCCTGCTATTGCCCTTCTCGGACTATTCCCTGAAGACCTTAAAAGAGTGTACTACAGGGATACTGCCACATCGATGTTCATAGCAGCACAATTCACAATTGCTAGACTGTGAAACCAACCCAGATGCCCTTCAATAGATGAATGGATAAAAAAAAATGTGGCATTTATACACCATGGAATATTACACAGCACTAAAAAATGACAAAATCATGGAATTTGCAGGGAAATGGATGGCACTAGAGCAGATTATGCTTAGTGAAGCTAGCCAATCCCTAAAAAACAAATACCAAATGTCTTCTTTGATATAATGAGAGCAACTATGAATAGAGTAGGGAGGAAGAGCAGGAAGAAAAGATTAACTTTAAACAGAGACATGAGATGGGAGGGAAAGAGAGAGAAAAGGGAAATTGCATGGAAATGAAGGGAGACCCTCATTGCTATACAAAATTACATATAAGAGGTTGTGAGGGGAATGGGAAAATAAACAAGGAGAGAAATGAATTACAGTAGATGGGGTAGAGAGAGAAGATGTGAGGGAAGGGGAGGGGGGATAGTAGGGGATAGGAAAGGTAGCAGAATACAACAATTACTAATAGGGCATTATGTAAAATTGTGGATGTGTAACCGACGTGATTCTGCAATCTGCATTTGGGGTAAAATTGGGAGTTCATAACCCACTTCAATCTAATGTATGAAATATGATATGTCAAGAGCTTTGCAATGTTGTGAACAACCAATAAAATAAATAAATAAATAAATATTTTCAAAATATAGTGTTCATTTTTAATATGATAATTTTAGTTACATTAGTTTAATTATATAGTTAAAAATGAATAACAATCTTTTGTTCAAAGTTTAAATTTAGTTCTTTTAGCTGTAACAGAGAACTAAATTTAATTTTTCCTAACAGAAAATTTTGTTTTAAAATAATTATTTATAAAACATGTAATTTGTTAGTGCATAAATTAAAAGTTTTCATTAACAAATATATAATAAAAAGAAAACTGGAAGTCAACTAATTTTTGACACTAAATATAGAAAAATATTATTCATACATTGCTATTTAATTTTTATAATTTCACAATTAAAAATGTATCATATTCGTTTTCATATGCATAACTTTTATTATGAGATAAGAAAGAAATGCTAACTGGAAACACTTTTCCATTTGTAGTTTAATTTGGTTGTGACATGTTTGTATCTGTAAATAAAAAATGTAGCATATAACACTATATTTTCTTTTTGATCATTTGTGTTAAAATATTAGAGATAATTCTTTTTGTCTTATAGTAATATTAATCAACTTAATGTAATTTTTAAATGTAATAAAGATAGCATTGTTGCAACTTTGCAGATGCTTATGTGCAGAGAGGAATAGATGATAGATGTGTTTTTTTTACATTCACCTGTGGTTTTTAATATCCTTATATTTCTCAAAACTTTTAATCAGTGATATATAAAATAGTTTTTAAGAAGATAAAAAATGATGATTTACAATTGAATAATCTTTAATCTTTATACCTGACAGTGCTCAGTTTTGATAAACTGAATGGATGCCTATTTGACACCACTAAGATAATCCCAAACTGCCAATTTCTTTTTTTGTATATAATTATATTCCAAGTTGATTTAAAAAGAAATCAAACCAGATACCTTTACCACCTCTATCATTGTTTATTCTTAAACATCAGTAGTTAAGGAAAACTGCCTTATAATAATAGATATAAAACACATTACTTATAGAAAAGGTAGCTAGTTATAAGACTATAAACACGAATCAATAATTTGAGACATCAGCAAGAAATTAGTAAACATAGAAATAGCAGAATATTATGTAAAACTTTGAAAATTTTGTAGGATATGTGATGAAGAACACCAATGAAATGGGCTTCTGAACTAAGTGGTGTTAAAGAGAGATATGGAGGTCCTTAAAATCTTAAAATACAGGACATGAATAGAATTAGGGATTAAGAGTGCTCCAACTCTGATAAATCAAGAAGTAGGAAGTAATTTTAAATGAGTAAAAATAGGTGTTGGGGTTGTGGCTCAGGGGTAAAGTGCCTGCCTCACATGCGTGAAGCACTGGGTTCCATCCTTAGCACCACATAAAAATAAACAAACAAAATTAAATGGGAAAAAATAAGAGGAAACATCACAGCAGGGGATGCTTGACCAAGGTATCCATGAAGTAGGGATTAGGGAATATTGAAAATTTACAAAGTTTGGTGCAATTTACTTTTTTGGAGTTTGGCATATCTTGGCTCATAATTTCCTTTGCTTTTTCACTTTCAACTTCCCTTGAAAACTATAAGTGTCTGAGATTTTTAATAATATAGAATATATTTAAGATTCCTGTGCTACCTTTGTCCTTGATAAGACTACTGTTATTTTAAAACTTTTGCAGTCAATCCCTTACTCTCCGTGATCTTGCATTTCCTCACTTTCACTAATTGGTGTTACATTACCAGATTAGTAAACTTTACCAGGAGCTCATGGCTTATAAACTGAATATTTTTATCCAGCCCATCTGTGGGATATCATCTAGGTACCTATAAGGAACACTTATACTTTATATTGCTTATAACAATTACTAATACTTTATATTGCTTATAACAATTACAATTAGAAGATATGTCTATCCATGTCAAGTCCATGTATTTTATCAATGAGTTCAGATTAGAATTGATAATCATGTCCATGATTCAGCAGATAACCCATATCCAGAAATCATTCATATATACACATATATAATTTATAATAAGTTATACATATGTAAGCATATGCTATATATAATGTACATATATATTTATATACAATATGTATATGAGAGCTATTTCATATCTATTAAATTGGGAACATTTTGGCATCAAGCCCAATGACTTCATAAGTACATCACATAACAAGATGTTTTTATATTTGTGTGTAAAATCAAATAACTAATAATTTGTTGTTATAGTTACATTTATTAGATAATAAAACCTGTTTGTTGCCTGTTCATACTTGTTTGATATATTATCAAATTTAGGCACTGCAGCAATAGATATCTAAAAGTATGCACCAAGTTTAGACATATTAACCTTTGCCTTTTCATTTGAGATACCTATAGCAACTATTGTTCTTTATTTCATATCAAAATTTTTATCTTTGATGGAAACTTAAGGAAAGCCTACAGATTTATTACATATCAGTCAGCCCTTAAAAACGAGATAAAATATAAACTATTTGAACAAAGGTCAAAGGTCTTAAAATGGAATGGATCCACCCTAGCTATGCATTAATGGAAAAAACTCTTCTTACTGATCTTTCCTGTTCATTAATGTAGGTATTTCAGAACTGCACATTCAGCAGTGCATTTTACATGAGTCACTAGGAAAGTTCTCACACTAAGTCCCTGCATGATATCCTTTGGTAGCCTTTTGTTCTGAGACACGCCCTGATTGTGGAACTTGAGGACATTGTTTTCTTTAAAATTCCTTCAAATATTTTAACAGGTGACAAAAGGAATGAAAATATACTGGATGAGGGCCTACTATGCATTTTTTCAATGACAGAAGACTCAGAAATTTAAATGCTATGTGACATGCCTAGTGTAAGGTGCTATTAAACTGTCAGCAGGGTGATGCCAAGAAATTATTAAATATGCAATTATATAATTTTTTTCCTTTTACCTTCAGTTCAAACAGGCTTTGAGTGCGAGTGTGTATGTGTGAGCATGTGCATTTCTTTGAGGCTGTGCACTATGTGCACGTGCAGAGTAGAGATGAGGGTGGGTGGCCAACATTGTGAGCACAGGTTTTTCCCGATGAAGAAAAAGTCAGCAGGAAGGAAAAAGAATATTCCTAAAACATTTTATCTAATTAGTGACAGAAGTTTCCATCAAGAACATGTGAGAAATTCATCTGCATCCGCTGGCCTCTGAACTGTACTGTTCAGCTGAGGCAGGTTGTGAAACTCAAATCTGCTTGCTCATTTCTAATCCATGCTCCTCACATTCTTAACTCTCTCATGTAGTTCTCTGGATACTTCTCTGGTTTTCGTCTCTCTCCCCAAGTCAACTGGACTTGGTGCTCCTAGGTTCTGTCCTGGACTATGGATCTAAGCTTTATGCTTTGGCCTTTGCTTAGTTTCATTCCATCAGTTTCTTGAGTAGGAAATTTTCAGTGAGGTCTTGCAGCTTCAAAAATCAATCTTCTCTTACCTGTCATTCAAATGGTGCCCTAGATGACCAGCTTATGTTTACCAGTTTGGAGCTTAAAAATACAGTCTATTTAAACTTCAGGAACTCATCTATCACCTATTGAATATACAGTTTGAAAGAGACATCTGTGCATTTAAAAGTATTTGAAGAATTTATGTATATACTGTGTACTTATAAGCTCATAATTTTTAAAAAGTTGGCTTTTATCCCTAAAATGAGCCCTCCTTCCACTTTCATTCCATGGAAATATATTAGTTCTACAACTAATGAGGTTATAAAAATAATAAATATTATATAACAGGTAAATATTATATAACACTTGCAAAGAATTTTGTATGAAATACAGAACTCTTAGCAATAGCTCAATATGCTTGAAAATTAAATAGTACTTTATTTGAGATTCATGTAACTCTCTAGACTTTGGAAAAACTGAAAGATATCTTTTTAAATGTTATTCTTAGTTTACTATAGAAGTGTGCCTTGGGGCTGGGGATGTGGCTCAAGCGGTAGCGCGCTCGCCTGGCATGCATGCGGCCCGGGTTCGATCCTCAGCACCACATACCAACAAAGATGTTGTGTCTGCCGAGAACTAAAAAATAATAAATATTAAAAAATTCTCTCTCTCTCTCTCTCTCTCTCTCTCTCTCCCTCTCTCTCCCCCCTCTCTCACTCTCTCTTTAAAAAAAAAAAAAAAAAAAAGAAGTGTGCCTTGGCTGGGTGTGGTGGCATATGCCTGTAATCCCAGTGGCTCCAGACTCTGAGGCAGTAAGTAGAATAGCAAGTTCAAAGCCAGCCTCAGCAACAGCGAGGCAATAAGCAACTCAGTGAAATGCTGTCTCTAAGTAAAATACAAAAAAGGGCTAGGGATCTGGCTCAGAGGTTGAGTGCCCCTGAGTTCAATCCCTAGTACCCCCTCTTCCCCCCAAAAAAGTGTGTCTCTGCTATAAATGGAAGTACTTGAAGATGATACAATTATGAATCAGGAGACCTGTGCTAACTGCTGATTCTCCCACTCTTAGGTAAGTGATCATAAACCACTTAATCTTTTTAAACTTCAATTTCATCATTTGCAAATTCAGAAGAAACTTGGTATATTAGTAGGACCTGATTATTTTATACTGCCAGTACAATTTTCAATGTCGTTGTTTGCTAAAATATTTTCTATTCAACATTATGGAGCCATCAAAAGAAGTAACATCAAAAGAAGAACAGTGAATGAATAATATTATCAATGTTTTCATTTTCCCCTTAAATAACATATAGCCAAGTATTGTAATTATAAACGAATATTAAGCTGTATAAATAGCCAGCCCCATTCTAAAAGACAATTATTAAGTGTTTACTTAAACATTAAACTACAGTTACAATACAAATTGGAATTTCCCCATAAGTTTTTTTCCCCCTTCTACACTGAGATCATGGTTAGATTCATGAATGCTGTCTACTTTTTTCTTTGTCTCATCTGGAATAGCCATTGACAGTGTTTCTTTCTTTCTATTTTTTTCTTTTCCATATTTTTAACATAGAGCTTCCTTCCGTGTTCCTAAAGCAGGGAAGTCCCAAGTTTCCAGCTCAAGGTTTCTACACCGTAATTCCCCTCAAAGAAGATATTAGTAAATACCTATTATAAGAGAAATAAAGGAAGCAAAAAAGAAACTCTAACCTAGTCTAAAAGAAACATCTGGTCCCCAGCACAAGCATTGTGGTAAAAATAAAATGAATCTATGAAATTTGAAGTTTAAGCTAACAATGACCACAATATAGAAAGGGGGAAAATTGAGCAATTATTACCCAAAGGCCTAACTCATCAGGTTTTTTTCCTAACATGACTCCTTCCAGGAAACTTGGAAACCACAGGAGACTAATCTTCTTTCATATAAAAATTGAAATGCATGCAAAATTTATAAAGCAAGATATATACGTGTTTTTCAGCAAACAGAAGAAACATGATTGCTCAGCGTAAACTTCTCTGTTGTGGTAAAGTTAAAAGATAATGTCATACTTATTTTATTCACAAAGGCAGTGCTAGTTTCCTCTGTCCTTTGACTTGCATCATGGTCATTTCTCAGAAGCAGAGATAATGCTATAATGAGTCCAGATGATCATCCTTCAGTTTCCATGTTCATTAGCATTTTTCCACTTGACAGAAAATCACTTAGGTAATATGAAAGACCTTAATGATTAAAAGGAAGCATGGAGTACATACAAAAAAAATATCCAGATATTTGAATATTGACAATTGAAAGCTAAAGTAGAATTTAGATTAGAATTTCAAAGACCAAGGTCAGGAGAAGCTTGGAAAAAAAGTCATTAAATTTTATTTGTATTTTATGCATTTCAATTCACAACTCAGAAGCAATTAATTTATTTATCTATCATATACTATTAGTCAAGATATCCCCATAATAGAAATATCACTAAATCCAAACCTGCTACCTGTATAGTTTTTGATGATAGCTCAAATGAAAATTCTATTCTATTGCCCAAATAGCAACAAAGGGCTTTCTCACACTTCAATATAAAGCCTCTCCAAGAAAACATAGTAAGTAATAATACTTTTAAATACATGAATTCATCATTATGTTTACTGGAGTAATTAATTATTAATCAATAGTTCGATTGAAAATCTAGACTTTATAAACTTCATAATCATAAACAATAAGAATCTATCACCAAACACAGTGACCAAGACCTGTAATCTCAGTGACTTAGGAGGCTGAGGCAGAAGGATTTTGAGTTCAATACCAGTCTCAGAAATTTAGCAAAACCCTCCCTATCTCTAAATAAAAAATAAATTTGGGATAAATCTCAGTGGCAAAGCAACCCTGGGTTAGATTTCCTATTTCACATTTCCAGAAGTTTTTGTTTACTCTGTTCACTATATATGAACAAATATCCATACAGAGGCTTTGGATGATTGACAGACCAGTTTCTAGCACATTTGAAATGACTAAAATACAGTATCTTTTCCCTTTGATCTCAGCTTTCCCTCCAACGTCAGTCCATTCTTTGCACCTTCTTGAGTTCAGGCTCTTGAATAAGGCTGACTTTTGGAAAAAAAATCTTCTAATGACTTCTAATTGTGAAAACAAGATTGACTGACATATATACATAAAGTAATTAATTCAAAGTAATTGAATTAATTTGAATGTAAATCAATAGAGCTAACTCAAGATATATATATATATATATATATATATATATATATATATATATATATATATATATAACAAATGAGAAAAGTTCAATGCAGCTATTCAAGGAAAATTCCATCATAGACATCTGTTCTTTGCACTTCATTGAGTTTATATCTCCAAAGCAAATATTCCTTAACTGTGTAGTTTATACCACCTCTGTACCAATACTCCAACATTCCACCTTATAGTTATTTAGTAGTCAGAGCTAAGACAGCAGTAGCCATTTCATTTAAGCATTATTACATGTCTCAAGTGAGACTCCATAGTGCAGATTATGCTAGGATGCAGAAGCTATCTTATTTATCAACTCGTCAATATTATTTATTCTTGCTGCTTGGTCAAGGGACACTAAATATCAAGTTTAATTTGATAATAACATCCTCCCTTATCTTGGTAGCCATTTGGGTTTGTATTCCTATAAAATTTCAGTTCTGAATGGGAAATGACCTAATGGATCTCCCTGATTCTGGATTTTCCAAACACTGTTTCTCAGATGACTTCTCAATACTTAACTAATTCAACCAACTTTTTAAAGACAAAGAATCACATTTTCTTATCTATGAACAAAAGGTATCAGAATCTTGAGCCCCCAAAAATTTAGATTATGGTTCTCTGGATTCTAAACTTGACCTTGTACTCATTACTATATACATTTAAAATTATTTTATGCTTTATAGATACATATGCCAGTAGAGTGTATTTTGACATATTATAAATACATGGAGTATAACTTTGTGTTCTTGTGGTTGTATATGATGTGGAGTTACACTGGCCATGTATTCATATATGAACATGGGAAAGTTATGTCCATTTCATTCTACTGTCTTTACTATTCCCATCCCTCCTCCATTTTTCATTGCCTAATTCATTGAACATTTATTCAAAAAAATTTTTTTTAAGAGAGAGAGAGAGAGAGAGAGAGAGAGAGAGAGAGAGGAGAGAATTTTATTTTTAATATTTATTTTTTAGTTCTCAGCGGATATTCAAAAATTTAATGCATAAAGACCATCTATGTTAGAATCAAACATTTTTACTTGCTTTGTAGATATTTTCTGTTATAATATCTAGAAATAGTGGACAAAATGCAATATATAATAGGTCTTTAGAATATCAGAAAAATACTTTCCCACCCCCACCCCCCAAAATGATGTGTGAATCCAATTATAGCAAAGTCTTAGTGAATGAGAAGTTCTGATGAATTTAATAAGGATGCCTATTTTATTTCTGCCATATTTAAAAAAATATTAGTAGCATTAATTTTTATGTTTTGTGATGTTATGCAATAGTTGATCTTCATTAAGGGCCTCTCTCAAGCAAGAAGAGATATCCTTATCACTGGAGGGAATTATGAAGAAACTTGAAAATGGTCATAATTAGTGGAATAAGTAACATATACATGCTTTCAATTTTTAATTATTCCTCCGATTATATGTATGGAACATCTTCATATTCATAGTGAAAAAAACCTAGTATTAGTTATTTTAAAAATCACAAATTATAACCCAATATGAAAGGTATGATTTGAATACATTTTTCCAATGAAAAATCATTTTAGATTGCCAATTATAATTATATTCTTATTTTTTATGTTTTTATTTACTTATGTTGGTATGAGAAATAACATTGGCATTGTCTCACCATTAATATTCTTCATATGTTTTATAACTACATTATGAGTATTAATTCAGTTTAAATTATTATTCATTTAGTTTGGGGAATTTAATCATGTAATTAAAGATTCCTTAAGGAATTTCAAGAAATAACATATCAAATCATTGCCTTAGCAGATGTTTCCCTCTCTAGTCTTCTTATATCACCATTTCCAAAATGCTCTTACCAGCTCCAAGATTTAAACAGCCTTGAAGAATACCCAGATTTCAAGCCTTAAAACTTGAATGAAAGAGTGAGTGGAATGCTTCACAATTGTCTTCCACATGGGAGATCCTGTAAATGAGAAGGGAATATATTTCCTCCCAAGAGAAATCAAGCTTAAATAAACACTTGAGCTCATATCCTAAACTCTTCAGCATTAAACTGTCTTTTATACACCTCACTTCCAGAATGTTTCTTTTTGTAATACAAATGCTATTTATAAAGCCTTGGGAACAGATAACCAACACTATTAATATTTTTGACAACAGAAGTTGTCAAATGAAATGATTTTTAAAAATATAATTTAAGGCTCTTTTACAAAGGGCAGTTATAGACATTGATATCCAAGTATTCTTTACCATGGTCATTTTCTAACCATTAATACATAAAAAATAGAGTGCACTGATCACCCATATTTTTGCCAAATATGCAAAGAAAATCAAATATAAATTTGAAGGTGAAGAGAAGTCAATGGTGCCTAATGTAGGAAGAAACAATATGAAAGGGGAACCACTTTCCTTTCAAATTTTTAAAACAAGTGACATTTCAGAGATTATATAAAAAAATTCTAAAACTTTTCCCAATTGCCTGTAATTATTTGGAACAAATCCTGCAGCAAATATCGAAGATAAATGAAGCACCCATATTTTGAGTGATTTAACAGTCCCAATATTGAAGGCTTTTTGCATCTTGGTTCCTCTAGAGAGATCCTAAGTGCAGGGTGCATGCTCTATTCTCTAAAATATGTCTGCTTCTCTCCCTTGATCAACATCAAGTGACCTTATAAAGTTTCACATAATTAGACTCAGGGTTCCATTTAAACCTCTGTAAGTAAACTGTCTATAGCAGTAACATTGCAAAAGAACCTAGCAGCCTGTTAGTGCTTCTAGTGAAATTAGGTAGCAGTTCTGCGGCTTTCTCCTTTCCCCATTGACTCTGCCTCACTCTTTTGGCTTCCCCTGCTTACTTCGTCCGTCCTGTGCCACAGTATCCAGTTACATGACAGAGACATTTATGCAATGGGCTGGCACACCTCCTGCCATTCTGACAGGTTGGCTGACATGCTTAGAGCAGAGATTATCATGGGAATCTGACTGGATCTATTTAAAATGATGAAGCGATATATACAATGTCAAGGGAAAACTTTAAAAAGCATTTGTGAAATAGAGGGAAGGGCAGAAACATAGGAAAGAAAAACACTGCAGTGCCTGAAGTGAAGAAGAAATGGGTACCAAATGGAAGAAAACATGGCAAAACCCCACTAAGATTATCTGACTGAAGTCTAAACAGTAGTTATGGTCTGAAAAGAACAAGGGAATCTGGGTGACTGGTATTCTCCTTTTATTTTATTTTTTTTCTTTTCTTTTTACAGTGTTTATTTTTTAAATGTTTTGATATATGCATACATTGTGAAATGATTAAAGCAAACTAACATTTGTTTGTGTTTGATGAGAACACTTAAAATTGCTCTTAGCAATTTTCAAATCTATATACATAGTAGTATTAACTTTAGTCACCATGATGTACAGTAGACCTCTTAAACTTATTCGCCCTGACTGAAACTTTGTACTATTTGACCATTACTCCCAAACCACTCCATGTCACCAGTCCATGATCATTGTCATTTACTCTCTACTTCTGTGAATTCAACCCTTTTAGATTCTCTACACATAAGAGAGAGAGAGTGCAGTATGTGTCTTTCTGTGTCTCAGAAGATTTCCTTCTTGATGCACTTCTGCCAAAACTAACCCTAGGAACCTCAGAAACCTCAGAAAATTCACTTGAAGAGCCTCTTTGAGTCTCTTTTTTTTGTTTGTTTGTTTTTGTTTTTTGTTTTTTTTTTTTTTTTTTTTTTTTTTTTTTTTTGTCTGTTAAAGAGAAATAAAAATATTTGCTCAGCCAATCTTGTAACCTTTCCATTTACTGTGGCACGGCCCAGTTACTGTAACAAAGCCAGGCATCAAGCAGCTTGACATGATTGTGAATACCCCAAAACAAAACCCTCCAAAACAAAAACACTTAAGACATTCTCCTAGGCAAAAATCTGCAATAAATGAAAATCTGCTTTCATTCTTTGACTCTCCATTTTTATGAAATTCCTTTATTTTAGAATTGGCCTCTTCTTTCCAATTATTTAAAGCTCTTGAATCATTTCCATTAATCCCCTCTTTTTAAAAATGTCCTACAGCTGGGCATAGTGTTGTATGCCTATAATCCCAGTGACAGAGGGTGGGTGGGGGGAGGCAGGAGGATCACAAGTTCAAGGCCAGCCCCAGCAACTTATTATTAAGACCTGAAGCAATTTAGTGAAATGCTGTCTCAAAATGAAAATAAAAAGTTCTGGGGATATAGTTCACTGGTAAAGTGCTCCTACGTTCAATCCTCAGTATCAAAACAAACGAACAAAATACTGCTTAGTTAATATTTATGATAAGTAAAACTCAGTCATGGGTCATCATAAGAATATTAATTTAAGAGTTCGTTTTCATTGGAGAAAGTGCTCTTTTCATTTCATTGCTAAAGCCCTGTTTTAAATTAGCACCATGATGTTTAATTCCAAACATGATAAAATGGACTAAGATTGGTGTTGATGGCAAACAGAAATGGTAAAAGAGGGCTTTGAGGAGAGAGTGTGGGAAGATAAGATGTAAAACAGGAAAAACCAGGGTTGGGGTTACACATAGAGAAGGGAGATGGGCATGCACAGGACACAAATTTACGCTACTCTGCAGGCAGGTTTTCTTGAGTTTTCTAATATATAAAGCCTGAGGCAATCAGCATCAAATTCAATATTTTTTTTTTTTAAGAATGGCATGAGAGAAACTGGGATGAGGTAGGAGTAGATATAGAAGGGCTACCATGAATAAAAATTATATATGTGCCTCACAGTTTTTATTAACATAATTTTGTTTTTATTTATGGAACTGGTGATTAAACCCAGGGTGTTGCACATGCTAGGTAAGTGCTCTACCACTGGGCTACACCACCAGCCCTTTCTTATGTTTTATTTTATCTTATTTTGAGACAGGGCCTTGCTCAATTGACCAGTCTGGCCTGGAATATGCAATCCTCCTGCCTCAGCCTTTGTAGTGGATGGGATTACAGGGGTGTGCTGCTGCTTCTAGTTTATTACCACATTTAAAATTACATATTCTTTTTTTAAGTTTGTCCTAGTTAGTTATACATGACAGAAGAATGCACTTCGATTCATTGTACACAAATGCAGCACGTAAAATTACGTATTATTCTTATGAAGGGGGTAAGATATATTTATGTGATTTAAATTTAATTCTAATTATTTTCTGGTAACCAAGAAATTTAGTTGCTACTTGAGATATACATATTACTCATTTAAATTCTTATTAAAAGACCCAAACATTTTGGAGTTTTTTTTTTTTTATTTTGATGGGACTTGTTATTTTAAGGAGTCAGATACTCCTCCTGGATGGATGAAGTCTTCTGTTATTTATTTGGAAGAAATTGAAAATTATTTAACTTTATCTCTAGGCTTGTTTTGTTTTGGCTAAAACCATCATAAATAACTTTAACTATATATTGGATGTGGTTCTTTTAGTCTTTAGGTTGTGTTATATTATCATTTCGAATATTAGCTTTTAAGTGGGATCTTTTTTAATTGAAATTGTAACATTGGTTAACTGTGATAAATAAACAGAGCTGCAAATTATTAAAAAGAAATTACATTCTAAGAATTTCAAATGTTTACAATTTCTCTCTCCTAACAGTTACATTGAATTAGCTTATCTTCCACAAATGTCATTTGATAGAAATGTAGTATTTTAACTGTATACATCCTTGGTTGTTACTTCTTTCAGATATCATAAATAGATAGTCATGGAGAAAGATGAACAACATCCTTATTTGTTCATTTACTCTAGAAATATTGAGCACATTCTATATTTCAGGCATGGAAGACACAAGAATGTTATGTTTCTGTCCCTCAAGAAGTTGACAGTGTGGCCAGGAAAACAGACATAGAGGGAACAGCATTACCAGAATGTAGCAGGCAAGTGCAAGAACAGAAATCTGTACAGGGAGCACCCAAAACAGCACTATTACAGCTTTAGGGAATGTGCAAGAGCATCTTTTAGGAAATAACACTTGAATAAAATCTAAAATGGTGAGTAAGACCAAAGGGAGAGAACTAAAACCTTCTTTGAACATTGAAGCATTATTTATAGGAATAACAAAATAGAAAACATTTGCATCCTGATTTTCAATATTAATATTATTAACTTCAAATCTCTTTATATAATAAGAATTCATCATAGGTTATTATGTGCAATAAACCATGCTTGTTGATGTTTAAGTATTGCAAATGAAAACTCTTAAAGCACATAAATTACTCCCTGGAAAAAAGAGGGTCTTTAAGAAGTACAATCCAGTTTTCCCAGCACCATTTGTTGAGGCTATCATGTTCTTGGCACCTTTGTCTAATATAAGATAATTGTAATTTTGTGGATTAGTCTCTGTGGCCTGTATTCTGTACCATTGGTCTACCAGTCTGTTTTGGTGCCAGTACCATGCTTTTGTTACTATTGCTCTGTAGTATAGTTTAAGGTCTGGTATAATGATGCCACCTGCTTCACTCTTCCTGCTAAGGATTGCTTTAGCTATTCTTGGTCTCTTTTTTTTCCAGATGAATTTCATGATTGCTTTTTCTATTTCTATGAGGAATGTCATTGGAATTTTGACCGGAATTGCATTAAATCTGTATAGTGCTTTTGGAAGTATGGTCATTTTGATAATATTAATTCTGCCTATCTAAGAGCAAGGTAGATCTTTCCATCTTCTAAGGTCTTCTTTGATTTCTTTCTTTAGGGTTCTGTAATTTTCATTATATAGATCTTTCACCTCTTTCATTAAGTTGATTCCCATGTATTTTATTTTGCAAATTGGTGCAGCCAATATGGAAGCAGTATGGATATTTCTTGAAAAACTGGGAATGGAGCCACAATTTGACCCAGCTGTCCCTCTCCTCAGTCTATGCCCAAAGGACTTCAAAACAGCATACAGCCACATCAGTGTTTATAGCAGAACAATTCACAATAGCTAAACTATGGAACCAACCTGGATGCCCTTCATTAGATGAATGGATAAAAGAGAAAAAGGTGGCATATATACATAATGGAACATTACTCAGCAACAAACGAGAATAAAATCATGGCATTTGCAGGTAAATAGATGGAGTTAGAGAAGATAATGCTAAGTGAAGTTACCCAATCCCCAAAAACCAAATGCTGAATGTTTTCTTTGATATAAGGAGGCTGATTCATAGTGGGATAGGGAGAGGGAGCATGGGAGGAATAGACAAACTCTAGATAGGGCAGAGGGGTTAGAGGGAAGGGAAGGGGCATGGGGTAATTAATGATGGTGAAATGTGATGATCATTATTATCCAAATTATAAGTATGAAGACACGAATTGATGTGAATATACTATGTATACATCTAGAAATATGAAAAAATAGTGCTCTATATATGTAATAAGAATTGTAATGCATTATGCTGTCATATATAAATAAAAAAAGAAAAAAAGAAAAAGAACATAGCAGAAGAACAAAGGAAATGTGTGTATTTGTCAAAGCCACTTAAATACACCCTCTGGATTTCACTTTTTTAAAAAAAATCTTGTCTAATAAATTCCATCACAGCCATTCTTCTTGCTTTTTAACTTTCATATAATCACCAGAAGAGCTTTTATCTGGCTTCAGAATTAGGAAGTTTGGGTTTTTTTTTTTTGGGGGGGGCAAGTATTCAGGAAAACATCCTATCTCTTATTTATTAATTCATATGTTTCACAATAAACATTCTCACCAGAATCCATATTCAGTTGTAAATATGACTGAATAGTAATTTTTTCCTCCCCTACTACTCCTCACATTACAAAAAAAGCAACAAAAGCAAAGCATAACCCCTTCAAAAAGTCTCAACAATAACAAAATATTAAAATAGTCATATCAACCATATATTTTGCACAAACAACACATTTTTAAAAGGAGCTCATGTGTATGCAATGATGTGAATGAGGCCATCTAAAAGGATTACAATGTGTCCTTGTTTTTTTTAAAAAAAAAGAATTTAAAAAATTAAAAAGCTTTAGTTGTCAATTATTTTGAGTATGGGCATTGCAGAAAGACAATTCTGTTTTCAAAGAGGAAAGTTATCAGCTTCCTATTTAGATAGGAACAGAAAACTGTTTAAGCAATTTACTGTCAAAAACATAACTGTCTCTGTACACATGTGCGTGCATCTCTTTGCTGTCAAGTGTTTCTGATTAGAAGTAAAATTTAGACTCCAGACTTTTTTTTTTTTTTTGGTAAAAGACAAACTTATTTTTAAAATGGCATATGAACACTGTTATGTTCCAGATGACTAAATTCCCTTCTCCATAAAATAAAATGTTGATACCTAGATTGGATGGATCCCCTTGAGTCTCAGACATATTCTCTTAGCATTTGTAGGGGGACCATTCACCTCACCAGAATGACATCAGTGTGCGCTGGTTATACCTCCAGGTCATGGGGTGTCTTGTGGCTTAAAGCATGCAGCAACCACACTGGTCTGTATTAGGCTATTCTGCTAATGTTGCTTGTACCTTGGGACCCTGGTTTTGAGTAACTGGGTCCATATTTTTGTCTTCATAAATCCTTCTAAAAAATATATTCTTTTCCATGAAACTCCCTGTGAATGAACTAAAGTTCTTGAATTTATTTTCTCCTAATTGGACTTAAACAGCTGCTGTGCACAGCCCCTAATACATTCTTGAGTTTAATATAAGAGTATAAATTATCTGTTTGTACTCAATATGAGGTTGTTTATATGGACCACTTCAGTTAGCATATTTAATTTAATCTGATAAATACCACTTAAAGTCCTCATTAATGTTTCTTGTGCTGGTTGGTGATGGGGGCCAGTGTTAGACCCACACATAAGGAGTATAAAGAAATATATCTGCTATTAAGATCTCCCTTATTCTTTGGTGTGCACTATCTAGGGATTTACAACTCCATGAACACTTAGGTGATTGATACCTGATATAATTTGGATCTTGAATGTCTCCCAAAGACCCATGTGTAGAAGACTTGATCCTTGGCCTGTGGTGCTATTGGGAGGTGGTGGAACTTTTAGGAGGTGGGGCCTAGTAGAAGGAAGTTAGGTCATTCATTGGTGGTGTGCCTTTGAAGGGCATATTGGAATATTGGCCATTCCCTCTCTCTGTTTTGCTTTGGCACAATGAAATGAACATACAAACTCCCAACATGCACTTTTGGCCTGATGTTCTGCCTTGCCAAAGACCCAAAAGCAGTGATGCTATATGATCATTAGCTGAAATCTGTGAGACTATGAGACAAACCCATCCACATCATAAATTGATTATTAGTATATTTTGTTACAGAATGCTAACCCAATGATTTCTATTTTAATTTCAAGTAATAACATGAGTAGCAAATATATGTAATGGAGTTACTCTGTTACCTATCCTGTGCTGATTGTGGGAATCTCAGATAAGCATGAAGTCTATCAGAAAGTAGAGAACTTATCCTGTATTTCAAGGACTACCACATGATATAACTGTGCCAGAGGTCAACATTCCAACCAAATAGAATCACATGCTTTTCTCAACCCTATGAAATCAAGATACAATTGCACAGTCAGCTGTCTTCTCCTTAGGCTTTTTGTTCTTCTATAATAAAAATGGAAACTAGGACTGCTGTCTTCATTAGGATTACTAAGGCAAATTGGGAAGTATATGTAATCCAACCTTGACCATTGCCCCATATAACTGGAAATTTTGATCCATACAACCACACCATAGTGTCAACATATGACATCTGCTTTACTTGGCTCCTAAACTCCAAATTGTTCTCTTTAGAATGCTAGATTTAACCTTTAGACTCAGGTTTATTATTAATATCTTGTCCTTGTTAATCATCATGGTTGTTCTCTGGATTTATCTTCTAACACTATGTATAGTGATATAACTTCCATAATAATAGAGATGAAGTTAAGCTGTAGTAGAGGCATTTGGTTACCCAGAATTAAATTCAAATTGATATAAAGACAGAGGAATGTGACATATTTCATTTTTGTGTCTCTAAGTCATATTCACAGCAAACATGCCTACTAACATTGGTGGTCCGTACCTTGAGTCTTGTTTCCACCATCTCCCACCAGGTATCTAGTCAGTTCAGCATTTCTTCCTTGCAAATGTGAGTCAGAACCCTTTCTGAAATTAGCATCTTATCATTTACTATCAAACAAGGTAGTTTAGGTCATTGAAGATTAGATTTTATATGAATCACCGTTGGGGAAGAGAAATTCTAGTTTCTATGGCTTTCTTTGGGAAGGTAGTTGTGTTCTAGGAACCATGAGGGCAACCAGTTTGTGTGTGTGTGTGTGTGTGTGTGTATCTTAATGGTAGAGAGACCAATCCAAAGAGAGGACTCTATAAGTGTTATTACTCAGAGATAGAAAGGTTTTGTTATGTTTAGGAAATGCTAAGAAGGCCAGTCCTGTTGGAATGCAGTACAGGAAAAGAACTTGGTAAAACATGAAGGAGGGGGATAGATAAGATTAGGATAAACCAATGTAGGAGTTTTTATTTTAATAGGACAACATAGTTTATTGAAAAGAAAGAGATTTCTAAGGAAAATGAACCAACATAAAGAGAGAATGTTCCAGTTGGAAGGAATCCAGAAGTCATCTTGCCCAACAATTTCATTTGCAGATGGAAAGTTAAGCAACAGAAATGTTAGGTAATTTTAGCCAGGCCCAGTGGCACATGCCTGTAATTCTAACAGCTTGGGAGGCTGAGGAAGGAGGATTGTGAATTCAAAACCAGTCTCAGCAAAAGCTAGGCACTAAGCAACTCAATGAGACCCTGTCTCTAAATAACATACAAAATAGGGCTGGGGATGTGGCTCAGTGGTCAAGTGCCCCTAAGTTCATCCCCAGTATGGAAAAAAAATGAAAAAAAAACCCACAGAAGTCACCTTGATAAATGAAAGTAGACCAAGGTTTTATGAAATTCTTGTTGTTAAACCTAGAAAATTTGATTTTACTTTATATCATTATATTAAAATCTGACCATAGAAAAAAATTTAAATAGCTTTGTGCTAATTATAGTCATCTTAATTACACACAAATTTTTAAGATTTACCTTCCATAAACTTTTTGCAATTTATTTAGACACTTTACGATCTTTTCACCCAACAAGATACTTTTTTTCTTTTTTGTTGTTTCAGATTTTTTCTTAAATTTACTTTCTGAAACAATTTTTATCACTCCCTTCCTCAATGAAATAAAATAGTTTTTTTTATAGTGCTTTAATCAACAGCTAAAACCTTGCATATTCTTTGTATATGGAATTTTAACTGTTAGAATTTTAACTCTTAGCAATATTGCTTTCAGTGAAGACCCAGAAACAAAGCAGTCTTACATTAGTTTTCCATTTACCAACAACCTATACAATCACATTTAATAGACAAAATATATGTTGTCTTATAGAATTTAAGAAACCACAATACTTATATTTAGCAGTTGATATGTGTTTTAACTTTGCAAATTTATCAGATTCCTCTCTTAACAAACACATTTATAAAAGTTTATTCCATTTATGTTAAATTGAAAACCAAGTTATTAGATAGGCCTACTTGACATTTTAAGCCATTTCTTTTCTGTAAAAGAAAAATCCTAGAGGCAATGAACATCACACTTTAAAACTTTCATAGAAACTAACACTCTAGTAACTGTTTAACAACCTAGAGTAATGTGTGAATTAACTTTAAAGACAACTCTTAACTGTTTAGCCATTTTATGTCACAAAAGCTAATTGGCATTTGGATCCATTCTTCATAGATTAATGAGCATTGATTTATCTATATGACAGTTTTAGTACAATGTATATGATTTATAGATGCAAGCACCTCCATTCTGGGTGAGGCCCAGTTCTCCCTCCAAAAGTCTTCAATTCATGGTGGGATCAAGAAACCCTAGAAATAAGCAGGTTAAAATGATTTCAATTAGGATATTTTCCAGTTCACCAGATGGCACTTTGGATGGGGCCTTAGTGGTAAACACAAGTCAGTCCATAGACTTGTTCCCCCACATAGTCACACTTGAGAGTGAATCTGCCACTAGTGAGTTTTGCTTGTGTGCAGGAAAAACCAGAGAGTGCTCTATTTCATAGAAGACAAGAAATAATAGGGGACTGTCTAACTCTTCCCTCTGTCTCATAGATAGGAAACCAGATTCCACCCCCCCCCCCCCGGGGAATGCATCAAAAGGAATTGCACTAAATTTGACTATCAGACCTTAAAGGAAAAAAAATGCCTAAGGTTTTCTGCACTTGAACCTGGCCGGTTTATCAATCAGCTTGGGGACAGAGATAACGGCCTCTGGAGGAAAACATAAGCGATAATACTACCTTACAGATAGACTTGTTTTTACCAAAAGGGAGAAAAATGGTCAAAAGTGCTTTATGTATAAGCTTTTTGCCTCTCATGCTCAAAATTCATGTTTTCCTTGTTTCTTAGGTGTCTGCCTGATAGCTACCTGAAATGTACAAGTGCCAGTGGCCAAATCAATTTGAGACTAGAGAAAGTAAGTTTCACTTTTAAAAGCAAGTGTCTGTGGGATCTGTTTCTTCTATTCTTTTACTCTGGGATTCTGTTCTTTCAGTAAGTTCTTTGCACTCTGGACTGGTCTGATAGCACCTTCCATGTGCTCCTTTATTACATTAATTATGGCTGTGCCTTTTTTTTTTTTTTAAATGTCTCTGTATCTTTCTGAGCTCAAGATCTTCTTGTGAATCACCTTTGGTCCTACACCAGTTAGTCTTGTTTGGTTAAACTGGAGTTTTTTTACCCTGGTTTTTTTTTTTTTCCAGTGTTTTTATTCAGAGCCTAGTTACTCAATGGTTAACTCTCAAGTACACTAAAAGAAAAAAGAGAACTCCCTCCTTTGGAGAGTCTTAAGGAGGGAAAATAAATATATTTTTTTTATGATGGGAGTAAATCTGTCCCCATGGAAGATAAGTGACTTCCTGAACATTTGATTTTAGTGTCTACAATGGATGGCAGACTGTACTCCTAGCAACCCCAACTATACAGACTTTTCCCATGAGTAAGTCACACTGTAAGAAATCTCTGATAGGCTTTATTTTAATTTCTAAAGTGTTAAATTTTAAAGTCTGTGTAATAACATCTATAACTCTTTTGTCTCCTACCTTTGGGAATCTAATACTGGCAAAAGGCTATAAAACCTTATTTCCTATTTGTTTTTATGTATATGTGTGCAGACCTGTATGTTTTGTGTTATGTTAGGGTTAGTAGGATATATGGCATTGTTGGAAGTAAACTGAGCACCAGAGTATACATGGGGAAGAGGCATTTCTGCAGAAAAGGAGAGAAATTTTTTGCTCACGCTACAGAGATTAATGGGCCACCTCTTTCCCAAAGACCTTGATCAGACTAATATCTCATCTCAGGATCCAGGGTCGGTCAGGTGAGGGTGCCCTTCATCACTGGACCAAGTTATTCAGAAACAGAAAAATAGGTAGTGGCCAATATTTGGTACCCCTGAGAGTTGTTGGGATCAGACTCAGAACATGAAAACCTGGAGCAGCATCAGGAAGTCACACTACCCTTTTGCCTCCAATTATCTCAAGCATTCCTTTGTCTCACATACCAATTCTCTCCCAAAGAAAGGAAACTGAAGCAAGTCAGCCCTAACATTCTCACTGCCTAGGTAAAGGGGGATCATCTCTGACTATCATCCGAGTCTTCAGACCAGCATCTGAGCTCATCACTTAACTGGCTGAATGTGCCCAGTGTTTAAAGATAGTTTGTCTACTAAGAAAGAACACAGAAAAGAGGAATGAGAGTTCCCTTGTTCCTATTACTTATCCTTCATGGAACCCAAATGAGATGTAAAATGGAAGTAGCCAGTTGGGTTATTTGTATTAGAATTTGAGGAATGAAATCCATGTACACGGGGTGAGAGAAAAGTAACAGAATTTATTAGAGTAATAGCAACAAAGCAGAGCTACCAAAAGGAAAATAATCCAAGAGAGGATGCCAATGGTTGTCTGTTGTCTAAGGGATTTTAAAGACATAGTTGATGACCTAGCACAGGTAATTGGTGGAATGAGGGGTATTAGCATGGACCAAACTCTCAAGCTCCAAATTTAATAAGCCAATCAGAAGTGCTTAATTTCAGTCGATTGTTTATGTAATTAAAAGGGCAGGTCCAATCTTGTAGTTTGACACATCCATGGGAAACAGGAAGCATTTCTGGGACTAGTCTGCTTGTGGTTGGGCATAGCATGGGGTAAGCCCTATAGAAGGGTTACTGTAATTGGAGTTGTCAGAACAGAAACAGGTATTCTAACCCAGAAGACGTCATTATGTTTAACATTGGCAGGGAGAAGCAAGTCACAAGATGTCTTTCAGACCTGATATCTCCTTTCAAGTGGACATGATGTCCCCCTCCCTTTCTGTCCTTCTCCAATGCCATTATCCTGGCTGCCTATGGGAAATCTATCTCCCTACCTCATCAAGAGAAATAAAAGCAAGCATAGATCCCCGTTTATACTGTGATTTATAATAGGCCAGGTGATATGGTTTGGATCTGGAATGTCCCCCCATATTTCAGGTATTGAAAGTTTGATCCCTAATTCAACTCTGTGCAGAGGTGAAATTGTGAAAAGTGATTGAATCACGGAGGATTCAGTGGATTATTAATTTGATGTCATTTTAGAGGTGGAGGAACGTGTAGGAGGAAGAAGTGAGTCCTTGGGAACATGCCCTTAGGGTCTTTGTCTTGTCCCTAGACTCTTTCTCTTTCTCATTCACATTCTCCTCTTTCTCTTTCCCCTTCCCTTCTCTTCTCTCTCTTTCTCTGCTTCCCATCTGCCATAAGGTGAGTAGCTTCCCTCTACCATGCCCCTTCTGTCATAATACCTGATACAGAAGATCCAGCTGACCTCATGATGAAACCTGAAACCTTAAGTCAAAATTAAACTTGTCTTAGGGTTTTTTTTTCCCCAGTTGTTGTCACAATGAAATCTGACTAAAACACCAGTTAATAAAAAGTTTCTAGATCCCAAGTCCAAAGATCACACTATAGTCAATTTGTGGATATACAAGTCCAAACTGAGGTGGATACATTTTCAGCTGAAAATATGTATTTTGTAATACATGTGGTAAGAACAATTAATTAAGATAACATAAAGAAAAAAAACAAGAGGATCTTTTTGAAATTTCTCATTCTTAAAATTTCAGAAGCAAAAAATATTCTGTGTAGAACTTTAAGGATTAATATTATCTTCAAAGATTTAGTGATATGTGTATGGTGGTTATCACAACATTTTCATTTAATTCACTTGAAGAAGTGTTGCAAAAACTCTATGGATGACAATAGTCTACCATAGACTTAACCAAGTGGCCTCAATTGCAGTAACAATGTGAATATGTTACTTTTATTTGAACACATTGACATATATGGTACTTAGTATATATCTATCAATCAAGAAAAAAGTTTTCAATACCTATAAAGAAAGAGAATCTTAAAAATATCAGTTGAACTTTACATGGGTAAGTCAATAGTGAGCATTCAGTCAAGTTCCAGGGCTATGTTCAATATCGATAACTCTCTCTCTTTGTTACAATGTAGTATATATATGATGCTTGATTATCTTCATATTGTGCACAATGTCACTTTGGTTTTAGGGGAGAGTATTTGATATTTCATAAATTGTACTAAGGGAGTATCAAACATAAATATTCTGGATCTCAGGAGTGTTGTTTATAATAGTCAAAACCAGGAACAATACATGTATATATGTTATACATGATTTAGTTCAAGTAATCAGTGTTACATGCAAAGAAACATATTCCATAAATCAAAATAATTGAAAGTAAGGCGTATATTTTATGGCATCTCTCTAATGTATCCCAAATAGATCTAATATATAATTTCTGGCATTGAGGGTAACATTTCTTAATAACCCATTTTCTTTCTTCTTTTGCTCATTAACTCTCCTTCTACCACATGAAAATTCTTCTACTATTCAGACTACATAAATTATTCTTCAGAGATTGAGTATTCATTATATTTAAAAAAAATATTTAGGAAAGTAATTTAGAACAAATGAAAGTCAGCCCCACAAAAACATGATAGATATCATTATGGTTTTGATATGAGGTGTCTCCAATAAGCTTATGTGATCGACAATGAGGGAACATTCAAAGATAAAATAATTAGATTATGAGAGCTGTACCCTAATATCAGGAGGACTAATCCAATTGATGGATTAATAACTTGAATGGACTACTGGATGGTAACTGTAAGCAGATGGGGTATGACTAGAGGAAGTACATCACTGGGGGTGTTTTGAGGGTTATATATCTTCTTTCTGGTTCCTCCCTCCCTCCCTCCCCATCCCAGCTACCATGAGCCGAGCAGCTTTTCTCCACATGTCTTTCAGCCGTGGTGCTCTGCCTTTCCTAGGTCCCAGAGCAATGGAGTTGTCTGACTATTAACTGAACCTCTAAAACCATTAGCTCAAAATAAAAATTTTTTCCCCAGAATTTTTTTTATTTTTTATGTTTCTTTTTACTTGTAGATGGATACAACACATTAATTAATTAATTAATTTTTTGTGGTGCTGAAGATCAAACCCAGTGCTTCACATGTACTGTGCAAGTGCTCTATTACTGAACCACAACTCAATTCCCCCCAAATTTGTTCTTGTAGGGTATTTTGGTCATAGCAATTAGAAGCTGACTAACACAGATACTTAACAGTTTAATCCTAAAATGTCACATGTTCCTAAAATTTCTTCAACTTTCATAGAAATCAAACATGGTCTTTTGATAACTAAGGAAGATATTCTACATAAAATGCACTACTAATTCCAGAGCTGTTTCTTTCTCATTATGAATTTACAGTTATCATTATTTCTTTATTATTAATATCAGGTATATGGTGACAGTAGTCTAACAATTATAACATTAGGTTCTTTGGCTTAGACTCACCCAGACTATTCAAGTACACTACTACTAAGTGCTCTAATATAGTATCATAAATATATGAGAAGTCTACTGAAGTTCAACTAAGAACCAGAAGTGATGTTATAAATTGTAAACATTAAATATTTGTTCCTTGTATACTATCTATGTACTCGCTGTAAATTTTGAGGATTTACATAAACTTGCGTCTTTCTGCATTAAAGAGTTAACTTCTCTGTGGTGTCTTTTCACTGGAAAATATAGATCAAAAGGTATATAAGTCATTAAGTTATACCCAGTGCTTAGTTTTTAAAAATGGTACTAACTACTGAGACCCTCTTGACCACAGTTTCCACAATATGGCCTTTGTTTAACACTTAAACTATATTTACTTTGGGACAACCATCTGTAAAATTAAAATTTACTCAACTTGTATCACTTTTTGCATGCCAGAACTTGGTTATAAGTTTATAAATTAGAGAAAAACAGATTTATTTAGCAATTTATACATATTTACCTATGTTTGTTTATAATATTTTTTTCATGCAGATTTTTTTTAAGTATGGGGGAAAAAAAGAATTTCAGAGAGACTAGGGAATTTTCCATGGATACACAGACAGCATTTGGCACAGGTGAGATTCAAACTGAAATTATACTTAACTTCTAAATCCCTTTCAGTCTTGCACAGTGCTTTCATGGAAGAAAGCAATACTAACAATAAATGTATGTTCAAAAGTTATCATTCAAATATCTAAGGATGTAAAAACAATAAAAACAAAAGTGCAGACATTCATACATTGAAAGTATTTATTTCCCTTTGCACAGTAGAAAGAGCCATTGATTGTCTGAAGAAGTAATATAAGAGAAACCAAATTCAGTGTATCTGTGTCTGATAGGAAAAGATTGTGCTTCCAATGGCAGAAATTCCAATTTAATCACAACTTTAAAAGTTGGTTCTCTTTCTCATCCACATTGGAAGGTATCCAAAACACTTCTATGCTGTTGTTGGACTTTCAGTCTCCAGGACTGGATTCCTGATGAAGCTTCAGCCATGGTCTTTACCTTCCATCTCCCAGGAGGTGGAAGGAAAGCACAAATCTGATCCTTAATGACATTCCCTGGACACTGTTTTAAAATTTCACCTACATCCCACTGGCTAGAATTTTGTCACCTGTTCATACTTGACTGCAAGAGATTCTAGTAAATGTATTTATACTAAACAGCCTGATACTACTTTAAAAATGGAAGGCAATTTACTATGGAAGAAGAGAAGAATGGTGTTAAAGGACATCATAGTTTCTGTGACAATATTCGAAAACTCATCATTATTCCATGAAGAGTTTTTCCATCACCATCTTTTTTTCTGCTATTACTCAATATCTATTTTTAAGTGAATTTAGGGAGGTACTATAGAAAATGGAGAGACTATGAAGTCAAATATGACTGGACTTAAACAAGTAGTCTTCTACTTATAAACTTGTTTTAACTCATTTGAAGTTTTCTAACTCCTTTCACATTCAATTTTTCTTCGTATTTTTAAATAGAACAAACAATGACATTTGACTTTGAATTTTACAAATATTTCATGAAATAATTTAAGTATTGTGTTGGCACACAGTGAGCATTCAGTAAATATTAGCTTATTGTTGTTCTTTTTTATTGTTATTTCTTCTTATTGTTATTTTTTATTTTCCCTTGGGATTCATTAGAAGTCCATTGTCATGTCTTGAAAGTTAATCTAAAGTAGTACTCATAACTTCAATCCTTCTCCAATCCCTGTTCTTGGCTTTATTTCATTAGCACTCATGTAGCAATTATACCATGTCCCTGAATGGACTTCTGTGCTTTCATTCTTCCCTGAAGATCATTCAATCCATCATTCAATTCATCATGCTAGAGTTTTTTCCCAAAGAGAAACTCTGATGGAAAAGACTACTGTCCACTAGAGAAAAAAATACAGAAAATCTTTTAGAAATAAAATAAGATAGATGAGATGATACTTTATAGTATTTTACACACACACACACACACACACACACACACACACACACACAAAATGTTATCTCGCTTCTATCCTTGTTGCCCCTTAATGCACACACATTGCATTCTTGAGCTTGCTGTTCCTGTGATCCAGACACCACTGTGTCACAAACTTGATTTCCTTTTTGTTTCCTATCATTCTAATTAACTTGTTTTTAAACAACTCTGAATAGCCTTATCCTGGTGCCTTTCCTTAGGAAATGTGCATTGACTAAAATGTCCACCCCCAATTTTTTATCATCAAAATCCAATTATTTGAAATAAATATAGCAAAATGTTAATAATAACTAAATAAAATGGTTGGGTGCATGAATTTCACTATATTTTCTGATTTTCTCTAATTTTTTTGGCAACAAATGTTTTAAATTTAAGAAATCTAATTTGTTACTCAAGGATAAAATAACTATTCAGATTTTCTGGAAATCTTTTCTTCATCATTTTCTTCTCATTCCCATCTCTTTTTTCTTATTTAAATCTCCTATGAATTATTAATAATTTCCTAGGGAATTGAAGAAATTGTGGTAGTTAGCATCCTTTCCTATTGGATTTTTTTTCCACATATCAGGCAAGGATGTGGGGGAAAAGGCACATCATGCATTGATGGTGGGATTGCAAATCATTCTGGAAAGCAGTATGGAGATTCCTTAGAAAACTTGGAATGGAACTACCAGTTGACCCAGCTATCCCACTCCTCTGTCTATACCCAAAGTACTTAAAATTAGCATTCTAGAGTAACACAGCCACAACAATGTTCATAGTAGCTTAATTCACAATAACTAAACTGTAGAAGAAACCTAGACGTCCTTCAATAGATGAGTGGATAAAGAAACTGTGATATATATACACAATGGAATGTTACTCAACATTAAAAAAATCATGGCATTTGCAGGTAAATAGATGGAGTTGTAGAATATAATGCTAAGTGAAATAAACCAGTCCCCAAAAACCAAAGTCCAAATATTCTCTCTAATAAGTGAATGCTGATCCAAAATGGGGAGGGAGGAGGCATGGAAAAATGGAGGAACTTTGGTTGGGCAAAGGAGAGGTAGGTGGGGGAGGGTGTAGGGGGGCAGGAAAGATGGTAGAATAAGATGGACATCATTACCCTAAGACTGCCTATAGGGTGTGATACTACATCGTGTACAACTAGAGAAATGAAAAGTTGTGCTTCAATTATGTACAATGAATGAAAATGCATTTTGCTGTCATATATATCTAATAAATTTTCAAAAAAGAAAAAGGTGTCGATAGAGACTTTTATCTGAGTTTTCAACCAAGTGAAATCAACATTCATTTAATCCCCAAACTCCATAGACAAGTAGATTACATGTTTAAACGTGGAGAATTGAAGAATTAGACAAGAGAATTAAAGGCCATAAAATTTTGCAAATTGAACAAACTAAAAAGTGTTTATTGAGGTTGTGAAAATTGACTGAACAGAAGACATATGAATGCTTTGGGAAAAAAAAGTTTAGATGAATTACCAACTGCATAAGAATGTTTGGCTCCATAAACAAAAGCTATCACAGAGAAAGTTGAATTAGAAGCTTTATCATAGTTTTCTGATATGTTTGAAAAGTATTCTAACACTAGTTCTTCATAGTCCTTATTTCAAAATAAGTATTCTGTCATCCTGAACAGATAATTTTAACTCCTTTATTTAATCTCAAGTTGGCCATGCTATGTCAACTTACCCTGATAAATTTATTTAAAGATATGTGAACCAACATTATAAAAGAAAAAAAATCTTCAGTACATTGTGGAACTGCATTAATTGCTACATTTTTGACACATTCTAAATTATATGTCCTAGCATGATACACAGCATATTTAAGCAATGAACTATTCATATTCATTCTTTTAGAATAAGTTGAGAAATGTCAATATAAGTAGCCCCTATTTCCATAGCAATTGAGTTTCTTTTTTTTTTCTTTTCCATTTTTTCATTTGTTCTTTTTAGTTATTCATGACAGTAGAATACATTTTGACATATTGTACATACACAGAGAACAACTTCCCGTTCTTCTGGTTGTATATGATGTGGAATTATATTTGTCATGTATTTATATATGAAAGTAGGAAACTAATGTCTGATTTATTCTACTATCTTTTCTATTCTCAGTCCCCCTCTCTTCCCTTCATGCCCTTTTGTCTGATCCAAAGTACTTCTATTTTTCCCTAACACCCCACCCACTTATTGTGAGTTTGCACCTGCATATCAGAGAGAACATTCAGTTGTTGGCTTATTTCACTTAGCATGATATTCTCCAGTTCCATCCATTTACTGGCAAATGTCATAATTTAATTTCCCTTTATGGCTGAGTAATATTCCATTGTGTATATATACCATAGTTTATTTATCCATTCATCTGTTGAAGGGCATTTAGGCTGATTCCATAGCTTAGCTATTGTTAATTGAGCTTTCATGAACATTGATATGGCCATGTCACTATATTATCTGGTTTTAATTCCTTTGGGTATATACTGAGTGGAATAACTGGATCAAATGATGGTTCCATTCCATGTTTTCAGAGGAATCTTCATACCGCTTTCCAGAGTGGTTGCACCAATTTGCAATCCCACCAGCAATGTATGAGGGTTCCTTTTGCCCCACATCCTCGCCAACATTTATTGTTATTGGTATTCTTGATAACTACCATTCTGACTGGAGTGAGAGGAAATCTCAGTGTAGTTTGAATTTGTACTTTTCTAATTGCTAGTGATGTTGAACAGTTTTCATTTGTTGACCATTCATATTTCTTCTTCTGTGAAGTGTCTGTTGAGTTCCTTTGCTCATTTATTTATTGGGTTATTGATTTTTTTGGTGTTAAGCTTTTTGACTGCTTTATATATCCTGGAGATTAAAATTCTATCTAACATGCAGGTAGTAAAGATTTTCTCCCATTATCTAGGCTCTCATCACATTTTTGATTGTTTACTTTGCTTTTTAGTTTGATATGCAATTGGGTTTCTATAAGACAAATTATTATTAATTCATTCTCACTGGGGAAACAGTAGCAGAAAAGGTTATCGCTAGGCCAGTAGGATGGAGGTTATTGCTGAAAGAACAGGAAGAGAGATGGAAGCTCTGCCTATATTCCTGACTGAAAAGAAGGAAGTAACAGGGCGACTTTTCCTCTTGATTTGTATCACAGCAATTACTTGTTTACAAATTTTTAATTAAAGAGGCAGAAAGATCTTTCAACCTGAGTAAGTAGTTATGTCTATATTTCAATGATGAAAATCAATACTCAAAAAAGGTGGGGTTTTTTTTTCAGAAATTCCTTACTGTTTTGTGGATTATTGTCTACAAATTACTCCTTTCTCAGTGGTTTTACTTCTTCCGAGTTAAACTACTCTTCTGGTTAGACATTCTGCAGAGGGATGAGCCTATCCTCCTCACAGTAATCATGCCTTGTCTGGAACTGAGTCCCACATTTGTGAACAATGCATTGGAGTTTCATTTCTTCCCTGTAAATTCACACAGCCTTACTCTTCTAAGAGAATCGTAAGTATTCTTAAGTAAACTTCAAATTGCAAACTAAAATCAAGACAGGATTTCAAGACTAACTGAAGCAAGCACTGTGCCCTTTCTCTTGAATATGAAGAAGTGGTGGGAAAAAAAGATATCTGATAGATAGAGTGGATAGCTTTGCTTTCACCATGATAGAGTGGATAGCTTTGCTTTCAAGTAGACAAACTTTCTCATCTTTGCCTGGAGATGAAAGAATATGAGGTAAGACCGAGTAAGAGTAACAGAAAGCAAGAAACAGAAATGGGATGTAAAACGAGGAGTAGCATACAGTAAAGTCAAAATGGACTATGTAGAGCATAGTTGGGGCAAGTGCTTCCTTTGGAACAGGCTCTACATAACTGAGCACGGGAGTCAAGGTACATGCCTTCTTCATGGTGATGTTGTCTGTGCTGGGAGACAAGTGTGTGGGGTGGGCAAATCGGACCAACAGAAGAGGTAGATTACAAACGTGGGCTTTGGATTTAGAGAGAAGAATTCCAGTTTTGTCTTCTCTGCATACTTTGTGAAATTAAGCATGTTATTTAAACTCTGAAATTTTAATTTCCTCAATGTTTAAATGTTAAACATTACCAATGCCATGAGATAATTCCACAAAGTAAAATATTGATATATTGTTTTAGATATTATACTAAGAAATATTTTTAATATATATGGAAATTACTTTATGGCCAGCACTGTTCCAAGTGTTTTCATTTACCAATCCTTTTTTTTTTTCAAGCAATAAAGGTGAAAGGTAAATACCATTATCATCCCCCTTTTATACATATGACAATTCTCAGTTGAAGACTAGAGTGTGCCAAGTTCTTACCATGGCCCCTCACACACAAGTGCAGCTCAGTAAACGAGAACAATTATCCCACAAAATGTTACCCACATATTTTAAGTTTCATAAATGATTTAGTGATCTAATGGCTGAAATTATCTGGAGAAAGAATGTATTCACTGACAAAAATTTTTGCATAGAAGAAGATATGTCAATAAAAACTTAAGGAAAAGAATAGTTATATCCTACATAAGACTCTTATTGAACTAGGTGTTAATAGAAATTTTCAGATCTTTCTTGAAGAGAAAGAGAGAGTTAGTTACTCATCCAAATAGCAGAATCAATGAAACATAAAATCCCCTTCTTTCATATTTATAATATCCCCTCCTCCAAGGTTAATGAATGAGAACATCTGTTTTTATTTTTGATGTCAATAAAATGTAGAACTGTGAAGTGTGGATACTATGTAGAGTCAATATAGAGATATACTGTTCCAATTCAGATGTAACCAGAATGGAAAAATTCATATCTAAAAATTTCCTTTTTCTTTTTTAATGAATCAAACACATGGGTAAAATTCTTCAAACCTATATGTTTTCACAAGTACTTCTTTTGTTGGATTTTTATATGAAGCCATTAAAAACTTAGAAAATGTAGTGGGTTTTACATATTCTGTTTATTCCCCTTTGTAATTTTACATCTTTATCATTGTTCAGAAAATATTCTGAAGCATAAATCAATTTTTGAAATTTACTTTGTGCTCTATAAGTCCTTAACTTCCTCTTGTAATTTTTCCCCTCTAGGTTATATTGCGAATGCAATATCGAAGAGTTATTCTCACAAATGATTTTTGTCCGGTTTAGACATATGAATCTATGAATAGTTTTAGAGTAGTACTTAGCCCTTCACCTCTGCTCCATCTTAGAAGCAGATGTTTTCTGCTTGGTAAAAATATTTATCAAGTTGTTTTTGGGAGTGAACCTAAATCAAACTTTGCAGTAAAAGGCAGCCATCTGGAACCTGACTAACAGTGGGGAAATGGAGGAGGATATCACTCCCATTGTACAATGGAGGCAAAAAGTGTTTATTTCCTCTCATGCTGATTAAATTTTAAAGGGAAAGGTTAAATTGTATAATATAAAAAACAGGACTTTGGTCCCATATGTTCTCTGCCTTCTATAATTTGAAAGCACTGTGTGAACTTCCAGCTTCCAAGAGCTCCAACAGCAGGAACTAAAACAATCTAAAATTAGATATTAATGGGGAAAGTCTCCCAAGATATTAAAAAACATTCTTTTGTTTATTTTCTTTTGTATCATTAAGTAAATGTTATAAATCATAGGTCATAATTTCTGGGATGCTTCCAAAAGCCAACTCCTTTTTATACTGAGCACAAATTCCAAGAGAATTATACAAAGCTGACAGGAATTTGCTGTTAAGAACACTAGTAACAGTATATTGTTGTATTAAAGAAATAAGAAAACAAAAAGTAGAACTACTGACGAGGGTGATATTGAGAACTTCAAGAATGAAAACAGGTAGACATTAAGAAACAATAACACTTGAGAAGTTAATGAAAAATAATATGTACAATACATTTCATTTTGAGAGAGAGACGGGAATGGAAAGGGAGAGAGGGAGGGAGAAAACGCTGAACCATAGTCAGTTCTTGCCTACAGGCAAAATCACTAGCCTTCAAACAAACTCAACCCTGATTTGCCACCATTTAAATGAAGCATTTGTTAAAACTACCCCTCACTCCAGTGGAACTAATAAGTGAAACCTCTGCAGGCCATCCTATAGAATATCCATTTTTGTTTTATATTTATGTCATTTAGCTTTATACTACGGTAGACCATTCTACTGCAAAGATATTACAGATGTTTATTGATCACATTGTATTTACCATATAAAGGTACCAGGCAGATGTCAACAAATAGTCCTGCCATTGGGGAATTTACCAGCTTAATGGGAGGACCCGACAATAATTAAGTCAGCCTATAAAGAAAGAGCTTCATTAATTTGACAAAATGTTCATTAATTTGACAAAATGGTGCATTTCAGAAAAAGACAACAAAGGCGGGGGAGAAGAATGTGTAATGTATCATTATAAGTACAGAGAAAAGAAGGGGTTGGTGAGGAGCTATACTGAACACAGAAGCCACAACCTGATGTAAAAGTCCTTCAATGCCACACATGGATTTAGGCTTGCTTTAATACAGTAGCATCCCAATTGTAAAGAATACAGAAATTTTCATTTTAACAAACTCCTATGAATCTTATACTAAACCATTTAACCTAATCAAATAAAATAATCCTTTGCCATTATCAGAGACCAGTTGCATAGCTGGTAGACTATTTTTCTAACACACTATAGCATTATTATTATTATTTATTTTATTAGAATCACTCATGTTGAAGTTCTGTCATGAAATCACCATTTTTTTACAGGTAAAGAAGGTTCAGTTATTAGTAGTTACATATACTTCAATCTAGTTGCTGGAATTTTCCACAGATACTTCAAGAAAGTAATGTGTTCAGTGCTTATTTACATATTCCACAAACATTAACTGAGCACCCAATATCACACATCATTCCAGACCTTCAGGATAGCCACATTAAAATGAGAAAATTCTTCCTTTTTATTTTTTAATTATTTCTAGTTATAAGTATCAATATGAGAGAGAAGATGGGAGGGGAGGGGGGATAGTAGGGGATAGGAAAGGTAGCAGAATACAACAATTACTAATAGAGCATTATGTAAAATTGTGGATGTGTAACCGACGTGATTCTGCAATCTGCATTTGGGGTAAAATTGGGGGTTTATAACCCACTTCAATCTAATGTATGAAATATGATATGTCAAGAGCTTTGTAATGTTGTGAACAACCAATAAAAAAATAAGTATCAATATGAATTATTTTGACATAATCATAAAGGCATGGAATATAATTTGCTCTAATTCAATCCCTAGTATTTCTCCTTTCCCTCCCCTCTCTCCCCATTTCCTTTCCACTACTAATATTTCTGCTATTTACTTAGGTTTTTTTTTTCTTTTTTCTTTTTAGTTAGTGTCTTATGGATATTTATGATGGTGAGAGTCACTGTGCTATATTTGTATAGGTACATAGGAATATTAGGTCAGATTATTTACACTGTCTTTTCCTGTCTTATCCTACCTCCCTTCCTTTTATCCAATTTGTCTACTCCTCTGATCTTCTAATATTTTTATCCCCTCCCCTGACTTAATTTGGATTAGCATTTCCATATCAGAGAAAACATTGAACCTTGGAATTTGGGGGACTGGCTTATTTCACTTATATGATGGTGTCCACTTCTACTCATTTACCAGCAAATGCCATAAAGTTATTCTTATTTATGATTGAGCAATACTCCATTGTGCATATATGCCACCTTTTTGTTATACATTCATCTGTTGAAGGGCACCAAGGTTGGCTCCAAAATTTAGCTATTATGAATTGTGCTGCTATAAACATTATGTAACTGTGTCACTATATTATGCCAATTTTAAATCTTTGCATATAAACTGAGGAATGGGATAGCTGAGTCATATGGTTGTTTCATTTCTAGTTGTTGTGACATCTGCATACTGCTTTCTAATATGGTTGCACTAATTTGCAGTTCTACCAATAATATATAAGTGTACCCTTTTCCCCACATCCCACACCAACATTTATTGTTGCTTGTACTCTTGATAATTGCTGGTCTGACTGGAATGAAATCTGAATGTAATTTTAATTTACATTTCTCAAATTGATAGAGATGTTATTTGTTGACCGTTTATATTTTTCTTCTGAGAAGTGTCTGTTTAGTTCTTTTGTCCATTTGTTTGTTGGGTTATTTGTGTTTTGTTTTGTTTTATGTTATGTTTTTTGAGATATTTGTAAATCCTGGATAATAAAGCCCTATCTAAGAGCAGGTGGCAAAGAATTTTCCCATTTTATTGGATCACTCTTCATGCTTTTAATTGTTTCCTTTGCTGCAAAGAAGCATTTTAACTTGATGCCATGTAACTTACTGATTTTTTTATTTTACTTCTTGCACTTTAGAAGTCTTATTAAGGAAGTCAGTTCTTCAGCTTACTTGTTAGAGTGTTGGCTCTACATTTTTTTTCTAGCAGTTCCAAGGTTTCTGATATAATCTCTAGGTCTTTGATTCACTTTGAGTTTAGTTTTGTGCAGGATGATAGAGGTTAAATTTCATTCTACTATATATGGATTTACCATTTTCCCAGCACCATTTGTTAAAAAGACTATGTTTTCTCCAACATATGACTTTGGCACCTTTGTCTAGTATCAGATAACTGTATTTATGTGGGTTTCTCCCTGTGTCTTCTATTCTATCTTATTGTTCTTCATGCCAGTTTTGGTGCCAGTACAGTGCAGTTTTTGCTACTATACCTCTGTAGTATTAGTTGAGGCCTGGTATTGTGATGCTTTCTTCTTTGCTTCTTGCTAAAGATTGCTTTTGCTACTCTCAACCTTTTATTTTTAAAAAATGAATTTTACCACTACTTTTTCTAGTTCTGTGAAGAATGTCATTGAAATTTTGATGGGAATTGCTTTGAAACTACATAGTACTTTTGGTAGTATGGTCATTTTGATAGTATTGATTCTGCCTATCCAAGAATATGGGAGATCTTTCCATTTTCTAAGAACTTCTTCAATTTCTTAATTTATTTTCATTGTAGAGGTTCTTCACCTCTTTGGTTAGATTGATTCCAAAAGTTTGTTTTGTTTTCTTTTAAGGTTATTGTGAATGGAAGAGTTTTCTTGATTTTTTTTCAGCTCGTTCATCATTGGTGTTTAGAAACACAGTTGATTTATGAGTCTTGATCTTGTATCCTGCTTCTTTGCTGAATTCATTGATGAGCTCTAGAAGTCGTCTGTGGAGTTTTTGGGCATTCTAAATATAGGATTATGTCATCAGCAAACAGAGATAATTTGAGCTCTTCTTTTCCTATTTATATCCCTTTAATTTCTTTCTCTTTCCTGATTGCTATGGCTAGATTTTCAAGAACCATGTTAAAAAGAAATGGTGAAAGTTGGCATCCTATCTTGTTTCTGTTTTTAGAGAAAATGCTTTCAGTCTTAATCCATTAAGAATAATGTTCAAGGCTGGGGCTGTAGCTCAGTTGTAGAGCGCTTGCCTAGCAGGTGTGAGACCCTGGGTTCAATCCACAGCACCACATAAAAATTAAAAAAAAAAAAATAAAGACATTGTGTCCATCTACAACTAAAAATAAATAAATAAAAAAGAATAACGTTCAGCACAGGCTTATTTTATATAACCACTACAATGTTAAGGTAAGTTCCTTCTATCCCTAGTTTTTATAGTATTTTAAAAAAATGAATGGGTACTGCCCTTTGTCAAATGCTTTATCTGCATCAATTGAGATAATCATGTGATATTTATTTTTTTAATAAATATCTATTTATGTGTTGAATTATATTTTTACATATATATTTATGTGTTGAATTACATTTTTTTGAAGTATGTTGAACCAACAACATATGTTGAATAACAGCATCCTTGAGATGAAACCTATTTGATCAAGGTGCACTATGCTTTTAATGTGTTTTTGCATGTAGTTTACCAATATTTTATTAACAATTTCTTTATCTATGTTCATCAAGGATCTTGGCCTGAACTATTATTTCCTTGATGTGTCTTTGTCTGTTTTTTTCTATCATTGATTCTGTATTTATAAAATGGATTGTCAGTATTACCTCCTTTTCTATTTCATGGAATAATTTGAGGAGGATTGTTACTTGCTCTTTCGATGTCTTTTGGAACTCAGCCAAGAATCCTTATGGTCCTGGACTTTTCTTTGTTGGAAGCCTTGTGATAGCTGCTTCAATTTTATTTCTTGAAATTGATCTGTTTAAGTTTTCTATACCCTATTGGTTCAATTTGGGAAGGTCATGTATCCTAGCAATTTGTCAATATTTTCAAGAATTTTTACCTAATTGGAGTATAAATTTTCAAAAGAGTTTCTGATTATCCTCTGTATTTCAGTAATGTCTGCAGTTATATTTCCTTTTTCATCTTAAGAGTTTAATAATTTGAGATTTTTCCCTCTTACTTTTGGTTTGTTTGACTAAGGGTTAAATAACCATGTTTATCCGTTCAAAAAATCAGTTCCTATTTCATTGATCTTTTGTAAATTTGTTTTAATCTCAATTTCATTAATCTCTGTTCTGATTTTAATTATTTCCTGTTTTCTAATGATTTGGGTAAAGGTTTGTCTTTTTTCTCCTAGGGCCTTGAAATATAACATTAGATTTTCTATTTGGAATCTTTCTATTCTTTTAATGTATGAGTTCAATGGTATGAACTTTTCTCTTTGAAGTTACCACTGAATTTATCCCACCAGGAGATTCATTTACTGATAGGATTAAGGCTCTCATAATCCAATCATGTTTTCTCTAAACCTTCTTGCATTGTCTCGCACATGAGCTTTAGGGGAATACCTCACCTCCAAACCATAACACACAGTTTTTATTTCCTGCCATTTTGATTTATTTCTGTGATTTAAATTGGACTTTATTTTCCTTTAATTGACTATTCTAGTGTAATGAACTTTTCTCTTAAAACTTTTCTCCTCAAAACATCCCAGAGATCTGAATATGTTGTATCACTGTTCTTTACTTAGAAGAATTTTTAAATTTCTACTCTTATTTCTTCTGCTATCCATTCATTGTTTAAAGGTGCAATTTAATCTTCATGTGTTAGAGTGGTTACTGTTTTTTTATCTTATTATTGATTTCTAATTTTATTCCATTATGGTCTGATAGAATGCAAGATATATTCTCTAATTTTTTGTATTTGCTAGGATTTACTTTGTGACCTAAAATGTGATCTATTTTAGAAAACATTCCATTTGCTACTGAGAAGAAATTTAATTTAATCACCTATGGATGAAATAGTCTATATATCTGTAAGGTACATATTATTATTAATTGTATGTTTTACTTCTGCAGAATATTTACTTAGCATGTGTTTGAATGATGAGAGGCATATTAAGGTCACCCAGTATTATTATATTGTGTTTTATTTGATTCTTAATATTGAGAAGGGTTTGTTTGATGAAAATAAATACTTCATTGTTTGGGGGCATAAATATTTATGACTATTATCTTATTGATATATGATTTCCTTTAACAGTATGAAGCAGCATTCTTTGTCTCTACTGATTAATCTTGGTTTTAAGTCCACTTTATCTGATATGGGAATAGCAACCCCTGTTTGTTTATGAGTCCCATGTGAATGTTTCATTTTCTCCAATCCTTTCCTCTTCAGTCTGTGGATGTCTTTGCCTATGAGGTGAGTCTCTTGCAGACAACCTACTGTTGGATCTTGTTTTTTAATCCAATATGCCAACCTAAGTGTCTTTTGATTGAAGAGTTTAGACTGTTTATATTCAATGCTATTATTGAGAGATAATGTTTTAGTCTGCTTTTTTACTGCCATGACTAAAACGACTTGACCAGAACAATTTTAGGGAAGGAAAAGTTTATTTGGGGGCCCACTGTTTTGGAGGTCTCAGTCCATGGACAACCAGCTCCATTCCTAATGGCTCAAGCAAGGTGAGGCAAAACATCATAGTGGAAGAGTGTGGTAGAGGGAAGCAGCTCACATAATGATCAGAGGCAGAGAGAAACTCCACTCGTCAGATACCAAATATATACCTCAACGACTCACCCCTAACACTCCACCTCCTTCAGCCACAACCTACCAGCCTACCACCCACACCCTACCACCCACGAGGGGATTCATTCACTGATAGGGTTATGACTCTTATAACCCAATAATTTCTTCTGCATTGTCTCACAAATGAGCTTTTGGGGGACACCTCACATCTAAACCATAACATATAATTTGTATTTCCTGACATTTTGATTTATTTCTGTGGCTTAAATTGGACTTGATTCTCTTTTAATTGACTATTCTTTTAGTGTAATGCATCTCTATGCTGGTTTTCGTTTCTTCTTCATAAAATATTTTATTAAACTAAACAAAAAAGAATTTCCTCAACATAGTTCTTTTTTTATATTTTTCTTGCCATTGACATTCATGTGTTTTAGGAGTTTTGCCTTTTGACCTACTTTCTTCCATTCCTTTATATCACTAGAGTTCTTTGGAAGCTGGCCAAAGAGACATTTTCATGAAATGTTTGTCTTTTCCTGTCCAAATTGAACACTCTCAAGTACAATTTTACAATCCCATTTTATAATATTATTTTTGATTAACATGTAATAATTGTACACATTTATGGGTATAGTGCAATAGCTCAATATACATGCACAGAATACACTGATAAAATTAGGGTACTCAATTAATATTGTCATCAAGCTCCTCTCTTCCCAGTGTTTCATAAATACAGAACAGGTTATTGTGAACCATGATCACCTCAATGTACTGTGGAACACTAAACTTACTCTTCTTTCTGATTTGGAATCCTTATCCAACATTCCTCAGGCTGCTTTCCCTGCACACTTCCCAGTTGGTAGCAATCACTGTTCTGCATTCAGATAGACTTTTACCTTCCGCACATCAAAGAGAACATCCGGTATTTGTCTTGCTGTGCCTTGCATGTTTATGTTCCAGTTCAGGATGTTCTCGTCCCCATACCCACTCATTTTGTTGCAAATTACAGAACTTCATTATTTTTTATTGCTCAATAATATGCCATTGTGCATATATACTACATTTTATGTATGCAGTCATCCATAAACAAGCACATTGGTTGACTCCATGTCTTGGATATTTTGAATAGTGATGCAGTAAACATAGGCAGACAGGTATCTCTTTGATATTCTGTCCTTTGGATATATAACAAGAACTGGTACAGCTGGATCATATGGCAATTCTATTTTTATTTTTTTGAGAAAACAATAAACTACACTTCATAATGACTGTACAAATTTCCATTCCCACCAACAGAGTATAAGTGCCATTTTTTCCACATCATTGTCAGTGTTTATTTTTTATCATTTTGATATTAGCCATTATAACTGGGTAGTATTTTCATTGCATTTTTTATTTGTATTTCCTTGAAGAATAAATAGGTTGAGATTTTTGTTTTGTATTTATTGGCCATTTGTATTTCTTCTTTTGGAAAGTGCATACTCAGATCATTTGCCCAATTATACTGGATATTTTTGTTGTTGAAGTTCATATTTTTGTTGTTGTCATTTTTTAAATCTTCTATATATTCTAAAGATTAATCTTTTGTCAAATAAATAGTTTCCACCTATTTTCTCTCATTTTGTAGAATGGCTCTTGACTTTGTTGATTGTTTCCTTTCCTGGGCAGAAATTTCATTTGCTCTAATCCTATTTGTCTTTTTATTATGCTTCTTAGTTCTTATACCAAAAAAAAAAAATTATTGCCCATACCATGTCTTGAAGTGTTTCTCCTCTGTTTTCTTCTTGTAGTTTCATGTCTTGCATTTACATCTTTGATCCATTTTGAATTGACTTGTATACAGAGTGAAAGAGAGGAAATGGCTTCAAATTTTCTATACATGAACATCTAGTTTTCACAGCACCATTTATTGGAGAGGCTGTCCTTTCTCCAATATGATTTTGGTGTTTTTGTCAAGAATTAGTTGGTTGTACATTCGTGAGGAGACACAATTTTAACATAAAGCATGTTGAAACATTCCAACTTCTACAATTCTAATAACCCTTACATGTTTATGTTCCAATCTAAGAAGTTCTCTTCCCTATCCCCAGACCATCTTATCCTCTTCTATGGAAAAGGCTTTGGAGTCTTCAGCAAGAGCTAAGGGACCCAATCATTCTTCACTTTGAATGATCTGTGTGACGACTGCCTCAGACAAGTTCTGGTCAAAATTTCTCATTGTTTTCTCTGCCTTCTGCCTTTTAAACTTTTCTCCAAATGGTAGTAAAGGTAAGAAACTTGTTTAGGATTCTTTAATGTTGGGGATCAAGCAGGGCCTCCTTTTGCTCCACTTAACCTTCCATACTGTTGTATTAAAACATTTTTAACCCCATCAATTTCCAATTTGTCCATCATATTTCCTAATAGCCATAAAAACATTTCCACTTTGCTGGGGTGAGTGCCATGACTCTTCTTTTCCTTTTAACTCTTAGTTTCATCACTGCAAATGTTTTATTTACTTACCTTGTTTCTTAATAGACTTTCAAATATACCTATCTTTTTTGGATAAGCCCAATGACTTTTACCAATCTTTTTTTAATTAACCTAATGTTTTTACTAACATTCATAAGACCCATGAGGGAAAGTTGAAAATTTAACAAGGCTTTTCTGTTAATTCTTCATCCATAAGGTTATGTGGGCTGCTCACAGAGAAGGAGCCTCCTTACCCCAGCATTTACCATAACCTGAGTAGGGGGTATATTCATGGGTATATCCTGATCATCAAAAATTCAGGCCACCATGGCTCACACAGAAAGCATGTCAGGTTCCTCATTTGGCTCATTTTTTTGGCATTTATAGGTAAAATCAATTCATCTTTCCAGGGTTAATAGACCTTACAATGGCCTTTATCCAGTTTGCCAGGTGAATAACCTTCTATGTATATGTATTACAAACAACCCATGTGCTTGTTTTATGATGGGTTGTGGGTCTTACAACAATCAAGAATTTTCTTTAACTCCACTGCATTTAAATAGAAGACATTGCTACTAAATTAGTTACTCTAATAATCGATTTTAGTAAAAGTTCCTCAGGAGGCTGATTATACCGATCTATAAAAGGAGATAACTTCTTCACATTATACCCTCTAGTTTTGATGATTTCTTGGTTTTCTTCTTCTCCCACATTAACCTCCTTCTTTGCCGCAGTCTGGCTGGGCACAATTCAGGAGCCACTTGTCAAAAGAAACGAACTTTATTTTTAGAACCACACACTCCAAACCACACAGCTCCTCAGGAAAACCTTCAGAGCCCAACTGCCACCACTGGCTTCCCACAAGCCTCTCAACCTCCCCTACTCCTCCTGCTCTAGAGGCTGATTGGCTGGGTCACATGGGCAGAGCCAAAAAAAGTCCCCCAATGAGCAGCTCTGTGGTCTGAAAGGGCGGGGAAACAGCCCAATGAGCATCAATGCAGAGGAGCCAATCAATTGGCAGCTAGAAGTTTGCTGGGGCCGCTGTGAGCCAATCATCAGCTGGCAGCTGGAAGTTTGCTGGCAGCTGGAAGTTTGCTGAGGCCCCTTCAGCTGTGGCTCTCAACACTTCTTGGTGACCACAGATCATAGAGGTACTAAGGGGGCATAATTTTCTGCCTAAGAGGAGTAATGGCCTGAATTTGGACAGACCACTATCTGAGTTTGTCTAACCTCTAGGCCTGACATAATGCTCTATTTTACCTTTATTTTAGCTATTACAGATAGCAATAACAAAGGAACTACATGTTATGCTATTTTCTTATTGATTTTCTTTTCTTATGTATTCAGTGAACCAACTCTCCAGAAGTTGGACCCATCTTAAATTTCATTGGTAATGTTTACCTTTAATAGGTAATTTTGGAGCAGCTGCTACTCCATAACATGGGTGACCACATGGTCACGAAGAATCACAGTTCATCTGTCATCCTTTTATCCTTTCTCTTTTCAAAAACCATGTTTCTGTTTTCCAGGGCTGTTCTAGTGAATGGCATTTCTAACACCTAATGGGTTAAGAAAAATCAATTTCAAAATCAAACTTAGGCATTTTCCCTTGCTACATACTCACATAGATCACTGCTAATACCAGAGGGAATGGGGTTTCCACACCCAACAAGCAAGCAATTCTGCAGTGGTGGACATTAGCTGATGTCTTCAAACTCAATTCAGTTCTGACAATTTCTCCCTAGAAAAAGCATCAGATCCCACAGGACAAGGGCTCAGTTCCTAAGATTGCTATGTTGGGTTTGGTTCCAGCTGAATGCCATAGTATAGTCTTCCTATAAGTCATCTTTCACTATAAACAGTGGCTTTGGGTACAGTGGGGTGAATACAAAACCCTCTGTCTCTGAGAGCCATGTGGGGGAGAAGGTACTCTAGTGGCCCAAATGAGTATAGTACAGATAACAGTAGACATGGAACACCCACTCATGACTATTTTTACAATGTGGAATTCAGTAGATGTTTTCTTAGCAATGACAGCAGGGGAAATGTGTGTACCATTGGGCCAAGTGGGGAAAAGCCATGGGTGGCTTAACTAAGGAAAACTTGGTTTTAGATTGGCTGATTTATTTGAGAAAATTAAGAGTGTTTGGGTATATCTCAGTGGTAGAATATACTATACAAGGCCCTAGGTTCAATCCCCAGCACTGGAAACAAAAAAAATCATAAAAAAGAGAAAATTATCTAGATCCAGAATATAAAACATTTTAACACATACTTTTATACAGTCTATAAATATCACATAGCCATAAAATTTCAAGCTTTTGACTTTTTCCAGATTTAATAAATTACCATGTTTTTCTCAAATATTTATGAAATATTATAGTTAATGCCATATCTAATTTTATAGTATGCTGAGGGCCATTACCAAGTAGAAATGACGCATCAAAATTTCCTTGCTAGTGTACCCCATGTTAATGATTTCGCTGTTGACATTGCATGTAAGGTGACCTTGCTCAAAGACCAAGGCGGATCCGGGTTTAGAGCTGATCAGGTTTGAGGAAGTATCCCGGTCCTTGGGTTAAGGGCGTTCCCAGTTTAAGACCTTGGATTTTAGGGAAGTTCGATGTTGAGGATTATTGCTGCTGGAATTAGGGCGTTCCTGCTGCCTGAGCTCCCATTGAGTTCTCGTGAGATTCAGAGAGCATTTTGGGAAAAAAAGCCTCGTGGAGTAGGTGAATTGGGTGGCAGCAGAACTGGGATTGCCCCAGTACGTGTGTGTGGAGGCCGGTGTGAGTTCGGGAATAAAGATTTGCTGTTTGAATCTACAAAGCTGTGTGGTGGCTCGTGATTCTGTGCCCAGCCAAGACTGCGGCAATAGTATGCTTTATTTGCCATTTTGCTCATTCTTCTTTAGTAAGAAATTCATTATATTTTTTACTTTTATTTTCTGGTTATGCCTCTAAGAAATATATTATTATTATTATTATTATTATTATTATTATTATTATTCAAATAAGTTGTAAAATGTCTTCTGTTTCATATGAATTTTATAATTCAGTTTTCAATTGCTCAGCTTTCTTAAGGGTAACAGTTTCCTGACATTGCTTCTTTAAAGTCTTATAGGATAAGGTAGAGAATCACAAGAAAATTGATATGATTCCCTCTGAAAAATAATACAACAACCTGAAGAATGTGCTTTCCTTGGGCCTAATATTTTCAAGATGCAAAAGAAAGAGAGAAAAAAACAAGAGAAAGAAAACAATGTTGATTTCAAAGAATTATAAGGACATCCAAGACCTATATACCTAATAAAACTAAATTTAAGACATTTAATATAGTATTAATCCTTAAGCCAAAATAATCTTAAGAATTTTTTAAAAATTCTAACTACACTGAAGAATAAGCAAATAGTCAATCATACTTGTCCTCTTCAGGTAACTTGAAAGAATAAGGGGAGGGCAAGGTGACAGATTTTCTGTTACAAGAGCTGTCTGTTCATCACTATTTTTTCATTGAGGTGTACATTTAATCAGTGATACAGAATGTGAATATGTATATTTTAAGGGTCTTTTGTGCCTCAGGGATTCTTAGAAAGTCTAAAATAAAAAAATATAAATGCAACATGTTTCTGCTCTGAAGGTTCTTCTAGCTGAGTTTCCTCATTTCTATGGTTTGCTCAGGAAGGAAGCGGATGTTGGAAAGCTGCTCCTAGACAGGAATGGAATTCTAGCAGAAATTAGAGCGTTAGGAAGATGTAGCAGATTTTGAATAGAGAGCCTACAGAATGGGAGCAAATTTTTATCACAAGCACATCAGATAGAGCACTAATCTCTAAGATATATACAGAACTCAAAAATCTTAACACCAGAAAAGCAAATAACCCAATCAATAAATGGACCAAGGAACTGAATAGACACTTCTCAGAAAACGATATACACTCAATCAACAAATATATGAAAAAATGTTAAACATCTCTAGCAAGTAGAGCAATGAAAATCAAAACCACTGTAAGATTTCATCTCACTCCAGTCAGAATGGCAGCTATTAAGAATACAAACAACAATAAGTGTTGGCGAGGATGTGGGGGAAAAGACACACTCATACATTGTTGGTGGGACTGTAAATTGGTGCAGCCAATATAGAAAGCGGTATGGAGATTCTTTGGAAAACTAGGAATGGAACCACAATTTGACCTAGCTATCACATTCTTCAGTTCATATCCCAAAGACTTAAAAACAGCATACAGGGACACAACTACATCAATGTTTACAGCAACACAATTCACAATAACTAAATTGTGGAACCAACCTAGATACCCTTCAGTAGATGAATGGATAAAGAAAATGTGGTTTATATACATAATGGAATATTACTCAGCATTAAAAGAGAATAAAATAATAGCATTTGCAGGTAAATGGATGGAGTTGGGGAATATAATGCTAAGTGAAATAAGCCAATCCCCAAAACCCAAATGCCAAATGTTTTTTTCTGATATAAGGATGCTGATTCGTAATGGGGATCCTGAAGAGCAGCATGGGAGGAATAGAGAAACTTTAGATAGATTAAGAGAGGAAGGGGAAAGGAGGGAGGATGGGGGTAGAAAAGATGTTGGAATGAGACACACATCATTACCATTAGTAGATGTATGAAAACATGAATGATCTGACTCTACTTTGTATACAACCAGAGACATGAAAAATTGTGCACTGTTTGTGTAATATGAATTGAATTGCATTCTGCTGTCATATATAACAAATAAGAATACAAAAAAGTTAAAAACACAAACTCTCATTTTTTCTACTACATAAATTTTGAAAGGTGGGAATTTTAGCAATACTACTACTACTAATATTATTAATGGTAATAATAGTACAACTTTGTACTTGGAAAGATTTTTCAAGGAATATAGAAACTAAAGAGTGTATTTTTTCATTTTGTGTTTACCTTGAATCATTTTGCTAGTTATGAACATGAGTCAATGTGCAAAACCTGTAAAGCAATCAGCCTAGAGGCAAATTGCTGATGTAGTCAAAGACAAAAGTATTTTAGAGATTCTGATAAGTCCTATGATGGCCAAGTGTCATCCTCTGTGTTTATATTGTTTAATAAGAACAAATTCAAGAAGTTTATTTTATGGAACATCAAAAAGATTTAAATGAACAACTTAGGATTTCATTGCAAGCCTTTCAATCTACTTATATTAATTTAAAATACCATAGCCAAAAATTATAGCAAAAATCAAAACATTCATTCTCATTTGTCTGTAATACCTTATTTAACAATGAGTAAATGAGCAATTAAATGTAAATTTGAATAAGGCTTTGGAATCCTTTGATTTCCTAAATAGAATTCTGAAATTTTAATTTAATATTTTCAGTTGATTCCTTTGCTTTTCTCTCAGATCTGATACCATTCTTCCATAATAAAGGTTACATTCTTTTAAAGAAAAGCAATAGAGCATGTTCATAAATATATGTTTGTATTTGTTTTAAAATGTTTAATGGCCTTGGGAGATAATGAATCTAGGCCAATTAAGACCAAATACAGTCATACTAAAGAAGCAACTGATCTAAGAAATAAATGCAGGTTAAAAAGCATAGCAAAGTGATCCATAAAAGTAGAAGATCCAAGGTGAATTCAGAGAAGTAATTGGTGATGAGACTCTGAGGGATACTCTGATATTCTGTCAAAGTTAACCTTCATACCCAAGAACTTTTCATAATACTGCAATTAATCACTCCAGCTGATATTTGGTACTCCAATTATTGCTTTCTGTATATAGTTTTATTTATGGAACTGTTTAGAAGATTATCCATTCTTTAAAATTAACATATCATGAGTTATTCATCAAAAGAAACTTGGAAAATATTTTTTAAGGTAGCCCATTCACTGATCACTTTGTGCCTTCCATGGAGGGATACTTGACCTACATTTTAAAATTACATGTAAACTATAATGACTTATTATGTATTCTTATTTATTCTTTATTTATTACTCATCACAATTCTGAATTCACCTATTTTGAGTTAGTGTTCATTGGAAAATATATTTTAAGTCTTCATTAAAACTACTCAGAAGAATAGATTTTCTAGGTTTTTCTTCCAAAAATCTTTTTAATAACTGAATAATGTTGTAAAGTATAACTACTTAATTTTTTATTTTGTTACTCTAATAGTATTTATTAAAGACATTGTATATATGATACTATGAAAATTAAAAATAAAAGAAAAGAAAAAAAAGAAGGAAGAAGAAAAATAGAATCACTTCAGTCATTAAGTCCTCAGTGTACTTTGGGTGCCATATTATCTTACCCAAGTAATGTGGCAATAATTAATAATGGAATTGGGGGTTTAGCTATGATTACATTTCAACTTGATTAGAGATATGAACTATTGGAAGATTTGAAATAAGTTAATAAAACATCAATTGAAAAAGAGAAAAACATACACGCACATCCTTCATCATAGATCAAAAGTTATAATTCCAAGTCATGGGAAGAACAGTAGTTTTCCTTGACCCTCTCTGTTCAACACTGGAGTATAAATTACTATGGAATAAGAAAGGAAGTGATTGATTTCAGCCTCTCACCAGTGAGCCTTTCTATTTCTTTCTACTGACTGTTTTGAAATAACCACAATTTTACAGTATTCTCTAAAACTATGAGAAATGAAATGTGAAAATAGGGAACAACATAGGGAAACATACAAACAAACATATGGGAGTGAGGGAAGCGGAGGGGGTATGGGGTTGGAAAAGATAGTGGAATGAGATGGACATCATTACCCTAGTATATATACATGATTGCAGTAATGGTGTAATGATACAGTGTGTACTACTAAAGAAATGAAAAAGTTGGCTCTATTTGTGTACAATGAATTGAAATGCAGTCTGCTGATGTGTATAACTAATTAAAACAAATAAAACAAACAAAAAAATATATAAATATATCAAAAGAGCTGCCTTTTTTAAAGTGTGGCCAATATGGGAATTTGAGATACTCATTCTGGTTTGTGAAGAAATTTAAAACCATTTGAATCACATCATACATTTAAGTATACACAGACTCATTAACAGTATTAGTCCTGCCTTGAGAATACTGCCTACAGAAGGAGAAAGTCAGTGGCATAAGAAGAAAGTTATGCAATAGTAGGAGTTGATATATATATTGAACAAACTGCCACACTCTACAGTCTCAGTAGCAAAATGCACTAAAAATTAAAATTCTGAAAACAAGTCGTCCTCTCTACTTGTGACAAATAAGCTAGAAAATGCTAGCACATCAGTTAGGAATACAATTCCATGAATACCTGGAATAATTTCTAATAACCAAAGATTAAGATAACATATTAAATGGAAAGAAACATAGTCACTTGCAAACAAGTTGCAAGCTCTCATTGAAGCTTTCTGTGAGAAAGTTTTCCATTTTCACTAGTTCATGTATGCAAAAAAGAAAACATGCTTTCTTTTTTCTAGATTATTAATTGTAGTCTTAAAAAGCTAGTAAGTTGTCTTTTAGAAAACTATGACATATGATTCAAAAGATAAATGCCTCTCTTACATAGGAAAATTTCATTCATAGCAATTTTTTACATATCTAAATACTCTCAAATGCCTCACTATTATTGTTCTCACATGTGTACATAAGTACATTTCTGGGCATGGAAAATGACATAAATGTTTCTCATCATGGAATGTGCTAGAATGTATAAAATCTCTCTTCTTTATTTTGCTTATTAAATATATATTTTTTATATATCTCAGTACTCTATCTTCCAGTTTCTGTTCTCATTACAGGAATACTCATATAACCACATATAGTAAAAGTGTCTCAGTTCATTAGGATTGCCATAATAAAGTGCCCTAAACTGGATGGCTTATAGACAGCAAAATTTATTTCTACCAGTTCTGGAAGCTGGGAAGTACAAGGTCAACTGGTATATTCAATACCTGGTCTGCTTCCTCATAGGCATGGCCTTCAGCCTGTGACCCTGCATGGTAGAGGGGCAAGAAATCTTTCTGAAGTCCCTCTCAAAAGGACACTAATTCCATCAAAAGGCTCTTCGATAATCATCTAATTGTCTCTCAATACCTTACCTTCATTTACCCTCACATTGGGATTTAGGTTGCAACATATGAATTGGGTGAGAGAAGATGGTAATCATGAGCAAGGAAAATGGAAAAACAACAACAACAAAAAAAACCTATTATTTCAAGTTACTGAAATTGTGACATTGTTTGTTAACACAATTTGACTTATTCTATTTGACTGATGCACAGCCCTACATTTCTATTAGCATTAATTCAAGAGAAAAGAAAAACTCCAAAAATAATGTCCACAGCTTAGAACTTTGTCTAACTGCATTCAAAGCCACAATATTCTACCAAGTTAAACAAAGAAAACTCATTTACATGCAGAAATCACTCATTCTTTCAACAAATTGTGAATGCCTAACACAGGTCAGACCAAAATTATAAATAATTCTTAGTGATGTACCTAGTTTTTTTTGGAGCCTGGATTTGAGAAATTAAAATTAAATAACTCAGTTTCATGTATCAGTAAATACTATCAGCAAGGTAAGTCAAAATCATAGGGGGGGAAACATACGAAAATACTCAACCTATTCTAGCATAGTAAAGAGTTTTCTTTCATTTAGCTTTAAGGTAAGACATCAAAATTAACACTTGACAGATTAGGGAGAGTTGTGCAAATTGGGGGGAATGAGGCAATAAGAAAATTCAGGAGAGGGAGTGGTTTGTGCAAAGTCTTGAAGTCATGTGTGACTAAAATGCTTAGGACTCAATTGGGGCTGTCATGAGGTGTGGCAAAAGGAAAAGATGCTGGGAGTTGAGCAAGAGCTGGGTTGTGCAAGATCTGTACACTATAACAAGGTCAGCCACTGCTTGTTGAACTGATTAGCCAAGTCAAGCTCGCCTCCCCACCGCCCCGCAGCTGAGTGAAGATGCTTGTGTGTGTGCACAAAGGTGCATACATGAGTTCTTTCCCAGAGTAACATATGTTTGAACACTTACTTGGGATAACTGTTACCCCAGGCGAAATAGTGAGTGTATTATTCTCAGAAACTACTCAAGAAATGTCATAGGTGAAGAAGGATGATAAGACTGATCATGATAAATCAGGTCAATTAAGTTTAGGAGCAAGTGGTCTATGGGAAAGCAACTCCTCAGCAAAATGGAAATGTACTGTTATCATTTGTGACCCCAGTTACTCTGTCCAATTTCTCCCACTGAATGTGGTCCTTTCCCCATTCTTCTCAGTCTTCTAAATTTTCATGGCCCTTTGCTTTAATTCCTAGTGAGATCTAGTTCTAGGAAATGGTCTTCAGCTCACTGACTGCAAAGCAGGAAGAGCAGTAACACCTCAAATGACTTTGGCTTCTGGCAATGCCACATTCTAGCATATTTATCTGAAGTTATATTAAAGTGTATATATTTAGGGAAATCACCATATATTAAAGAATACTTTATAGGAATCTATAATAATAAATTTTACATGTATTGAAGAGGAACCACAAAAAATGACACCAGTTCATATACTATTACAATAAACCAGGGAAGAAATAAATGTCTGAACACAAGCAGTGTAAGTATGAATGGAAAAGAGTCGAATGTTGGAGGAAAACTACAGAATGAAAAACAAAAAGACTGCTTCCTTGGATGTGGAAATGAAGTGAGAGTGAAAGTCTAGGACACCTTGGGCCATTGAGTCAAGCTGGCACTGTTTGGCATAGAGAAGGCTGTGTGAAGAACAGGCTTGCAGAGATGATGATGATGGGCAGTTTGGGACATCATTGCCCTGGAGCATATTACTGGTGTGGTGGGAAAATGACTCTGAAACAGACTAGTGTGAAGGCAGCTTTTTAGGGAGTGCTCTCAGATCATCTGTGGGGAAAAATAAAGCAGCAGGATTAAGCAGAGAAGGGACTCGGGCTACAGTCCGATGGCAGTGTAGTAATTGTGAGGTCTGAGCCAACCTCATAGGAAGCCCTGAGGTTGGGATGGGCCTTCATATTTATCTTAGTTTGGAGAACGAATCACTGCACACAGAATATTTCCAAGAGAGGGTAAAATAAATATTTTCAAGCTGAGGGAAATTTCTGGGGCAAACTAAGAGCTCTCAGCTACCAGGCAACAGAATTCTAGAAACGAGTTGAGTAAGTTTTCCAATGTTAGGTGGCTTGGCCCAATAGAATATTTATGAGAAATTTTGGTAAATACATCCATTAAGACACTCAGGAATTATGTTGGGGACATAATCAGCATGGGATATTAAGGTGAGTACTATCAGAACAAATTTTTTTTTGGCACAGGACAAGGAATAATGCTATATTGGAAGAAATGCCTTTTGCTAGTTGCTGAGCTAACATTCTCTCATAGGTTAGTTCATTCTCTTGTGACAATAGATATTGATATCTTTATTTTTAGGTAAGAGACTTAAACTCAGTGAGTTCTGCTTGACTTTCCATTACCCCATGTTTCTTGCTAAGAAAGTTTTAATAGGGTTGAGCTTCAGAGGAATACAATAGTTCTGAATTGCAGTATTCTGTTGAGTGGGAGGATTTGGGTAAAATGTGATATTTGGAAAGTGGGAAGTGCTTGGAAACCTCTGAGCTGTTAAAGAAGAATGTACAAGGAAGGGGGAACACAAAGGAGGAGAAGGAAGAAGAGGAGAGAAAAACTGTCAAGAGGGAGATAAGATAGTGCTAATAATGACTCAGCACACAAGATGATAGCTCTCTCTTTAAAGGGATTAGTTGCAGATCAAATAAAATAAAAACAATGATTATGCAGTGATGTCCATGCCCATTACAAGCACACACTACACAGGATAACAGAGGAAATTCTCTACATTCTGCCAAGGGTTTATTACTACTGCTCATAACCCACGTTGTTTGAGTCAACCCATAACCTGATACAAATCTAATACCCTGACTGCTGGTTCTGTGCTTGCCTTGAAAAAAAGTTTTGATTTACACAACATATATTTTCAATTTTAAAATGAATGTACCCTGATATCCTGAACATGTGTGAGATGTATTGAGAGATTTCACCTTCTAAGGTAAAGATTTTATTTTGAGGAACTCTGTAAAGTCCCCGGGGAAATTTTGCCTGGTACAGCAAAGAAATTAAGGCAATGTGATAAGATATGAGACTAGAGGGGTATATTGGAGCCACATAGCAGAGAAATTAAAATGTCAAACCTCCAAAATCAATGGAAGTTTCAGAAGGGAAAGTTTCAATTTCATGTTCCTCTTTTCCATAAAGTATCTTTTATCTTTTTGTTGATATTGTTTCTGGTATTTGTACATTATTTTAAAATTACTTTCCCACATTCATTCCCTAATTCTCATTTCTGTTTCTAATGTTATAATTATGATACTAGCCTTGTATTTGCTTCTCTGTTTCTATTCTGCTTTCTTGCAGCATGGCACTGGAGATTTCTATTCTGAAAATATTTATTTTATTTAGCTTACTCAAAAATATTTGTTAGCACCTTCAAATATATATAATAACTTCTAATCTTGAACTCAATGATCTCCACAATCCTATTTAAATCTACTTTTCCACATTGGTCTACTATTGCTCCCACAATTCTAAAACCAGTTATGTGTTTATGGGAGCTCACTGTACTGTCTTTCAATCTCCTTTGTGACTGTGGGAATTCCTGATTCCCGGTATCAGGATATGCAATTTCCTTCATCTGTTAAAGTCATAAGTGCTGGTTATGTTGATCTTCCAGGCCCCTTGCTTAGAGTTTTACAGACATTATTTCTCACCTACAAAAGAAATGGCTAAGTGTCTCATTTTACAAAGAGGGAAAATAAGTCAATAGATATTATGAGATTTATATAAGATCAGGAGAACAGTATGTCTGCCTTGTAGATAGCCTAAAATTCTATGACCTTCTAGTATTCTATACGATGTTTTGAATCCATATCTTTTTATCTTCTTGAAATTGGAATTTGTAATTCAAGCCTAGCTGAAGTAACAACTTCTTTATATATCAGAAGCACCATTTAAAGGTAATAAATCTGTCCTTTGATCTCCTTGAATGGTGTGTGTATGTGAGTGTGTGTGTATGTGTGTGTGTGTACATGTGACTCTTTTGATATTTACCATAACAGTACTCTCCAATCATGTATCTACATCTATGTATTGGCCTAAATAATCTTTAGGAGAATCATTCTATAGAAAGATTATAGCTCAAAAGTTCATTAGATTTATGAGTAGGGTTAAATAGCAAGATAAATCATTTGAGGATCTAGTGAAGAAAAGATGGCTCAACAGGAATATCAAATCATTCTTTTGCTAGCACCAGAAAGGGAAAGAAAGATGCAGTCACTGAAACAGATTAATTTCTCTTCCTGACATCTTCAAGAAGGTGGTATCTGTGAACATGGAGAAAAGCCTCAAAAGACATAAAACCTGACAACACCTTGATCTTGATTTCAGCCTTCAGAACTGGGAGAAAATAAATTTTTATTGTTTAAGGAACCCAGTGTATTATATTTTGTTATGATAGACCAAGGAAACTTACATATTTATATAACTACATTTATTTATGTAGGTTAGATTCTTATTATTAATTAAGAGGGACAAATTAAATTTACCAAAACTGTCCTCAGTTTAGATTTCTAGCAGACATTTTAAGAGCTCTCATTGGTTTGTATTGTAAATAATAATTGAGCTTCTTAATGATACTTGTTTTGCAATGTTCTTGCCTTAAAGTTCATATATTTCCAGTATCACTTGTGAAATATAAAATATGTTTCTCATAATATTCTTCCGCATTGTTTTTTAAGTACTGTGGATTGAACCCATGGCCTCACACATGCCAGGCAAGTATACTACCACTGAGCCACATCCCCAGCCCTCTTCTCATGTTTTTACCTAGAAATATTCATGAAAGGGTAACACATAAATGATGTATGGTATATCTTAGTCCATTTGTGCTGCTATAACACAAACTGCTTAGTTTGGGTAACTACTAAAGAGCAGAAATTTATTTTCTCACGGTTCTAGAGACTTGGAAATTCAAAGTCATGGTGCCAGAGGGTTTAGTTGACTGATGAGGGATGTGTCCTTAAAAAGGGAAGAATGCTGTGTCATCACATGGCAGAAGGTGAAAGGGCAAGTCAGCAAATACTGTAAGAAGTCTCTTTTATAAGGGCCTTAATCCTATTCACACCAGAGGAGCTCTGATGGACTAATTACTTCTTTAAACCCCACCTTTAAATACCATCACACTGGCAATACCTGGTGTCATGATTCATGGAGTCACAAGTAATGATGAAATTAGTATATTAATTCAGATTTCCCCCATTGTAAAGTCTGCATCTTATCAATAGTATAGGTAGTAAATTAGACATATGGATACTTTAAATAAATTGCAATAAGTTCTTAAAGAGAGTTATTGTGGGATATTGACTCACGCCATTATGGAGACTGAGAAAGCCCATCATTTGTTGTCTGCAAGATGAGCTGTAGACCCAGGAAAGACAGTGGTATAGTTTAAAGTTCTGATAGAGAGTTGATGATATAAATTCCAATATGAGTCTGGAAGTCCAAGAAACAGGATCACTAAGGGCGTGAAAAAACTGATGCCCAGCTCAAACAGTACTTATAGAGCACTCCTTCTCCTCCAACTGTGAACTCTGTGAGTTTCCATGGCAGAGCTGTTGTACAGGCAAGCTTTGCCCAAGCTCTGTTAAAATCCTTACAAACAACTGCTTTCAGAAAAGCATCTGTGAGGCTAATGGGGGCAAGCTTTTTACCAGTTCACATTTCACTATAGAACTCAAAGAGTCAGAGGGTGCTAAATTTGAACATGACCTTTGGCAGAATTATGAAGTTACTTTCTTTTTTAAGAAAGAGGAAAGAACATATTTCAGGAATAGTCTATTAACTTGCTTGAAAACATAAGTATTTAGACAAGTCTTACATGTCCCTCAAATGATATTTTGGTCCTGAAAATATTAAATGTAAACCTAATGGGATTCAATGATTAAATATCAAAATAATTTTTATTTGACTAATTGGCAGAATGTGATAGAGTGGATCTCTCCCTCTTCTTAAAACAGTTTCTATCTTTTCTGACTTTGAGGAAAATATATTATTTTTAACTTCCACATTAGAAATAACTTTTGTGAGTATATGGTACCGGTGATTGAACTCAGGGGCATTGTACCACTGAGCTACATCTCCAGCTACATATTTTTATTTTTTATTTTGAGTCAAGGTCTTGCTAAGTGGCCCAGGGTGGCATAAGATGTGTAATCTTCCTGCCTCAGCCTCTTGAGTAGCCAGGATTACAAGTATGCACCACTGCACCCAGCTAGAAATAACATTTTAAGTTCTTTTAACGGATCTTAGGCACAGATCCAAGATTGTGTTTGGACTTCTCTTTTCTATCTTCACATATTGACTATCTCATCTACTTTTGTAGCTTTAATGGTCATGTTGATGACTCCTAAATTATATTCAAGTTATGTATGAATCTAGTTTATATTCATGCATTAGAATCATGTGTATGAGTCTGCTTGAAATTTAATTTAGCTGTCTAATACTTAAGCATGTCATATTAAAAATTTAACATTTGGTTTTTCTCTTCCACATGACTCACTTCACAGCTTTTCCTTCCTCAATTACTTTGAACTCTTTGTCAGGTCATTCATAAATCTCTATTTCTTTCAGATTTGTTACTAGTACCTTATTTATTCTTTTTGAAGTACTGTTTCCTTGACTTTTCTTTATTCTGTGGCTATGAGGTCTGCATATTTTCAAATGTAGGGGATTTTTCAGTCTTTGCAGACTGGCTTTGTCTGGGAAAGTCCTTCACCAGTGAGCCCATTCCAGTTGTCTGTGTAGGCATTTCAGAGTGATGCACAGGCAGGCTTGCTGTTGGAGGCTCATGCAGGCCAGCCTGGTGCCTAGGTCAGAGGTAGAAGAATTTGGTGCCTGGTTCACTGTGGGCTGGCCTGGAATTTGGCTCAATCCTGAATCTGGGGTCCATAGGGATCACTGTAGCACTAGGTGAAGCCTGGACCATGGTCATATGGATGGTAGGGACATAGAAGCTTGCCTGAAGAATAGAGCTACAGGGACCCACCCCTTACTTAGAGCACCTAGAACCTATGTCTGTGAGTGCTAGCTTACTGCCTTAGAACAGGGATGCCTACCCGGTTATGAAGTGGCTCTGGGCTGAGTAACTTGATCTGACCCTGGAATCTGGGCCCATAGGGCTGACCTGATATGTGCATAGACTATGTCTAGGACTACTGTGGCCATCCAAGTGATGTGATGGACCTGAAGCCCCAATGGCCAGCCTAGGGCAGGGGTGGCTAGGACCCTGTGGTGAGCCTGGTTAAGCCAGACCTGGTGGTTCAGTCCACAAATATCACCCTGGAGTTTGGGCTATGGGAGCCTGCCTGGTGCTGGATTTTCCTGGAGCAGGCCTAGATTGGGGATCTGAGGATAAGTCTAGTACATAACTGCTCTGTCTTTCCTCCAGTTAGAAAGTCCCTAAAGTCCCTCTCAGCACTGTGCTATATGGAGTCAGGAGAGGGGTGAAGTGAGGTAATTTAAACTGTCCTTTTAATTCTCCTCAATGAAACTCTTATTTTTGTGTTAAACTCAGATGCTGTGATTTTTCACTTAGTTTTCTTAGCACTTGGGAAGGTGTTGTCATTTACGGACAGCTGTTCAGATTTCTATTTCTGCATAGAGATGAGTACTAGAAAGTCCTATTCTGATACCTTGCTAATGTCCAGGCTCTTCCCATCTCAATAATAAGTGCTTTATACTCAGCCTCCACTCTTTCTTTAAATCTCACATCAGATGCTTCAGCATATCCTGCTGGTTATGCCCATAAAATATATATCCAAAATCAGATCACTTATTGCCATTGCAATATTTTGCCTAAATAATGTTGCTTCATCCAGATTACTGCAATTTTTTTTCTAATTAACTTTTCTGTTTCTGCCTTCAAGTCCAGCATATTTTCAACAGGATGCCTAGAATGCTCCTCTCTACATGTTGGTCTTAACCTTGCTGAAAACCTTTCAACTTTTTTTTTTTTCAGTCTCTCACAGAGTAAAAGCCAAATTCCTAACCTGTTCTAAGAAGCTCTGGGTAGTCTGACAATCCACCCTCCCTCACAACCACTAGTTTTCTGCTTTACTCTTCTATTTTTCCACACACATTTTATCCCAACCAACCTGGCTCTCTTACCACTCTTCAAACACACTCTGCCTGAGCTCCGGCACTTACCTCCCTTTTCTTCCTTTGACACGCCCATGTCTTTCATTTCCTTATCTCTTTAATACCTTTACTCAAAAGCCACTAGAGTGAACATTCTAGTGCACTGCCTACAACTTTTTCATCACTGAGGGCCTCTTCTAAATACCAGAAGTATTGGTATCTGAGTCCATCTGCAGGAATTATCTTTGACCAAAAGGACCTTCTCTGACAAAGTTATAGCTGTTACTAGAGGGCCGCTCACATTCAAAAGCTAGGATAATTTGGAAGTTCAGGTGTTCGTCCTCCTTCTCTCTATATCTAAGGAGTCATTCTAGTTGTAAATTCCCTGTAGGATGGACTGAGGTGTCTCTTGAAATTGCATTTTATTTTAATCTTTCCTGTTGCCCAGCCATGCAGGCTATCGTCTACATGAGTATATGTGCCAAAGGATATCTGCCATTTCCTGTGCTCATGCAAACCTCTGTCTCTTATTTTGTTTCTAGGAACTTAATCTAAAATATTTAGTACCAGGATTGGTACTAAAAAGCAGACTCTAAAATGGGATATTGGGACTAGACTATCCACATCCATCTTCCAGTCAGCTGGGCAATTACAATCCCATTTTTCATGGTAGATATATTATTAATTGTTTCTTGCTTGAAGAGCAGTACAATTTTTTAAAGCTTTCACTGAGAATGACTTCCAGAGACACTGTGTAGGTGGGACAAATCTCAGTGTTTGAGAGGTATAGGGAAAGTAAAAATTATAATGGCTATAGTATTGTTGGCTATTGCTGGAAACTCACTATCAATTCACTAGGTAAAAATGGAAGGCCAATAGTAGTGATTAATCATCAATTTGATCTAACATCTAAAACCTAGAGGGCCTTCCTGGCTACATAAAAATACACTCTTTCTCCTGAAATGGAGATGAGATTGAAAACATGATGCTGAGGTGGGCTTAATAATAAGGGTAACCAAGTCCAGAGAAGACTGAATTTCCAACCTTGGCCTATCAACTAAAATGAGGCCAATACAGGGAAAATAGGGATGTTAAAGCTTAAAATAGGAATTCCTGGGATTAAACACTAAAAAAACACATTTTTTTGAATCTTTAAATTCCCCTGTACTCTCTGGGCTAGCAGACACAGTTCACTCTTCCCTGTTACAAGCTAGCATTCCTCCTTGTATGAAGTCAATTCAGAGTCCTCTGTGTTACAAGACTGCATGTATTTTATTGAGTATCTATATTTACCTTTCCTGTAGGCCATGTCAATATCTATAATGTGCTTTCAACATGCCTCAAGTGGAAGGTCTAGAATTTCTAGTTGTAGAAAGAGAATATAAACCAAAAGAGCTGTGGAACCTTAGCCAAAGTGCAATTGCAGGAGCCAAAAAAGTGAAGATGATAGATACAAAAGGGCACATACATACAGTCATAGGTATTAAGATAGATTCTTAACCAAAGGAAGGTAGAACATGAAGTTGAGTAAGGGAGAGGTAGGACACAAAAGGCCCTTCCTATTGTACAGGATTCAACACTCTGAGAGATGGCGTTAATGTTTTCTAGGATGTCTCTTGGAAGGCTGGATTTAATGTTGACAAATGATAGAGGATGCAACAAAAACTCAGAGAAGCTGGCATGTTAGAATGAATGATACACAGGGCTTGGAAATTAATCAGACTTCAGGAAGTTGTCATATAGTTTTCCATGTACTTAAATTAAAAGGAATCCACTAGTGAAAGGAATTTTGTTGTTAGTGAGGCTGTTATTTACAGACAAGGGTTGATAATAGAAAATACAGTTATAGACTAAGTCTTCTTCAAATCAATGGGATAAAGATTCCCAAATTATAGAGGCCAGGGGCCAACATTTAACTATGAGAACCAAAGTAGGTATAGTATCATGGGAGTCAAGGTCAAAGTGACAGATGGGAGAGCCTGACATGCAGAGTCCTATGGGAATGGTTAATAGAACACAGCATTCTTAGGGCCAAAAGAAAGGAACAGCTGATAAGTATGCTCAACTTAAACAATCAGAAGAATCAATGATTATCCTTAGGAGGACAAGAATGGCCATTCTTCAAAGCAGTCATCTGAAAACCAGGAATAGATTCCCACCAGAAACCAATCCTGCCATACCTTTATCTAATTGAGCATCCAGAATTGTGAGAAAATACTTTTTTTTTGTTTAAGTCACTCAGTCTGATATTTTGTCACAGCAACCCAAGAACATTAGTATATCAGCCAATAAATTAAATAAAACCAATATTGCACTTTAGAGAAAATTATAGTCATTAGTGTCAACTTTAATATATAAAGGTTTAGAAATGGTAGAATCTGTCATATCCTACTTAACTTAGGTTAGCCATATAAAACAAAAGTTCCCTGGCAGACAACAGTGGATGGCTACAAACTGAGTGAAGGAGCAAGTCTATTTGTGGATGTCTTGTTCATTGTGTTATCATTTTTAAAACAATTTAATATAGATTAAATTCAAGTACATAGGAAGTGGCAGATTCAATGGAAATATTTTCTTTATTACTATCTAGTATTAAACAGAAATAGTTTGCATGCATGTTGGACAAATGACTACAAATATTGATTATTTGTTCTAGGGTATATGTTAACTTTTTCAAACCCCATCATGGTTATGCCAAAAAGCTCTCTGCTGCCTTACCATTTCTCAGAACATTTCATAGTTTACTGCATTGATGATAACAAACTAATTGGACAAGGTAAGCAAAAAGTAACAAGTATATTTGGAAAACTTGAGCTCAAGAAGCTGGATGAAAAACTCTAAAGATCCCTGCCAGATCAGTGAAATTTCTAAGAATATACTAGTCTGGAATATGCCAGGGTCTCTGTCTAAAATAAAGGCTGAATTATTGTGTCTTGCAACTAGTCACTAAAAGTGGAAATCCACACCTTGTAGGTGTCTATAAACCATAGAGACAATATAAACAGTTATAGACCAATGAATTACAAGCTCAAACTTATTTCTAAAGTGATACAAAGAGCTTCCAGAACAGGAAAATGATATGCAACAGGTTTAGGGAGTCATAGAAGAAGCTCTGCTATGTGGATGAATGTGTTCAATAGATTCACAATGCTTAAGCAGGGTATTTCAACCTCAGTACTATTTTCAGATAGGCTGGATAATTCCTTGCTGGATGGAGAGGCAGCTCTCCTGTGTACTGTAGAATACTGAACAGATGCCACTATATGCCTATAGCAATCTCCCTTCCCTTTTTTGACAACCAAAATGTCTCTAGAGATTGACAAATGCACACCAGGGTGCAATATCACTGGCAGTTGAAAACCTTTATGTTAGTGTGAGAAGATATGTCTTGTAGAGTTAGCAGAAAGCCCGAATAGGAGAATTTTAACATAGACCTGTACGGAGCAAAGTGATGTCACCTATAGCAGAAATACATACTGTATTTTATGCTACTGAACCCTGCTAGAAATGGAACATATGACCATAGGATGTCAAGTGACCATGTGGCCAAAGCTAATTATCATGAGATAGGTTCCACAAAACTCACCAAGTCAGGAAGCCATTGTTTCTTGGGAATATTACATCTGGGATTTGTCTCATGCATGACCAAAGGGCATGAGTAAGCTGCATAATCAATAGCCGAGTCTCCAAAGCTCCTTCCTTAGCTGACACTTATAGCCAAGTAAAATAGGAAGAAACAGGCCAAGCTATGTCCACAGGTAGGTCATATTGATACAAAAGAGCAAACCAATAATAAATTGTTGCTGTCTCATTTCCCTACCAAAGGGTGGAACTGGAAGTCATCTGTGAGGAGGATTCCTTCAAAGGCTGTGGTGACTGCAACTAATTATCCTTCTGTGTGAAAAGAAATGACCTGGATAAGAATAGGGTCTTGTATATATGGGTAGTCATAAATGAAGTATCTGGGTGTTCTGAGTCCTGGAGATGAAATAATTGAAAAGTCAGGGACAAAGAGGCCTGGAGATGGGATTGAATGAACTTGTTGAAGATTTGTGTCACATGTTAACACCTCGTCATGAGCATCCACCATTGAAAGAGGCTCTAAGTAATCAATAGGTAGAACCACAAACCTGATTGACATCAATTCAGCCTTTGTCACAAGCTGCCCAATGTTAAAGCAGTGGACATAGCAATGGAGTAGCCTTAGTGGCAGGGATAGAGACTATGCATAAACCTAATCTCATAAACCTGATCTCCCATTCACTAAGACTTATTTATTTATTTATTTATTTATTTTATTGGTTGCTCAAAAACATTACAAGGATCTTGACATAACATATTTCATACATTTGATTCAAGTGGGGTATGAATTCTTATTTTTACCACGTATACAGATTGCAGGATCACATTGGTTATACACATTTATACATACTGCCATACTAGTGTCTGTTGTATTCTGCTGCTTTTCCTATTACCTTCCTATCCCCCCTCCCCTCCCCTACCCACCCATCATCTCTCTCTACCCCATCTACTATAATTCATTTCTCTCTTTTTGTTTTTTCCCCTTTCCCCTCACATACTCTTCTATGTAATTTTGTATAACAATGAGGGTCTCCTTCCATCTTCTATGCAATTCCCCTTCTCTCTCCCATTCCCTCCCACCTCTCCCTGCTTAATGGTGATCTTCTTCTCATGCTCTTCCTCCCTGCTCTGTTTTGAGTCGCCCTTCTTATATCAAAGAAGACATTCAGTATTTGATTTTTAGGGATTGGCTAAATTCACTTAGCATAATCTGCTCTAATGCCATCCATTTCCCTGCAAATGCCATGATTTTGTCATTTTTTAGTGCTGAGTAATATTCCATTGTGTACAAATGCCACATTTTTTTTATCCATTCATCTATTGACGGGCATCTAGGTTGGTTCCAGATTCTAGCTATTGTGAATTGTGCTGCTATGAACATTGATGTAGCTGTATCCCTATAGTATACTCTTTTTAGGTCTTTGGGGAATAGTCCCAGAAGGGGAATAGCTGGGTTGAATGGTGGTTCCATTCCCAGCTTTCCAAGGAATCTCCATACTGCTTTCCAAATTGGCCGCACCAATTTGCAGTCCCACCAGCAATGTACAAGTGTACCCTTTTCCCAACATCCTCGCCAGCACTTGTTGTTTGACTTCATAATGGCTGCCATTCTCACTGGAGTGAGATGGTATCTTAGAGTGGTTTTAATTTGCATTTCTCTGATTGCTAGAGATGGTGAGCATTTTTTCGTGTACTTGTTGATTGATTGCATGTCCTTCTCTGAGAAGTGTCTGTTCAGATCCTTGGCCCATTTGTTGATTGGGTTATTTGTTATCTTATTTTCTAATTTTTTGAGTTCTTTGTATACTCTGGATATTAGGGCTCTATCTGAAGTGTGAGGAGTAAAAATTTGTTCCCAGGATGTAGGCTCCCTATTTACCTCTCTGATTGTTTCTCTTGCTGAGAAAAAACTTTTTAGTTTGAATATGTCCCATTTGTTGATTCTTGACTTTAACTCTTGTGCTATAGGTGTCCTATTAAGGAATTTGGAGCCTGACCCCATGAGATGGAGATTAGAGCCAACTTTTTCTTCTATCAGACGCAGAGTTTCTGGTTTGATGCCTAGCTCCTTGATCCATTTTGAGTTAACTTTTGTACATGGCAAGAGAAAGGGATTCAGTTTCATTTTGTTGCATTTGGATTTCCAGTTTTCCCAGAACCATTTGTTGAAGATGCTGTCCTTTCTCCATTGCATGCTTTTAGCACCTTTGTCTAATATAAGGTAATTGTAATTTTGTGGATTGGTCTCTGTGTCCTCTATTCTGTACCATTGGTCTACCCACCTGTTTTGGTACCAGTACCATGCTGTTTTTGTTACTATTGGTCTGTAGTATAGTTTAAAGTCTGGTATTGCTATACCCCCTGTTTCACTCTTCCAAACAAAAGTTGAATAAAGAAACTATAGAACAACACAATTAATAACCTAGACTTAACCGACATATATAGAAGATATCAACCATTATCGAGCGGATATACTTTTTTCTCAGCAGCACATGGATCTTCCTCAAAGATAGACCATATATTATGCCATAGGGCAACTCTTAGTAAATATAAAGGTGTGGAGTTAATACCATGCATCTTATCTGATCATAATGGAATGAAACTGGAAATCAATGATAAAAGAAGGAAGGAAAAATCCTACATTACTCAGAGAATGAACAATATGTTACTGAATGATCAATGGATTACAGAAGACATAAAGGAGGAAATCAAAAAATTCTTAGAGATAAATGAAAACACAGACACAACATATCGGTGTCTATGGGACACAAGGAAAGCAGATCTAAGAGGGAAATTCATTGCTTGGAGTTCATTCCTCAAAAAAAGAAAAAACCAACAAATAAATGAGCTCATCCTTCATCTCAAAGCCCTAGAAAAGAAGAGAAAAACTAAGACTTATTTAATTACCTCTGCCAGATGTTCTTACCAAAAATTAACTAACTCCCTACATAGTGCATCCCATCAGGCGACCAATCAGCTGTTAGGAAATTGATTATGTGGACTATCTCCACCCTAGAAGAGATCCATTCACATTGATCATAGTCTACACACATCCTAAGTATGGATTCATCTTTTCATCACATCACACTTCTTCTTGCCAAGAGACCAGCAGGCAAGGAAAGTAATCACCAAGGAAGAAACAATTGACTCTGATCATTGGGAGCAGGTATGACTACTGTCATTCAATAAAACAGGGCAATGACACACTTGCAGGCAAGTGATCTGATGGGATGTTCATTGACTCACCTGCTCAACTTTATTAATAAATAGCAAGGACAACCAATTATGGACTAAGAAAGGGATGAAGACCAGGTGCTAAGAACTCTCTGTGATATGAGTCATCATCATCCAACAGACAAGCAAAGATAACACAAGTATAAATGTTAGGAATATGAGCATCTCATCTGTTTTCCATGGTTTTCCCAATTTTATCACTAAAAGTCCCACATCCCAAGAAACTCCATAATGCTAAGAAAACTTGTTTACTTGCCCAACACTGTCTCCGTTTTAAAAGTAAATTATTTAAATCCCAGAAACACCTTCAGCCCTGGAAAAACCTGGATTCACCCAGATTCTAACCTAGGGTAGGGGAAACTGGAATGGGTAGCAGAACAGGGAGATGATGAATAACAGTTGCAGTTTTGAGTGAATCACCAGAAATGCAGACTATAGTTTGTTTCACTAAACTTCTTCTTATAATTTCCTAAGCAAAAAATAAATGATCCAAATCATGGGACATATCCAGACATAGTGAGTATACTAAGAATATTTTCTATTCCAGTGGTATGAGAGGTGTACTTTAATGAAAGCTCAGGTTCATTGCCTAGATTCCTTCTTTGAGATGATGAAACCGTTTCCCTGAAAGGTCATAGCTTGATCCTTTTTCAGAAATTACCCTCAGTCCTAATATCCATCTTACTCAAAATAATGCCTCTCCCACTAATACACATGCAATATTTGGGGATTTTTTGGTTTGGTTTTATTTTTGGGGGTGGTGCTGGGGATTGAACCCAGGGCCTTGTGCATGCGAGGCAAACACTCTACCAACTAAGCTACATATCCAACCCCCAACAATTGGTTCTTAAAAGGCATACAATGGCCCAGAATTCTTGACTCATTTTAGTATAAACCTGACAAAACCTCTCAGCTTCAGATCTCTCCACAGAATGAGTTCTCTGTAGCAACCACAGTGCAATCCTGCCTCTTTCTCTACCAGTATTCCCTTATTCACTGGCACAAGTTGATCCAAAGGACACTTTCCAATTAAATTCTTGCATTTAATTTTTTCTTGCATTGTTTTTCATATCAAAATTGATTACCAGAGAATATAAGGAAAATAATCCTACATTTCTAGATGAAGCAAAAAAAAAAAAAAGCTGTCAGATGCTATATTGACCACACATAGTTCACTAATTATTTCAATAAACAAGACTTTCTTCTATACATTATCAGTTTAGAGCTTGTAAATGGAAGAGAACTAGCAGGCATGGCCACTAGAAAGTGTCCTGTGGAGTTATTGGGAAAGAACAAACCCCCTGGCAGCAGATGCCTCTCAGAAATTTGAGAACCAGCACCCAACAGGTGGTAGTGGATGTGAAGCCCAGTGGAGAGCATGTTTACAAATTTCTTTCCTGAAGAATGGGTAGCATGGGGCAGGGGGAAAGACATCTGAGGAGGAGAAAGATATTCTTAGTGAGGGAAAATATCATGAATGAAAATGAAGATGGGATGCCTCATTAGGAAAGAGAGAAAAGCTGAGCTTCAATAGAGAATGTGTTATGTGAATTACTGAGAAATATATTTGGAGAGTTGGATTGTGCTATCTAAATTGCTGAGTGTATGGCAGTAGGAATAAGGTAGAAAGAGGTGATAAATAGGAAGCCATTTGTTTTGGTTTTGTTTCCAGGAAGGAAAGAATAATAATGAATCTTGGGGTTGAAGGGATTTAGCCTGGCACAATTGAATAGGCTAGACAGGGATAAATCAGAGCCTAGAATTAGGAAACTTAATGATGAGGATGTTGCAATAAACCAAATTGAAGTTACTAAGGAAATAGATACATATGTGATTGAGACACATTAAAAAAGTCTTAGAATTTAGGAAACAATTTTGATACTCATTCAGAAATGTTTATGCCTAATCATATGCTACTCTGTAAAGGAGTATATGTAGAATAAGCAAAGGTAGGAATCAATTGCAATGAGTTAAAAAAATCATCTTTGTATTGTTCATTAAGACATGCAGCTTAATGTAGGCAACATAAACTTATACCATTGGGATGTACTAAGTTGAAACAGCAAGTTTTTCCCAATTCCCTCAAGATGTAAAGATTGCTCTTAGGAAGCCCCAAGAGGCATGGATTCTCTAGAGGAAATGCTGTGCTCAGTCTCCCAGAAGTGCGCATTTGAGTACCATGAGCAAAGGAGGGATGGTTTGCCTCAAATATCATGGGAATATACAAGTATAAAGGTCATTGCTAAGGCAGCCAGGACTCAAATCACTAAGGGACCCAATGCCTGAAATCAACACCTCTTTTAAAATATGTGAACAAAAGAAAGAATAACACAGATGACAGCCTGCTTGGTAACTTCAAGCAGGAATTGAGCCACTGAAGCCACACACTGGACAGTCACATGTAACAACCCAAGGGATATCCAGCTTGTTGACTGTAGAAATCCAGGTTATTAATCTTGACAAAAAGACAGATGTCTTTGTGTCTGAAACATGGGTTAAAATCAGGTTATTAAAAGCAGGTCATCTCAGGTAAATGCTGAACTCAAAATATAATTCAAAAGAGTGATCACTCAAATTTTCTCAACACCAATATCCACTTCAGAAGATTCCACAGATAACCTAACCAAAAATATCAAGAGAAAAATTATTCATACTACTGAGATTTGAGGTATTTCACTGGCTTTTAGAGCTTCAGGTTTTATTCTTTGTATTCAACCTGGAGTAATGCCAAAGGATGATATCCCCATTTGGGCAAATGCTTTGATGTAAAATAAATAAATAAATAAGTTATTGTCAATGATGATTACATTCTTGCTTTTGGGTTTGTGCATGCACATGTGTGTGCGTTATTTGTTTCTCTTAGTAGTCAATTAATAACAACTCTAACATGATTTTGTTTTGAAAGTTTTAATCTTCTATTTTCAAGAACAAAAATAATTTCTATATATAGCATCCAATTAGGCTTATTTTTTTCTGTTAGCATTCTTTATCAATTTTCCCTCAGTGGGTAGGAGTGTTTACTAATTTTTAATAACTGAAGTGAAACACAGTGCTATTATTTTTAAGGCTGAGGGGGAAAGTATATATATTGGACTAAAAGTTGAAATTGGATATATTGAGGCTCTTTAGAAGTTTCAGAGAGACTAAAAAATATCAATAAAAAAATCCCGATTTTATTCCTAGTGTGCTGAGATTAACCAACCATGACACTGATCCTGGAGAGAAAGCCTACTCACACTGTCACTGAGCACAGGAAAGGAAAAGGCTCCCATTTTCTATTAATTTGTCAGCATGAAATAATTTTCCAACATTTCTTATGGCAAGTCCTGTGACAAATACCGTAGAGAATATTCAAGCTGGTAGGATACTATTTAATTCTACTAAATATTTATTTTTATTTTCACCATTTATTTAGATACAGAAATCTATATCCCTACATGAAAGCAATACAAACTAAAAGCTGTATTAATAATTCCTACTCATTGCTGATGCTTGGGGAGAGGGCTAAAAGGACCCTACTTCTTCTTTGGCTTGCCCCAGCCTCTCTCCTCATAATACGATAGATCCAAAATTCTATCTCAGGACTGAGAGAGCCACTGATAGAAAAATAATAATAATCTCACAAAGTTGACAACATATCGGAAAAATGGAAGCTCATTTTTATTCAATGAAGAAATTTTATGTTTTTTCTCCAAGAAGAGTTGGTCAGTTTTGGTTAGTAATCCAACTAGGAAGCCTTAATAAACATACACATACCTACTCAAAACCAAGGTACATGTTGTATATATTTACACCTGAATGCAATTTGTATAATGTATCCTGTCAGTTCACTGGCTGATATAGAACATTCCAGAATCCTGAATATTTATGTATTCAATTTCTATATAAAAGTAATGGGCAAAAAAAATGATCTCATGTACTATTTTGCCTTTAGAGTGGGTCTGTCTCCAAGAATGAGCATAAATTAAAGTAGGTAGCACAAGTCTCATCCTTCAGGATAGGCCCTTTGCATTGTAAAAGCAATACCATGATTTGCAAAAATCTTTGCATATGTACCTTTCCAAGTGTTTATAATATCAATAATATGACTTTGGAGGCATAAAATCCAGAATGTTTTGACTATGTTTATGTATTATTGGCCCAATATTTTTAATATTTTACTTTGAAAAGTAAACAAAGTAGGAATATATATTTAATCTGGTAGCCTATTTGTTTGTGGTATGCATATTCAAAAACACACCTGTTCAAACTGTACACAGCACTAAAAGGCTGATGAACTAACCACACTCTAGCATTTCTGGTTAAATGTATTCAGCAATCTGAAAATATTTCTTGAAATACATACCTGCTGCCTTAGACAAACAAATATATTTTTAAGGAAAATATTGATTGACTACTACTAAATGTTTTATGCTTGATATAAATCAAAAACTGTGCAATATTTTCTCAGTCCTGGAGTCTGCAGGTTTTCAAGAAGTACCTGATATCTGTTGGGTTGTTAAAAGATAGGAACAAATTTATGTGTATTAACTGTTTTTACTTTTCAGGAAGAACGAAAGTACTACTGTTTCAAAGAACATTGGTTTTTATTCCCTTGGTACCAAGTCAATAAAAAGCTCTTCCAGCACAGCAGCTGTTGCTTAATGGCCCTAAAGAGTTAATATACTGCCTAAATTGAACACAAGTCAGTGTCTACACTAAGTAGGCCCTCAATTAGTGTTGATGGATTGATTTTCCCAAGGCAGTAAAAGCACAATTCATAGATATGGAGTCTATACAATTAAAATCAATAACTTTAAGAAAATTGTTTCTTGAATTCTATGCTTTTAGCAATAGAATATGCATAAACTTAAGAACTACATGTACTTGTTTTTCGAGTTTACTTACATATTTAGACAGTTCCAATAACTATGCCAATCCAAGCATAGGCATTAGGATAAGATAAATTAGGATAAGATAATTACTCTCATTGTGACACAGGAGCAATTATGACAAATTTTGAAAAACCAAATATCTGAAGATAAGATGCAAACATTGACAGTAATAATTTTTAATGTCAGTAATAAAGATTGCCTATCGATGAGAAACATTCCCTCTGAATTGCACATCACATAGCAGATCACACTGAATGTAGAGACTTTGATAACTACATTATTTTACGCTACTCTGATGACCTGTTTTTGCAGGTGGGCCAGAAGTGATCATTGCATTTGAAAGCATAATGAATTTCCTCTTTGGCTTTCATCAAGGGTGTATGGTTTTACCCCTTGATCAGGTGACAGACCAGAAAGCATCTGCTTAGGCAAAGCAGGATCCTAGAGTGTGAGGGAATGGGCTGCTGTCAACTTGTGGGAGCACTGCTCCTAAATCCTATGTCCAACCCAGAGCTGTATTCTCCACTTGAAAAAGTTTGAGCACACAAACTGACAAGCATCTAACAGCACAAGATGGGAAGCGGAATTAGTTCAGAGAGCAAGGAGTCGGCCAAAAGGTCCAAAGAACTGGAGAAAAAGCTTCAGGAAGATGCTGAGCGGGAAGCAAGAACTGTAAAGTTGCTGCTGTTAGGTAATATTTTTTACCCATTGCTCTCAAAAACTGACTTGTCTTCAACCATGATGTTTACATTTTTCCAACTTTAAGTGTATTACCCTGTGAGGAATTTGTTATGAAAATGTGTTTGGAAACACACTTGTATTCACTGTAAATATTTCATAATTTATTATGTTTAGTATTTAAGTACATATTTTTTGTTAAACAGGTAAATATTTATTACGTTTCAATTTGTCAATTTGCTATTCTAAAAATACTCTTATGCATTTATTATTTTATATCATCCTAGTTATTTCCCAATGTCAGCTTTTTAATACTGAAAACATTCTTCAATTAAAAGTTATAAATAGCTATATAATTTTGTTTGAAGAGAAATGTGTTGAGTGGTTTGAAACCAAAATTAATATATTTATTTAATTGTGCTATTAAAATCAATTAGTCAAGTAATTTAGAGAGTAATGACAAGGTACTTCAAATTATATCAAAATATTATTTAGATTACTGAATATTACCTGTGTTATTACCTGTCCACTTAAAAAAATACTGCATTTGATTCCCTTTAGAACATGTGTGTGTGAGTGTGTGTGTTCATTTAGTTCAAGAATTATGTTTGTTCTATGTTTTTTATTCATTTTAAATGGAGAGCAATATTTCAAGACAATTTTAAGTTCAATAAACATTTATTTTAATGAAAGAATTAAATAATATGTATCCTACACATTTTTCATACACTGTGAAATATTTAACATACACTTATCTCTGAGACAAAACAACAGGAATTGGGGGCTGATTGCATATGAATGGTAAGTGAGAGGAGGAAATAGGATAGAGCTAGGAACAGTGATTATTTAACTCAGCAGTATGTGAAATTCAGGACAAGTTTGAGGCTGGGGAAGAAAGAAATGGAGTCACTATTTAGGATAAATCCATGATTATTTTTAGTACATCAAAAATGGAAATATCTATTAAGTCAATATATGGGTCTTGAAATTAGGAGGGATAACTCAAGAAGGAGTTATGTATTTTATATATTTAGCCTCTATTTTTTTTTTCCTAAATGTTTTTCCTTTTCCCAATATCCGGTCAACACAGACAACTTAGTAATTAATTGTGGCTTTTAAAATTTAAACATTAATTTATAATAAAAGTTGTATTCATTATTATTCCCCAAAATTATGAACACTTAGACAATAGCTATTTAGTAATCTAAAATAGTCCTGCACTGGAAAAACAAATCATAAATTCTTTATTTTAGTGTCTATATTTTCTGGCCTAAAGATCATATTATATAAGATAAGAAAAATAATGTATTTTCAAAAAATAATGTTATCAAAATCCAAGAAAGCTTATATGGCACTTAAAAACCACGTTATGGATGTATGATTTATATACAAAAAGTTGTATATATTTAATGTATACAACCTGATGAATTTGGAGATAAGTATAATACCACAGCAATCTATACCATTCACATATTTATTACTTCTAAAAGTTTTTACCACCCTCTTCATTACTATTATTATTTTATGATAAGATAAAAATATCTAGAAAATAGCAAATGTTTAATTATACAACACAGTATTATTCATTATAAGTTATAATGGGTACTATGAATATTATCACCAATTTTTTAAAATCATTAAATCAGAAGGTGGACTATTCAAATAAAAGATAACTTTAAAAGATAGAACACAAGAGATTTCACTATAAATAAAACATTTAAATAGTTTGGCTGATAAGGAATATTATAAATTGATGTTGCTTATGATTGCTATATTACAAAAACAGGTACTCAATATACAAATACCACACAATTGCTTATGTGATGCACTGAAATACGTTACTTATGTGTTATCTATGCTAAAATATTTACATTGAATCTAACCAGACACAACATATGTGAAAATAGTCCCATACCTTAGGAAAATGCTAACATCAGGAAAAAAGTGACAATATAACAAGAGAATATTTTCTAAATTAAGAATTTAAATAACATAACAACAAAGGAAAAGTATAAGCTACGATTGGATCTTGAATGCAGGAAATACAAAAAGCACAAAACATTTTTGGTGACAATCAGTTAAATTTGAATATGTAGTGTTTCTTAGGTACCTTCTTGGATCAATATAAATTTTCTTACAGTAAGCGTGAAAGTAATATTTTATTATATAGAAAAAAAATGGCCTTATTCTTAGAAGAGACATTCTTATGCATCTTTTGGTTAAATTGTTTGATTGCTTTCAAAAGATCAGCAAAAAAGGATATTAAAATGTATACAGAAGTGTGTATATGTATATATGCCTATTAATGAGAAAGCAAATAGGCAAACCATTCATAATTGGTAAAGTCAACATAAAATGCAGCTTTCAAAGTACTGTGTTTTCAAACTACTATAGGTTTTAAAGTTATCACAACTAAAAGTTTGGAAAAAATTAAACATTGTTTTATTCTTTATTTCTGTCAAAGAAAATGCACAAATTTATCTGAAAATGTATTAATCTTGTTTTAGAAGTAAATTGTACAAAACAGTCCATGGACATATCATCTCAACACTATAAAACTTTTTAAAGAAATTATTCTTAGTTCATTATTTGATAACTTGATGACAAAAATCTGACAAAGAAAAGGGCTGGTATTCATTCTCACAGATAGAGATACACAAGCCAAGTCAAAGTACTAGTTAACTGGTGTCAACGATGTATAGAATGTAAGGGGGAAAAAAGGAACCAAGGAAGGGTGCAGGTTGAAATACTATCAAAACATGAGTTAATATTATTTACCATATTATCATTTCAAAGGAGATAATCACCATAATTATATCAGGAGATGTGAAAAAATAATAATAGCATTCTTCACTCATCCCTAATAACACTTTTCAAACAGGGAAGAGAAGGGAATTCCCTTAACCAGATAAACAGTATGTACAGAAGTCTTCTATGCTCATCATACTTAATGACGCATATTTAACATTGTTGACTACATATCTTGAACAAGGACTTACAATGATTAATGGGTTTCCTGTTCACAAAATAGTCTGTATGAGAGCTTCCTGCCCTTGACCATTTCCTCTTCAACACCCCTATCAGGGATTTGGGTGAAGGTGGATAAGACATGCATTTCAAACTCAAGTAAGATTTAGTGGGAAGGATATAGTAATAGACTAAGTCAAAATTCTAAATGTTCTATATGAGCAAAAAAAATTGCATGTTTTCATTTGTAAGAAAATAAATAATAACCCAATGTTGTTTATTTTTCCCAAAACTTTTATTTTAATTTTATTATTATTATTTTTGCTACTGGGATTAAACCTGGGGTCCTTTATCACTGAGCTATGTCCCCAGCTTTTTTTAATTTCTTTTTTTTTTAAACAGGTTCTCACTAATTTGCTTAGGGCCTCCCTAAATTGCTGAGGCTGAACTCAAAATCATGATTTTCCTGCTTTAGTCTCTTCATTCCAAAATTTTACCATTGTAAAACCTATAGAATTTTGATAAAATTGAAGCCTAGAAACCTGTATCAAAAAGCTAATCATTATATATATATATATATATATATATATATATATATATATATATATATATTTCATATACACACAGTTTGTGGAATAAGCTATATAGAATGAATTGATGTGAAAAAAAAATAGAAACATTTTAATTAGAGCCTCTATGTAGGTGAAAAATGTGATAACAACAAAAGGCTCAGGGAAGGGAGTAAACAAATCATAGTCTCTATTATGAAGAATATTTTATTAAAAAACAAGCATCAGGTGAGGCAGACTTAGTTTGCACTCCTATATTACTATATTAGGATGTCAATACTCTTTGTAAATATTGTATCTTCAGCACAGTTTTCACTCTTGACATTCCACAAGAATGTTGGTTCTTGCATGGAATGTAGTTCAGAGGGTAAGAGGTCTAACAGTCATGCTCCAATGAAAGAATTAAAAGAATGGAAGACACTATACTTGGGAAATCTCTTTATAAAGATGGTAGCACATTCTTCAAATGTGAGAAAATATTGAGATCTCACTCTATGTTACACTATTTTCTAGGTCATATATATCCATAATTTAATCCTCACAATCTCTAAACTTTTAAAAAAGAGGAAGTTGACTCTCACAGACATTATATTTAATGAAGACAACAAGTCATAGTCAGAAATGAGTGTAAGCCTGTATTTAATCCCCAAATCATAAGGATGCCTATGCCATGTTTCTTCTCTGAGTCCAGACTATTTGAAGGACTGTCACATAAAAGAGACAGAAATTTTTGATGTTGCTAAATTAGAAGGAGGGATAATGAGTAGAGCAAACTCATTGTTTCAAAAAAGACTCCTCAAAACATTTTTAGTTTCAACAGATGACAGCCAACACTGCAATACAATTTGCAATTTGTCTATAAAATCACACTTTTCACATTAACTTAAAATGGGAGCAAAAAGATTTATAAAGTAAGTATTGAAACACTTTTAACACTGATTTTATCAGTGCATACCTAAAAAGAATGTGACATGACAGCACATTAATGTGGGAGTCAGGATAGTTTCTCTGTTTTGAGGAGATGACGAACATTGAATGACTACTTTAATCTCTACTGGACAATTTCTCTCATGTGCATAATAAAACTATATACATAGCTGGATAATTTCTAAAGTTTCTACTCTATAATTATATGATTTTTAAGACCATCTACAAAAAAACTTACATATGGGCTGAGGTTGTGATTTAGTGGTAGAGCGTTAGCCTAGCATTGATACTGTCCAGCTTTAAATTTTTTTTCATATTTGCACATAAAATATGGAATAAAAATCCCTAATTTATTATATTTATAACAAAATAATTGAGTATTAAATTAAAATAATTGAGAAGTATAAATTTAAATATTTAGTTATTTGAAACATTATCTGCTTCAGAGGAACAAATGCATATCTTATTAAAATTCCCTTGGTACCCCTTGACCTAGAAAATAATGTTAGTGATGACCACAATTTGAAGGGAAGAGATTATTTCAGGACACTCTCAGCATATGTGAACATGATGTTATGGTGTCTATATTTGACTCTGTAACATGATCTAATCCTGCAAGAATGGAATGGTGATTGTGAACTAAACCCGACAATCAATGTGAGAGTGGGACTGAGCACTTACTTCATTTCTAAAATAACTTCGCAATGAAGTTTTAAATAATCAAAGAGATTTTAGATAGAATTTTTTTTCTTTAGGATTTTTCATACTAATATTATAGTTGATTATATTGGACCTTCATATAGAATAATGAAGTCACTACATAGAGCAAGGATGGTCCAGAAACCTTTTGAAAAGTATTCTAAGGGAAAAGTATTAATTTTTAATATGAAGCTTCATTAAAAGCCGCAAGTCATTTTTTTTCTACCTAACTTAGATACATTAAGAATTGCCAGCTAAATTACAAACAACTGGTATGTAAAAATATACCTTCTAGCCTCAGGAATAATTTTAGAAATCCAGGTCTTAGTGTCATTATTAAGATTACCAACTGACTATTCAGTTACCCTTGGCATTCATTGGCTCAACATGCATGCATTCTAACAACCAAGGATCAAAAATACTCAAGAAGAAATTGCAGTTGTACTAACCATGTTTAAATTTTTTCTTGTCATTATTACCTAAGCAATATAGTATAAAATTAGTAGGAGGGATAATGTTAGCCATTATAAGTAATCTAGGGAATATTTTAAATGTGGATAGAATGTGCATAGATTATGAGCCAATATGTCATATAATAAACCTGAGCTTCCAAAGACTTTAATATCTGCAAGGGCTATTGGAGTCAAACTGCTATGGTACTCAGGAATGACAGGAACTAGTCTATAACAATAGGCATAAAATGAAATTTATTTGTGATTAAATTTATCTGACCAACAGTAGTTTTTAATGCAATATTTTTTCATGATACACATGGTCACATAGTTTTGGAAAATTCCCTTTTTTTTTCTTTTTGTGGTGCTGGGAATTGAACGCAGGACCTCATGTATGCTACTTACACACTCTACTATTGAGCTACAACTCCAGTCTCAATTCTGGAAAATTCTTACAAACTTTCTCTCAAGGTAGCTATTTCATTTAAGATAAAACATCTAAATAGTTTTTACGTCATTGTGGGAATCATAGACAATATTGAATTATTTAAGGTAACTCAATTGACATTTAGCAACAAGATCCTCTTTACTCAATCTCATATTTTCTCCACAATTAATTTCCCCAGTATTTCCACTATGAACAAAATACACTAAATACAGCTGCATGGGCTATTACTGAAGTTCCCCTGAGTCCACTAACTTTTCTCTCATATATCCATGTATCTGTAATGAAATTTCAAGTCTGTAAAAAATATATATATACATGGAGAAGTGAGACAATCTACAAAACTGTCATCTGTGTTGGATGAAGTTATAATATCTAACATTCACTTTCATTGTTAGAGAGTTAAAAACTCTATCAAGGGCAGTTTTATAATTTTATTGAATAATTTTCCATTTAATGTGATGTATATCTTATAGCAAAATAGCAAATTTTCTAAAATCAGCAAACAAGAATATTGTGCAAATTTCATTGTTTGGGGCTCTTGCCACTCTCCCAAACAAAAACTCTTAGGCATGCATAATAATATGGACATTTTTCTTCCAAAAATGTGCAAGGTGATATATAATCTGATTTTATTTTATTCCTAGATATTTCATTCTTGGGCATTACTGATTCCACTAAAAGAAATGGTCATACCCAATCTGTCAGTTTGTGTTTAGTTATGTTAGGTAAAGTCAAAGAAGAAATATTAGCAAATTACTTTGGTTGATTTTTATATTCATCAACTTTGTTGTTAACTTTCACTACCCGTGGTATAGAGCTCACTGACACAAAAGCATAAAAAGAACTCTGGAGGTTTATCCAGCAGAAAGAATCTGTATATCATCACCAGACAATGAAACATTATTACTATAATTTCACCATTGTTATTTCCTCAGTATAATATAAGGTAGGCCTTGATTTAGACAACTGCACAAAATAGCTATATTTAGATAAGCCAGGGACAAGATAAAAATGCTGTGAAACAGAATTAAATTTAGGTGTATCTACATCTGTTCATCAAAGCTTAATAAAACATTTTAATCCTATGAAGTAAAAATTACATATAGTACAAAGGACAGAATCTTACTTTTAAAAATTTTTCTTATATGCAGTGTTGAGAATTGAACCCAGTGCCTCACACATGTAAGGCAAGCATTCTGCCACTGAGCCACAACCCCAGCCTCAGAGTCTTATTTTTGAAGTATGAGTTTAAATAATTTGCTTCATTGATAATCTATCGAGTTAGGTACCAAATGCTTTGGATATCTTCATGAACAAAACAAAGATCCTGACAGAAAACCGACAGGAAAAATAATTAAACATGTAGAAGAGGATATAGGCTAGCAAAAAAGTAAAGATAGAGTAGGGAAAGAATGATAGAGTGGTTGAGGATTGGTGTAAAAGTCTAAATTAGGGTGGATACCCATGTTAGTATAATTTGGATAAAACTGAGATTTGGGATTATCAATTGTCATGCTACTTTTGCTTACATATAAATCATGCTACTTTTGGTAAAAACAGGGCAGTTGGCTACCATGCTGTTAAAAAGATAATATCTATGTCTATTTGTTATCCTGAATTTTCAGAAATCTGAAAATTGCCCTAGTTGCACAAGTTTGAAATCTGTACAAAGAAAGAAGGTACATTTAGACTTCAAAAATGTCCTACGACCCAATTTCTGAAACTGGTTCTAATATATGAAGCCATTTGCTTCTCCTAGAGATACAGAAATTAGCATCAACAGTGTAAAACTCTACTTTAACATTTTAGATCATGCTTTTGCCTCTTGTGGTTCAATATCATAGTTTTGTTGATAAATGAAACTATGAGACACATTTAAGATATGATATTGTGTTAATTATAAAATTCTGGGTTTTCTTCAACAACACTTTATACATACATAATACATAAAAATTTCATGATCTAATTTATGTTACTACACTTAACTCCTTTTTGGTGACTTCCTACTTTTATCTGTAAAATCAGAAAAGTTAAAACTCCGAGAAGTTGCCTGAATTTACTTCTTTCCACCCCTACCCCCAGCATGTCTAAGATTCATAGATAAGTAACTTAGTACATTTTCTGTTGCTAATAACACAATACCAAGACCTGGTAAGCTATAAAGAAAAAAAAAATGGTTTATTTTTGCCAATGTTTCTAGTCCAGGGTAAAGGGCCCTGGTGATGGCTTTCTTGTTGGCAGAGTCCCAACACAGTGCAGGGCTTCACATGGTGAGAGACAGGGTGTGTGAGAAACCTAGCCAAAGTGGCTTTTATAGCAGATTCACTCTTGATATAACCCATTAAACCTAAACTTCATAAATGGATTAATTGATTCCTGAGGTTTGTCCAGCAGAGCCTTAATCAACCCTTAAGGATCCCATCTGACTTCATCTCCTAATATCCCATCATGGGGATTGAATTTCAACCTGAGTTTCTGAGAGAAGAAATCATTTGCTAACTGTGGCAATAATTAAATATTTTCATCAAATGCTCTCATTTTCATTGTCATTCTCAGTATCTTTACTTCTGTGTTCCTGCCCTCTTAAACATCCTTTATGTTAATATCCCTGAGCTCCACTGCATGTACACCAATGGATACCTGCCTATATCTGATACATACATGAGTGTTTCTCTTGGTCAGTGGCTTGTGCCTTTTTTTGTTTGTTTTTGAATCCAATTTGTCCTTTTTTGTTTGTTTTTACTTTTTGTTTCTGCATCAATTTATAGTCTTATCCAAGAAAATCTGGCTACTTCAAGATTGTGAGAATTTATTCTTCCATGAATTTCTCTCAGACTTTTATAAATATGGGGTTTATATATGTTTATCAATGATTTCAAATTAATTTTTAGTACATTGGGATGTGAGTCATTGTTCTTTTTATATACAGCTATCCAGTTGCTCCAGCTTTACTTGCTAAGCACATGGAGGTATCCGCAATAGGATATTATATTGTTCTATGAATCATTGCAGAGTTTTTAGATCCTTGGATCCTCAGATAACATTGCTTTACGTGTATATTTACACTGTAAGTGTGTGAAGAATTCATGCTTATTATAAGAGTTCTCTAGTGCTCTTGGGAGGTAATTATTCTCAGTTTGTAAGTGAGAAAATTAAGGGATTGAAGTATTTACTGAAGATATAACACAGTCACACAAAGAGATGGAAGCAAACCTCAAACCTTGTTCATCACATTCTACTTTAGTGTTTCTTAGTTTTCATTTCCCAAATAAATACTTGTTAATGACAAACAAGATTCAAGAGATATCCTCCAAAGACCCTGCGATGTAACCAGGAGCAACCAACTCCTTTCATCCGGGGTTCGTGTTTTATCTTATAGAAGTCATGAGTGTTTTTTATTCCTCTATAGGATGCTTGATACAAAAACTAAAGTTTTATATTGTATATCATCAATTAAAGTACACATTCCAGATAAATGCAATATATTTCTCTGTAGAACTACTACTGGTTTCTTACTTGCAATCCCCCACACCATCCTCCTAGGCTGCACCTAGGAATGCATAAGGCATTTTGTGACATTCTCACATGAATCCTCACCCCATGGGCTCCTTAGGCTTGCTTTCTATTATTAGAAACTTTTCTTTGTTCAAATACAAGAGATTGTACCAATGTCCCAAGGTAAATAAGATACTGGAGAGAAGAGCCCATCCTTTAGTTATAATAGACTTAAACAGATCTGGAAATAAAAAAAGTTATTGCCTAGTTCTTGTTATTTCTTCTTGCCTTTTATTAAAATGAGATGTATGAGGAAACATTTTGGGAGAGCAAGAGTGACTTAGAGACTGAGGAAATTTTGGACTATTTCCTTGGGTTGCAAAGCCAGGAGGTATTAGCTTCTCAAATTGTTCAATCGCAATGATACAATTCTGTTCTGGCACTATACAACCCCTGCTTTAGGAGATATTATTAGGTGAGGCAACTGTTAAAATTTACACATGAGAAAGTGACAGGTTTTAATATTTATACCAATTTTGCATATTGCTTGATAACATTCCCTTCTTTTTGTTGCAGGAGCAGGTGAATCTGGAAAAAGTACAATCGTTAAACAAATGAAGTAGGTACAGAACTATGTAAAATGTTTAATATTTCATGTGAGTCCATGTAGTTACCATTCTTATAGTAAATGCTTTGAGAAATGTTGATTGATAATCTCATCTACTACATATCACTACTAGAGCTGGTAGTAGTGATAGAGCTATCCTAGTTCTTAGTCAAATATTCCCTCGCTTCTTCAAGAGAAAGCCTAACAGAGAAGTAATACTTGCTATTACCATTTTTCTTTTAAATTTTGCTTCTCAACAGGATAAATACTAAAAGCAGCCATGATTTAATTATTTTAATCTGGGAATGATCTAGAGGTCCTATTACTGTAGGCAGAAGCAAAAAACATTTTAAAATATGTCAGTTATCCATTTGAGGAAACAATATTTTTTAATCCCTGGCATTTTGCCTATGTGGAAATGAAATGCATACTTGAATTACTGCTATAATGGATTTCAATTTATTTTGCTTTTGTTTTCTATACTTTTTTGTCCTTTATAATTAAATAACTAGACCTATATTTCTTAATGAAAAATAAGGGGCAAAAAAGTGCTAAAAATAAAATGGCAAGGTCTAAAATGAATAAAGTAGTGATAGAAAAATTAAGGTAAATGAGTGAAACTTTAACTCTGACCCTGCTAAAAAAATTTTAAGGGACAATTGTCACTGTATAAAAAGGGGGAGGAAGGGGAAGGGGAATACTTTTGTAGAATATTTTTAAATGTTAAAAAGCCTTATTCTTTCAGATATATTAAATTAGGGAATGACCCCAGTCAATGATGAAACTATTGGGTTACAATATAAATTACTGCTTGTTTCATTTCTTTTCTTCTATTTCAATAACAATTTGAAGCATGCAAAAGTAAAAATAAAATAATTTAAATATCCAAATTTTGAAAATGTGTGTATAAGGAGATTTATGTCATTAATTAATAAAATATGAGGTAGAATAAAGTACCATTAATTAAGAGAAAACACAGCCAATTAGGTTATAAAATTATGGATCTATTCATCCTTCAATTGTAATATTATGCAGCCATTACGTACGTATGTGAGAGTTTCACTTACCACAGTGCTTAATATATATTGAAAGCTTGGTAATTGGAATTATCTGTATGTTCATACAGATCCTTCTTCCTAGGATCATCTATAAATAACTACCATCTAGAAATGACAATTTGACCATTTGACCATGTAGGAATAACTACTTATACCTGAATAATCAGCTACTCATCACCGTCCCTGGAAAATCTTTCCTACCACCATCCATATACCCACTCTTTATAGAGTTCATAATTCTCTTTCTTTTATAATGCTTCTCATCACATGCAGATGTTGCTATAAATGTCCACATTACACACAAAAAAAACACCCTGTTTGTATTCTCTTCTTTTCTGTAACATAGTATTCTCCAACAGAACATTGCTGATGATATCTATGCTCTCCAAAATAATAGCTTCTAGCCACATGTGGCTTTAATAACCACTTGAAATCCAGCCAGTATGATTGAGCAATTAATTTTTTTTATTTTTAATTTTAAATAATACAGCTATTGTATACAGTATTTTATAGTAGGGCTCTAGTGTATATATTTTGGGGGAGGAGAGACTAGTATGATTCACTTATTCTTTTTAGTAAATAATGCAGTATGTAGCAGAAAATATCCAATAAAGCTTACTCATTTGAACAGAGATAGAAGGAACCAACTTAGAGAGCTCTGTATTATGGAAATCAATGTATGCAACTCCTGAAAAAAAAATGTTTCTCAAAGACCCACTTCAACTGGATATTTTTAATTTTGCTTTTATCATTTTTCTTAACATTTCTTTGCCTTCTGATAAAAAGAGTCATCAGAATTTGTTCCACCAAGAAAACATAAATGTTCCAACTTTGTTCATAACTACTATTTTAATTTAACATTTAAAATATTTTCCAGTTTTATTTTTAATCATGATTTCTTTAATGAACTTGATCTATTCATAAAGACATATCACCTTTTTATTCTATAATTTCTGAGCATTTTGTTTATCAAAGTTATTTAATTGTTAAATGCAGCAAGACGTTCATGTATCTACTTAGAAATGCAGCATTTATTGGTAATCAAATGGGAAGGAAGGAAGGAAGGAAGGAAGGAAGGAAGGAAGGAAGGAAGGAAGGAAGGAAATAGGGAAAGAGTGAGTCAGCCAGCCAGCTGGCCAAGCTCAATAATCACTCTTTCTAGTTGCAGATTCCTGTAGTTGATGGTTTTAATTTCTTCAAAGCTAGCAGAAGCATTTGTACACATTTTATTTCCTATGCTAAAGTTTTTATGTCTTCAGACACAGTAAAAATATTTAGAAATAAGACAGCCAAAAATGAATATATAGCACTCCAAAATCAATAAGAAAAAAAAAAAAAACAGACAGGAACAAGACAAACTATGCAATCGAAATAAAAAAAAAAAAAAAGTCCAGTAAGCACGAGCAAAACTATTTTAAGTTATTATTCCAAAACTATTAGTAAAACCTTGTCTTGTGACTCAATGAGTGGAAGGAAGATAAGAGTTCAGCCAAATAAAGTGTCTGGCTATTTCAACTCGAAGGCTCTGTGGCACGTACACAGAACAGAGTGACAGGAATTAAGAGAGGGCAATTACCTGCATTTTTAAAAAAGTAGGTAAAAAATTTAAAAAAGAAATGCCTTTGTTAAAGCTATAAATAGAAAGTAGGCACTCCTATTTTCCAGGGTGTCTTAAGTGATAGGAAAAGACATGAATGTCCTACTAAATGATTTTACTTCCTCTAAATATTATGCTGTAAACACTACACCAGGTTTCAGTATCCTGATATATCTTTATCCTGGAAATACGGAAAATTTTCTCCAGTAAAAGAAATCCACAGTCTAAGTAAAATCATAATTTAGCCATTTTAGAAGTAGTTTTACCTAGAAAAAAATTCTATATACTTTTTGTATTTAGCATGGGTAGCCCAGAAAGAAAATATTGTATTAAAGAATAATGATAATAAAAATTCAAAACCATAAAGTCACTGGGGCTTAGCCTATACATATTTTAATGAATATATACAGTTATTTCATTCTAGGAATTTATTGTGTCTGTGCTTTAGTGTTACAATAATTTTGCAACTCACAAAAACCTTTTCTTGTTTAAATTATAGGATCATCCACAAGAATGGTTATAGTGAGCAAGAATGCATGGAGTTCAAAGCAGTAATTTACAGTAACACATTGCAATCCATCCTAGCCATTGTGAAAGCCATGACCACCCTTGGGATTGATTATGGAAATCCCAGAAGTGCTGTAAGTACAGAAATAATGACAATTAAGGTCCTTCAATGGAGTTTGAGCCATAAGATGTTAGGAATTAAAATATTTGAGGTTCTAATCAATATCAAAAATTTAAGAACATGAAATCATAATTTTTGAAACATTAGATCTATTCAGATTTAAATTTCTTATTTTCCTATAAATAAAATTCCTCTTTTATACTGTGTGGTATAAAATTTATTCAACATTAACTGTTTTCCTAAGGATCAAATCTAATATAGAATATTGCACTATAATAAAGAAAAATATTTGTAAGGATTAAAAAAGAATTTATTTATATAAAGGGATTTATTGCATAAAATTCAATGTGCAATATCCCTACACTTTTTTTAGTTTAAAAGTGGGATGTCTTGAGGAGAATTTTTTAAGGTTTTTAATATTAACACCACAATTATCATTCATGTTCAATGACAATTACAAAGATTATGTAGCAAAAGGGAAACTCTTATTTTACAATGTAACTTTTTTAGAAAAGAATTCAAAATTGTAGAAATAAATAAAATACTTGCATACTAAATATACTCCAGTAATCATAGTTTTGTTTTTAAGTTAACAGTAAATAATTTGATTTTTTCTCTTTTTTATATTGTATAATTACCTCACATTACAATAAATATAAATTCACTTACTTTAAAAGTTTATATGAAAACATATAAGGCCATTCTAGTTGGGAAATTAAACATATATCATTACTGGAAGACCAATTGCTGATGCCCCTCATAAAAAGAGTAATTGACTATAATCCATAAGAATAGCTCATCCATGTCCATATGGTCCCTCCAGGAGCATCTGGTTACCCCCAGGGGATATCAACTGAACTGTTCCAATGTAATTCTTAGATATCTTGTTATAGAAAGAATAAAAATATAAGAACAGTATAGTAAGGATAAGAAAGAAAGCCACATGACCCTATAAGTCATTAGGATGAAAAGAAAAAGGTCTTTTCTGTATTGTTAATTTTAAATGGAAAGACAAATCCCCTTTCTTCTGTCATTTTTTTTTCTCCATAAAAGGAGGAAATGCTAAGGATGCTCTTCCCATGGATAGTTTGGGTCTCCTGACTTCCATGTCTATCTTTCCCTATAGCTAACACCACTAAGTTACCTTCTTTTCAGTATCCACTTTCCTTCTCACCTGGGTAAAGAGAACTTGGAGGAGCTGAACTCCAAGATCCTATTATTCTTTATCATTCTGAAACTTAGTGACTATGTTCTATCTAAGGGTAGTTCACCTATCTCTCACCTTGAATTTTCCTAGGGTCCTAAGATTTTAAACTGGCCTTTAAGAGATAACCTGATATGGCTTCCTTAATTTAAAGATGAGAAAGATAAGCTCCAAAGATGGTTAATTGGCTTGCCTCAAATAGCTCAAGTTTAGGGTTAAACACTTCTGGTTTCTACTACAGTGCTTTCCCTTATAAAGAGATTGTTTTGTTGTTGTTGTTGTTGTTGTTGTTTATATGCTTGTTATAATAAGGAATATTTTTCCCCCAGCAATACTAGTTACTGAATTACCTGTACCCTCCAAATTCCTTTGACAGTGATTTAATGATGTTTGAATTTGCATGTCACAACCTTGCCTTTTGATACTTTTTTCTTTCTTTTTTTGGTACTAGGAATTGAACCCAGGGGCGCTTAGCCACTGAGCCATATCCTCAGCCAATTTATTTTTCTATTTTGAGACAGGGTCTCACTAAGTTGCTCAGGGCCTTGCTAAATTGCTGAAGCTGGCTCGGAACTTGTCATCCACCTGCATCAGCCTCCTGAGCCACTGGGATTATAGGCATGCACCACCATGCCCAGCTCTGTTGCTGCTTTTCTTAAATATGTGTGCTTCATATGGCCCAGTGTTCCCTAAATCAGAGAAGCCAGATCTCACTAAATGTTTGGAATCTGTTGGTTAAGAGTCTTAATGATCTGACATACAAGTGGAATGAAAATAAGATTCTCTACATTGCTGCCATTATGCAGCAAATAAAGAGTACAATTCATTCAAACTGTACTTTGGTACAAAGAATGCAAGTTAAGCAACCATAAGAAATTGTCATGACTTCCCAGAAATACTTATATCCTCAAATATCAAAACATCACTGATGTCAAGCATTACCTAGCTCATATTTTCATTTCAACTGATGTAAACACTTGCAGTTTCAATCACCACCGTTAGTGTTTAATTGTAGGATTAATACATTCTCTACCTGACTGAAACTGTTTACTCAACAGATTAATTGCTGAACACTATATGCATTACTTTCAGAGTTCTGATTAGCTTTTGATTTGTTTATTTATACAAGTGAATGTATTTTTCCATAACCATGTGCATTATTGCATGGATTGCCATTTGAAGAAATTCCTGATAAAAAATTTACATAAACTGTATTAGTAAACTGGTTCTCTAAGAAAGGAAAAGTTACTTTCCAGTTTTTAGTTTCTTCATACACAAAATGTTAGTGATTTTCTCTTTAAATCAAAATGACTGTTAAAACAGGAAGCAAAAACATAAATAATCCACTTATTCAAAATACAACATAATGTAAGTTCTTAGTAAATATTAGATCTTGTTATTTTTCAAAAATCATTTTGAAAATGTAATATAATGTAAAATTTTAAAATTTATGTATTGAAATCTATACATCAGACATCATTTGAAAAATATTATTTTTAATTAAATAATTATTTTTGTGGCCCACATTCTGTTCAATATTGGAAATACACCGAGCACTCAAGCAATAATCGAGATGGTAATAATATTTGTCCTCAGGAGAGGAAAGCTTGATATCTAACAAGTAATTACAAAGCATCTGCTATTTCATGAGGGCAGCACAGATGAATTGGAGCTCTAGATCCTTATTTGCAGAATTACTAAAAATGGAAACATTAAGTAGTCATGGCTTTTAGAACTATTGCATTGGTACATTCTATGAGATAGTCACATATGTAAGGAATTGCAAATGTGAAGTTGAAGCTCAAAGGAGGAATTTTGGTGCTTAGAATGAGAAGAAAATTATATTGAGGAGAATAAAACCTAGATAATAGTGTTTAAAAGAAAAAGTCCTCCAACATTTTCTAATCACTTGAGAGGAATAGGAAACCTCAAATGAGAGGGTAAAATAATTAACAGAAAAGGAAAATCAGCTACATGGAATCACAGAATTCAAGAGAAGTGTTCCCAGTGGAGGTTATTCAAGTGGAAATGTCTTGAGAGGAGTTCAAGAAGGAAGCATATTAAAAAGGATCAACTGCATTTAGCAGTATGGTGTCACCGGGAATTATTGAGAAGGTGTAGAAGAATGGTAGACTTAGAATCCAATGAAGTGTGTTGAGGAAATGAGAACAGTAAAAAGACACCATTTTTAGAAACTGGAGCCGAGGAGGAGAAGAGGGATGAGATGTGTGGTTGGAGGAAGGGCAACTAAAGAGGTTTGTTTTTCATTGTTTTGGCTTAGCATTTGATAGATCAACTTTATTAGTATAGAATGTTTAAGGAGCATACAGCTAAAGAACCAGGAAACTAGAAATAATAAAGACAGTTAATTTCTACTTAATCCTTTCTGAATATTCTTATTATATATTTTAGGCCATCTAAAACAGTCACTGGACTGACAAAATTATAACAATTTTCCTATGTGGTTTGGATATTGTTTGACTGTCTTTGATGTAGCACTTTACAAAGTGAACCTGTAATACGAATCAATGAACATTGATTCCTCAGTATTCTACAATCATAGTTTTATGGTTAAAGAAATTTGGAATATACACATACTATAACTTAGACATTTACAACCCTTATTAGTACTCAAAGACTGGAAATCCATTAGTTGACCAAATCTGGTATTTTTAATATAGTATTTCTCAAAATTATTAGACTATGTATGTATTCTTTCCTTTCTTTGATATGATTTTGGGGAATATGACTCCAGGGTTGAAAATGAATTTCATGACAACTTAAAACCACCCGAGATGAGTAATATTGATAAAGAAGTCCTGGGTAAAGTATAAAAATGCGTATTGCATTTTGTACACAATGTAACTCCAGAATGTTTAAGGAGCAGACAGCTAAAGAACCAGAGTTACACCACCTGGAGAGTAAAAGCCATTTCAGAGTCACCATAATTCCTGAGTTTCTTTAAATATGTGATAAGGAAATAGATTATCTTCTTCAGATGTCATCCCAACCCTCAAGGCACTATTGGAAAAATATGGCAGATTATTGGAGATCTCTTAACATTTCTTTAAACCTGAGCTCAGGGCTAATGAGCATATTTATCATTTGAACTCAATTCATTCAACAACATTTTAGGGACATGTACTGTGTTAGGTTCTGTTCTCCATCTTAAGAATGTGGAAATAAACCAAATAATTTCTGCCTTCATGTGCTTCCAGTCAAATACAAAAGACAAAATGAAGAATAATGTGCTATATATAGTATTAAGCTCTGTGAAGAAAAATAAGAAAGGGTAAGGGGATAGAAAATGATAGAAGGAAGAGTGGTAGGATAAGGCTTCCTTGAGGAGCCTTGAACAAAAGCACTGAGGGACAGGCATCCAAAACCTCTTCAAAGGAGCTGGTGGAGTTCAAGGAACAGCAAGAGGCCCAGTGTTTCTTGAGGCTTGAAGAGAGTGAGGAGATAGAAGAGACAGGGGAGCAGGAAATAAGGTTGGAAAAGAAGATGTGTATCAAAACATGTAGAGCCTTGTGAGCCATAGAAGAGGATATGGATTATTTTTTTAGATTGGTGGGAAATTACTGGAGTTTCTAAAATGCAGGAGTCAAATAATCTGAAATAATTCAAAATAAATATGAATTTTGGTTTTATATATTTTTAAAATGCAAATTTTGATTGGCAGATGCAAATCTTTAAAAATATAAATTTTGATTCCTTAAGTAATGCTTCAATGTGTACACAAGCACATCAAGAACTGAGATGTACTTTGTTCAATTAAATGCTATTTATGGTTTAAAAAAACAGTGATACCTATACAAATAAAATGTATTTTAATTGAAAATGGAATATTTTGAAAGAAAGGGAAGAGTGTACTTGTTTGGTTTCTAAAGGAATGCTGACAAGGCATGTAATTTGTTCCCTTTAGGGATAAAACTGTGTGAGCAGCTGTGTCATTGCATCATTTGTCCTAAAAGGCACTTTAATAGTGGAAGGAGCCACAGAGGTTGCTGCCAGCAAAAGTCATATTTCACTGGATTTGCAGTTCTCTCATGTCTCACTAATAGGAAGGGTTTTTCAAATTTATCCTGAGTTGATGCAAGAAAATGGTGTCAAGTCCTGTTTGGGGCCACTTAACAATTGGCCCAATGATCATCTAATCAATTTGGTTATAATAATAAAACCTGATTATGAAGAAAGATGAAATAAGGCTTTTTAGTCTTAACAGTCATTAAGAGACATATCCTTGATTTTTACACAAAGAGAGCTTTTTTTTTATAAAAATGATAAAACAAACCTATAATAAATTTAGAATAAAAATAAATTGAATCATATCAGCAGAGCAGCAGATTCTTAATTCATTCATAGCAACCTGACGTTATATAAAATGTGTTTGAGTTTGACTCCTCTTCTGATACTTATTGTGTTTGTTGGTTTGGCAAGCTAAGTTTTGAGAGTTTTCAATCCTCACATATAAATGGAGAAAACAGAGCATCTGTCTCATTGTTATTGTTTAGATTATGGGAAAGAGTTTATGTGATCTTTAATATTGTGATAATATTCAGCAGAAAGATTACAAGCCCTAGCTGGATGGAATGGGAGTTTGGAGGCTAACAGCCAGGATTTGAGCCCAGACTCCTCCTTCATTTGCCTGAGCTATTGTTATGACTCTGAAACTCAAATTCCTAATCTTTAAAACAAATATTTTTGTCACTAAAGAGTTTTAATTATGAGTTTAAATAAATTGTAGGGTACTGTAAATTGAGCTCTTTTACTCAGTAAACGTCTATTTCCTTCTTCCCTTGAAACTTCTAAATATCATGGTAAGAAGGCTAACACAATACTTGCTTTTCTTTTATTTCTTAATCAGTTCTCACCTCTGCTCTATTGACTTGCTCCAAAGACATGTACTCAAAACACCTCTGGGAATTTTCAAAAACTTTTTTGTAGATCTAAGTATTTATCATTGCTTACTTATAAGATTACAAAGAGGTTTCTGATGGCAACTAATATCATATATTAATTTTTAAATATATACAAATTTAAAATATTGAATTTATCTTCTGTTCTTACTATAATTCTTTCTTGGCATGTTTTTTTTTTCTTGAAAAAAAAGTATGATTATAATCTAAGGAAGACAACATGCCAGTTTAGTTGTATTATTCTTTTAGCTAGTATTCTCATACCTGATAACTAAATATATACCAAGAGTTATCATTTTTATATCATCTTCAGAAGTCAGTAATGTATACCAAAATACAGCAATTTCTCCACAGAACATTTTATAAATTTGCAGAGGAATACTTTACTGGACTTCCACCAACCATTATAAGGAACTTCAGTTCTGTAGATCTTAATACATTTTAAAAAGACATTCAGTAGAATCATTATCAAAAGGATTAAAATAAAATCATAAAATTTCTATTAGAGAGCAAAATGCGATTGCAAATTTACACATTTTTATCCTTCCAACCAAAACATTTCTCTAGGAAGACCAGCAACAACTTTTTACAATGGCTAATACCCTGGAAGATGGCACCATGACATCTCAACTGGCTGAGATAATAAAACGACTCTGGGAAGATCCAGGAATTCAAGCTTGCTTTGAAAGGGCATCTGAATACCAGCTCAATGACTCAGCAGCTTAGTAAGTGAACTCACCTGGACAGAAATTTCAGTTGAAACACTTACAATTTTATTATTCTGTGTACTGTATATTTGTGTTTACAAGTGAAAAAAGTAAATGGCTTTACATATTATCAAAGTAAAATACAAAGCAATTAAAGAGAAAGAAAAAATAACAAAATGGCATAAATTAGATGTAAAAATAACCAATTTTGAAACTATTTGCCCAAATATATATATATATATATATATATATGTGTGTGTGTGTGTGTGTGTGTGTGTGTGTGTGTGTGTGTGTATTATATCTTCTTTTAATTAAAAAGAATAAACAATTATACATCATGCTCAAAATTAGCAGAGACTGGTGACATGCATACTGAGGTTCTGGGCTATTCAATCAATGTTACTGAAATCATCTCCTAGGATGATTTTATTGTTGACACATGCTCTGGTTCATTGGATTAATGAGAAAAATAGAGAATTCTAGAAGAAAATGATGTGATGATTTCCAAAACATTTGTATACTGTGGGATTCTTTTGGAGTCTCAGAATGATGATATGATTTTCTCATCTACTATTATCCAGTAAGCAGAGCTCATGTATAATGGCATAATTTGGCATGAACATATTCTATATACAGAGTTACGAAAAATTGTGTATGAATGTATAATTATGAATGTAATGCACTCCACTATTGTCATGTATGTAAGAAATAAATAAAAAATAAATAAAATTAGTTGAAGTGAAAAAAAAAGAAATTTAGGCAGTTTTAACACTACTTACAATTTCATTGTCAACATGAGTTCAAATTTCCCTTTTAGCAAATGGTTCTTAACCTATCTCACCATATGTTTCCAAGAATGTGTGCACATGTATGTAAATATTATCTAATTTCCCATTTTATATTTCTTAACTGCATAAGAATGTACAAACAGAACATGCTAACAGCACTTAATAAAGTGAACAAGAAACAAAAGTAATGCAAAGTGAAATAAATAAAAGATCATTTGAGGATAGAATAATGAACCTTGCATGACACTTCAGATTTTTATTCACTGATGAACAGAATGATTATGGAGAAAAAAAGAACCATATAAATTCCAAGACTGGGTGTAGTCTTTAGTAATTGCCCATTCATTACTATAGACCCTAAATTCCAGTGGGCACATTGCTTTTGGAGAAAAGTGCTGTTCTTATTTCTCTGGTGAAGGTCAGCATGGATGCCACTTTGTGATTACATCAACTGGTTAACTCCTTGCATAAGTGTTTCAGCATCTACCACTTTTAAATAGTAAAAGGGATCCCTGCAGTAAAGTAAAACATTGCTTACTTCTAATCATTGATAAAGGCAGTTAAAATGTGTTAGGAGCTAACTTATCTAATATTCCCATAAAATGTTGTTTGGTCAAGATTGGTATGGGTAAACTATAATTAATACATTTTGATTTGGATACTAGATTTGAATTAATTAATCATTAGATATTTCTTACAATATTGAAAGAAACATACTTGCAATTATGTTACCACTGTGCTTACCAAATTATTTCCTCTTTGATAGCAAAGAGCTATTTACAATTCACGTATCTAAAAGGGGCAAACACACAAAATAACATTTTAGTAGACTTTTCAAAATTTCCATTATTCTTTGTTTAAAATATTTTCTATGCAAATATAGATTCATACTAAAATATTTATCTGTTCTTCAAGTTACATACAGCTAAACAATATCAACTTGCATAGATTTGGGAATGTTGCCCATATTATCACAGTTTTTCGACTACTCAGATAATTGTGCACAGCCACAAAGTAACAGAAATGGCAATTTCCCCCATGTCTCTGTTTAAGAAAAATTGTTAGCCAGACACTGCTTTCTTTCAAAAATTTAAAGTAGATTTTTTTCAAATACTGAATTATACTCACATTGTAAAATTAAATATAAAATTTATAGTCTTTATGTAGAGCAAAGTTTCCACATTTCTCTTTTGCCTTGTGTGTGTGTGTGTGTGTGTGTGTGTGTGTGTGTGTGTGTGTGGTATGTATCAAAAGTAAGATATTTGTCATTCTCTCAAATCTATGGAACCTCCAAAGATACTTAATAAAGAATTGAATCTAATCAGGGTAAAGAAAAGGATTGCTGTGGCTGGCAACATATCAACTCATCAGTTCTAGCAAAACAAAAACTTAAAAATGAATAAAGAAGACATGAGAGTGGTGTCAAGCAGGTCAAAGATATCAGTTAGGACTGCATGGTTGAGCAGGGCCTTTTCGGGTACTAATCCAAATGCTTTAAGAATTAACATGAACTTCACCAGGAAAAATACCATTTTTACATGACTAGAAAAAGAAGTATTTTTATGTGATTTGAACCACATGTTTTAAGGACCTCTGGTTTAAGCTTTAAACTGTGGGCTAGAGCACGCAAATGCTGCATTTGTTTATTAAAGTAAGCATTTTAAATGCAAATTGTTCAGTCTGCTAAGGCCTCTGCTTTTCCTGAAATCATTTATACACACAAAAGAAGTGCATTAAAATGTGTCTTTACTAAAGTTTTTATTTAGCTATCACTAAAACAAATCCAATTTATACTTTGATAGGTATGCTTGTTTAGTTAATTTTTTTACTCAGGCATGAACCAAAGAATCAACAGTATACCCACTGCATATGCAGACTAAGCCAATAGAAAAATCCCTTAAGAGATTTGCTTCTCCAAATAGAAAATAAATAAAAACAACTAGCAGAATCTGTCAGTACTTTCTTGGATACACTTATATCTCAATTTATCATTTTTTTTAAAGAAAGAATCTTTATTAGAATTAAAAAATGGTGATAAATTTTCACACTATAAAGTTTCTGAGATGTGAGTTTCTTTTTGCACCTGACCAAGATCCCTTTGGTATACCTTCTTTTTTTTTTTTAAGTTGTTGATGAACCTTTATTTGAGTCATTTATTTATATGTAGAGCTGAGAATTAAACCCACTGCCTCACACATGAGGCAAGTGCTTTACAACTGAGCCACACACAGCCTGCAATTCATTTTTATTTATTTTTTATTTTTTTATTTTTTTTAACTTTTTTTAAAATTTTTTAAAAACGTGGCTTTCTCTTTTTTTTTAATTTTTTTATTGGTTGTTCAAAACATTACATAGTTCTTGATATATCATATTTCACACTTTGATTCAAGTGGGTTATGAACTCCCATTTTTACCCCATATACAGATTGCAGAGTCACATCAGTTACACTTCCACTGATTAACATATTGCCATACTAGTGTCTGTTGTATTCTGCTGCCTTTCCTATCCTCTACTATCCCCCCTCCCCTCCCCTCCCCTCCCCTCCTCTCTCTCTACCCCCTCTACTGTAATTCATTTCTCCCCCTTGTATTATTTTTCCCTTTCCCCTCACTTCCTCTTGTATATAATTTTGTATAACCCTGAGGGTCTCCTTCCATTTCCAAGCAATTTCCCTTCTCTCTCCCTGTCCCTCCCACCTCTCATCCCTGTTTAATGTTAGTCATCTTCTCATGCTCTTCTTCCCTACTCTGTTCTTAGTTACTCCGCATTAAATGACAAAATTATAGAATTTGGTATACCTTCTTATTCCGTTTGTTTCTGCTTAAAAGTGAAAGATCCTCCAGAAATAAATTGCCTATATTACTTTAAGTATATATTTTAATTATAAAATAAAGTTATAAGCCATTGGTCTAGATGCTAAGAGCTCCTCAATTTAAACCCTGAACAAGTTCAGTTTTTTAACAATACTAACATTTGGCTGAATCCCATTTCTCAAACTCAGTCTCAATGGCAGTGCACTAATTTTAACCTTTCTTTGGGTGATATTATGCAAACTTGGTTCAATGTGATGGTCTCATTTGCCATAAAAACATTACCATCTATCACTATTTGTGTTTTAAATGTCCATAGTCTTTCTGTGAACATATCAGTAAGCAGCCTTAGTGTCAAAAGTCTAGAATACTGGCTTAAAAACAATTAAGCAATAAAACACTTTTAACCCACAGATATAATCCAGTTTCAAGGGTGAAGAGGTAATAGCAGTTTTCTTCCTATAATCTAACAGACTCATAGAATACAGAGCTTAATCAGATTTATTCCTGCTCATCACCACCCCAAGATCCTGTGGGGGGAAAAAAAGACAGCATTCAGTTTAAAAGCAGGAATCTTTAGCACGTCTTCTTTTTTTTTTTTTTTTTTTTTTTTTTTTTTAAGAGAGAGTGAGAGAGGAGAGAGAGAGAATTTTTAATATTTATTTTTTAGTTCTCGGCGGACACAACATCTTTGTTGGTATGTGGTGCTGAGGATCGAACCCGGGCCACATGCATGCCAGGCAAGCGCGCTACCGCTTGAGCCACATCCCCAGCCCTAGCACGTCTTCTTGAAGTGTTCAGTGCCCAACAACACACTGACAGAGGGGAATGGGAGTGGGTATGATAGCATTGGGTCTTCTGATCCCAGTAGTGTTATCAGGGGTAGGTCAGTAAGTTCATGAGTTAGTTCCAGTATGTGCCAGCAAGCCAAAACCAGGTACTTCCTTCATTGAAATATCATGACACTTAATGGAAATAGATGAGTCCTAAAGGGGGCAACCCACACAAAAATAACAAGCAGGCTTCCATTTATGATACTTAAACCTATTCCTCTCTTAAAATCTAAAGTGCCTAAAATCAAATTGCAGAATTTTGAGGAATGACTAGCAACTATCATTACAAGCATTACAAGCCAACCAATTCAATATACATTTATACATGCATATATATTTGAATATATATATTTCAAACCCTGTAAAGAAAAATTTTCTTTTATACTCCTATTTGCATACGAGCAAATTTATCAGGTAAGCCTCTTAAAATACAGGCTAAGGCGGTATTTATTAGGTTTCCTTTAGAAGAGGCCCCATGGGGGCAGTTGTGTGCCATACTCAATGCTCTGCAGCTTCTGGTATTCTCCAGTACAAAGTTAAATGTATATAAATGCTGTCTCCCTTTGTTTTTATTAGCTACCTTAATGATTTAGATAGAATTACTGCTCCTGGGTATGTGCCAAATGAGCAAGATGTTCTGCATTCACGAGTGAAAACTACTGGCATCATTGAAACTCAATTCTCCTTTAAAGACCTGAACTTCAGGTATGATCAAATATCTTTTCTAAGTGTGGACAGGTGTGTGTATCAGGTTAGATCTTCATGAAGAAAATCTCTAACTCACAGTCAGGTGCATTGAATCCTTGGGTGTGCTCACTAGGCCTGATAACTTTCAGTAACAGGACTCTTTATTCCTGTGATCTTTCACCCCAGCCTCATCGCAAGCCTAGTGTCCCCAACCCAGTCTAAAGTGCTTCTGTCATAAGCAGGTGAAAGCTAGATTTTATTTTTTCCATATCTGAAATTGATATTTTACTTTGGGTTTATAAAAGGAAATATACTTAGATAACATTTAAGCAACAGGTGCAAGGAATCCTATATCCTTTGCCTTCTTATTTTCCAATTTGCTTGAAATATTTGTATTAAATCTGTTTCCTTGTCTTAAAAATGCAAATAATTAAGACTTATTTGAATATGATGCTGTTTACTACAATTACAAGGTATATTTTATAGCATGTTTTGGGTATGAAAATGAATCACTATTTTTATTGCTGTGGATTACTGAGTTTTTCCTAGCAATTCTACTGCAAAATCACTGACTACATCAGAAATGAAAACCCCCAACATAGCATTAGAAGATATCCCTTGATACTTAACACTTTTATCTTGTGAGCAAAATAGAACATGGATTATGGGCGAGGTAGAACATTAAACATTAACATCAAGTTCTAGCTGTATGTTTTAGTAATGAAAACAAATCAATACAATTAATAAGGTGATTCATGAAAACATTTCTAAAGAGTCAAAAAAACTAGAGAAAAACTGGCATGAATCATTTGTGTCAACCCACTTGTGTCAAAAAGTAAGCAAATGGTAATTAGTATCATAATATTTGACTCAGTGAGATAAGTGTTGTTAATGTTAAGTATGCACAGTAGTTATAAAATCTAATTAGAACAGCTATTTTGTAGATAAAATATTTTCAATTAATGTGAATGAAATCTTTTTGAAATTCACATGAAATGTCAGGCCCACAAACAGTTGATTTTCTGAAAGGTGAGCCAAAGATCATGTAGGGCAGAGGGACCTCACAAATTGAAATCCACATCCTCTCTGGGCAAGTGTAAAAAAAAAGTTTGCGTCAGTCCTGGCTCCACTATTGTGTCATCCCTCTTTGGCAAATACTTTCTTCAGACTGCTGACCTTTGGTCCAGTTTCTGGACTTTTCCTTGGAAAACCCGAGTCCAATTTATTCTCCCTTCTGCTATCTTAACGCTGACTGAGTATTTTCAATGCACTCTGTTTTCTGTCTTATTCATCTTTCTCTTCTCCAAATTCCTAACTAAAACTAGTACATTAGACTGTGTGTGGGCCCTGAGTCAGTGTGGGCCCTGCGGTCAGTGAGTCCAAAGTTCTAATCCCAGGTTCTTTGATAAACAGCAACAGGAGTTAAGGAAAACTTGCCTATTGGGTTTGTTCTAAAGATTAGATCAAGTGAGTCTTAGCAGAGAGTTATATAACTGGATGTAGCTGATGTTACATAAGTTAATGGGATTTTCTAGGTTCCAGATTATCTGGATGGCAAACCAGTTTTTAGAATTAATGTTATCTATTGAGAGATTATCTAACAGTTAACAAATCTGGTCACTCCCTAACATACTGACCAATTTAGTACCTTCTCATAAATAGTCACTGATAAATTATCTTGTTTTCTTTTCTACCTTTCCAAGCTTTGTGTTTACTGTTCTTTTTACCTAAGGGCAGGACCCCCTGGATTTTGGCAAGGACTATCTCCTTATCCTGAGGATTACAAATCAAATGCCATGTCCTCTTGGGTCCTTAATCATTCTATCTATTTACAATCCCTGCATCTGCCATCATTACATCTAGAAATGTGCTGGCAAACATTTAAGAGCAGGCTTTCTGAGGCAGTGGGTTGAGTTAATGAGGGAAGAAGGGTGGGAAGGGCCCAATTTGTGGCCCTCGAAAATTTCTCTGGAGTAAACATCCCCAGCATAGCCAATTTTAATCTACCAATGTAATGTCACTGAATGTGACTAAATGCAGAGTTGGGGAAAAAAATGTAAATAAACAGCTATTATGAGCTATGCCAGTATTATATATCTCCATTACAATATTGATATGTCATACTATTTTCCTTTTTTTAAAAAAATACCAATATATGAAATTACTTTTTTTTATTATTCATTTTCTCTTTCTGTTTATGTGTCTCCCTCATATACCCTGAGCTCCAGGAGGTCAGGGGCATGTTTGCTGATATCTCTATCTTCCATACTTATCATAGTGACTAGCACAAAGTAATTATATAGTCAATTATTACTGAATGAATAAATGTACTGTATCAATCACTCTATGTATACAATCTCTACACTTTCAAGGAACCAAAGTTGGGCAGTGGTGTCCTTGTGTAGGTAAAGAATTAAGAAATGTTAAAAGGAGGGCAAAGATTTACCCAAGGTTTTACATAGAAGTACAAAGGATCAAGTACAAAGTACGAAAATGCCCATCTTTCTTTCACTGGTGGGTTGTTGGATAAGTTGTGGTGGAAATCACTTTTTTTTTCTGCAGAGTCAATGCTTCTTCCAATGCTATTGGTCATTTACAATTATGTTCTGGGAGAAGGAGGAAAGAGGATGCTTATTAGGGAGATATAAAATAGTTTTTAATGATTATTTTTCTTATGGAATCATTTTAAATTATTTATAAACATTTTTAGTCACAATACTTGATGTATATAAAACGTTTTAAAAAATCTTTTTTAGATATACTTGAAGTAGAGTGTATTTTGACATATTATATATACATGGAGCATAACTTATCTCACAGTTGAATCACCTTTTTTTCACATGCTGAACAAAATTGTCCAAATGTACACAGCCTTGTGTAGTGTAAAATTTTATATTTCAAGATGGGAAGTATAAGAATAATGTACCTTCCAACTTCATTTCAGCAATTGCCCAGGTGTTAAAATATATTACATTAGCATTGATTTGTATTCATATGGTGCAGATCATCCTTATGACTATTTAAAACTAAAGACTTCATTTACATTTTAAATAAGAGAACTTTGAATTTTAAATAGGAATACCAAAATGAAAAATTATCTCTGCCAAAGTAGTGTACAATGTTCATGTATTATCTAATTTAATGGAAATTACCTTAGAATTCTCTTCAAACCAGAGTTCCAACTGTCAAACTGTAATTATTCTTACAGATGTTTAAAGTACTATGTAAGTGGAAAATTCCATGCAAGTACAAGCCCTTCTACTGGTATAGAATAACTCCTTAGAAACAGATCTACTATGGTTTATCAAACAATTATAGAGAAGTCAATTTCTTCCTAAACATCCCATGATTTAAAAACTAGAATTGAAAGTACATTACATAGGAACCAAAGAAAAGAGGTCAGCAACTATGACAATGGAGCTTTAAATTTTGTAAATTTAACATAACTGCTTTCAAGAATATTTGAGTAGATCTGTGATACATGATAAATGGCAGTTTTCCTGAAATATGAAGCTAAGTCATTTTACTGTTTATTTGTGTGGGGCGTGAGTCACTTCAGCTTATTGGTAAGCTTTGTTATTGTCTACTAGATCTCATAGAACATTAACTCGTGCATATTATGTTTGTTTCAGTTATGTTCCTGATTAATATTACCAAAAGAGTATGTGGTGTAATAAGAAGTCTAATTTATTCAAATGACAGAATTTGTTTTAATGACTTTATGGAATCAATTATATAATAATCAGAGAATTATCTAGTGGGCATTTAAAGTTGCAAATACATAGACACACATGCTCTGTACCCACATGGTGAAATAGCATTGACAATTACAGAGACTCTAGTTCCTTTATAGTTGTAAGTGCTTTCAATTCTGTTTTTAATCATGAGGAACTAAGGGGTTCAGAATGACCTCTGAGAACATCTTTGATTTCTATAATTATCTACCCTTCTCTATTTTCAGAAATTGGATAAGGGAAATATTTAATTAAAGTATCTTGCTACAGCTGTGTAATAGTGGCACAGACTCACTGGTTGACCCTCATATGCAGTTGTCTTAGGAAGCTGTCCCAACTCTGATAGAGCCAAACATTTTAAATAAACCCCATTCAACAGAAGAGTTTAAAATAAATTCATACTCAGATTAGATCTTAATTTTATGTGGTCAAGTATACAGAAGAAGATATTAGAAATGTTGATATTTTTTCAAATAGTCATATGCTTATTGGAAGAACAAAGGCATCTAACATAAATTAGTAGTAGAAACATTATTGATTTTTTAGCTATTCTAGATCATGCAATAATTATTCAGGAACTATAAAGGGAAGATTATTTCATAATAATTTATTCTAATATGAAAACTGAATAATCTTTTGTGGTCAGATATTTAGCCAACTGTTTAACATAAACCCTTAAAACTCAACAGGTTTCCTGTTGTCTAAAACAGAACTATAAAAATCAACTGGTTAGTCAACTGTGTAATACAGTCTTACAGCACTAATGGCTTACCCTATATTAATACCATGGATGATTTAACACATAATTAATATACAGTGGTCACTTAAAAGACTGGTCTGTTAATTTTTAGCTATCTCATAATCAGTCATTTAAAAATCTCCTTTTAACATTGAAAGAATCCTAACTTTAAAAATCAGACTTAATAAGTAACTATCCCCCCCAAAAAAAATAAATAAATAAAACAAAAAATGTGCACAAAATTGGCATTGTAAGTTCCATTCAATATTCTTAAAGGTCCAGCTATTTTACGAAGGGAAGTAAGGATATTCAAGCATGTCCATTCTATTCATTAATTAATGAATAGAATTCATTGTATTTCATCAACCTAAACATTCAGGCAGCAAGTATCTATGTTTTTCTTTGATTTTAGTTTTGTTTTTCCACAGAATGATCATAATGGAGTTGTTTTGTCTTTGCTTTTCTATATATATAAATTGGAGAATATCTCTACAGTCAAATATATAAGTGAATATTCCACTTAGAAATCTCCAAATTATTTTAATAGATTGTAATACTTTACATCTCTAAAAAAATAGGCCTAGATTAAAATTTAGAAGAAAAGCTAAGATGAAGCAGAAATTCTTGAAAAATAAATTACTACCATGATATTTAAACAAAGTCTAACTCGTTTTTAGAGCTTGCATGCTTTCCAGGAGGATCAATTCAAAAGCAAAACTCTGGTCCTTGGTCTGAATTGCTAATAAGCATTTCAGTTCAATAATAGCAGATGGCATTAGAGAGATGTTCAATGCTCCCTGGACCTACATCAATCTGTGCAGAAAAAAAAATTCTTTATCAAGTGAGTCATAAATGAGATTATAAACATTTGCTCTCAGACTTTCTGAAGCCATTTTATTAATAACAATAAAGAATGACTAATCTTTGTCCTCCCTTGCTTGAGAAAGATGGAAGCCCATTAAACCTAGAAGCTGCATAATTTGCTGAAAGAACACTGGGTTAAGGGTCATACTGCACAAGTTCCAGCCCTTACTATTTGTGAGTTTGAAAACAAACCATTTCTTTTTCAAATACTCAGTCTCATCACCTTTAATGTGGGTACAGTACTATATTCCCTTCTGACACAAAGGCAAGAAAAAGTAGATATGAATTTTCTTTTGGGGAAGATCACACAATTCCTATAAATCTTTTATACCACAAAGTATTATTCTCACTGTTCTTATTTGTCATATTTGTGTACATTTACCTAGAGAGAAAAACAGCTACCTTTTATGCCTGGTGTTAATGTGTCACTAGTAAGCTGCAAAGAAGTCAAATCTTAAGAGAATGTCTGGAAACACACAGTGAGATTGCTGGGCCCGCTTTCGATTTCATTTTTATCTCAGTTTTCTTACATGTTTCAATTTCGGGGAAAGTCATTCAAGGCTATTATGTTGTGGGAAATATATGTTGTAGGAAATAAATATGTAGGAAGTATATGAAGTTTATTTTTCCAGGTTCTGTGCAATTTATGTGCTTCATAGAATCCATAAATTAGAATTGACTTAACTTGGTAATTCTTATTATTGTTTTTATATATTAGAGACCACCTGACAAACACAAAACAAAATAAAACCATTAACATGAGAAAAATATTCTTTTTCTCTGAAGTAAAACATTTGGTCATCCCCATGCATGGAATTTAAGCAATTATTCAAAATAACTTTGAAAAGAGGATTTTCTCAAACTTTCGAGATTTGAATATGAGTGATTAAAAGAGTATCAATCAAAATAGAGGGAAATGGATAGTTGGGCATAAAATAAGCTGAGAAAAGGAGATTCAAAAATAAATGCTAACAGGGCAGATTCAAGTTCTATTTAGTGGACAAAACTTAATCAAGGTGTCCTAGAATTTAATTCTTATAACACTGACATTCCTACTGTGGAAACTAACCATTGGGGCTCTCCTGGCACAGATATTCCACTCATCCAATCACCTTCATCCTGGTTCCATGATGAATTGGTTTTGCCGTTAGCAAACCCTGCAGAGGGATTAGAATAGAAGTTGAAGATAAACCATGGAGGTTCCTAAAATCTAGTGGATGGGACTAAGAGTGGCGGTTTGAGTTTGAAAAACCCACCATAAATTTAAATCTAGTGATATAGATTGCTTTCACCTCACCAGAATCCACAAGCTAATACATCTTTGTTCAAAGTATCACATTATTGCCAATAAATAAAAATGATACCTAATATAATCAAATAGAGAATATGTAGAAAGCCTGGAATCCAGAAGATCTATACAATGCTCATTAAAATGATGGGAGGAAAAAAAAACTTCTCAGAAGGAAGGAGTTTGACATTTTTGCCCAATGACTTTTTGGCAGCATAGAACTATTCTCTGGGTTGGTAAAAGAAGGGTAAAGTTCAAAGTGAAGATGATGCCAGTCCACTAGTAAGGGAGTGAGAGCTGTGGGGATCTCTGGTCTAAATTAAAAAAAATAATAATAACTTACACAGGATGACAACCATATCTACATAACCTATCATGGTTCCTAGAAAACATTAGCCTCAGCAAATATTAATTGAATGAATAAGTCCTGAGCAAGTTGTGAAACAGCTCATGTGAAAAATAAAAAAAATAATTGTGTTGTAAGTTCACGATGAGGTTTAAATGAGTTAGTTGATACACAATGATTACATGTCTAGCAAATAGTAAACTCTTACTAAGTGAGTTAAATTAAGACCAATGTATTACAATTTGTGACATGGGAATTTGAGGAGTAAAGAGGAGTCAAGATCTGAACTGTTTCCATTTCCCCCATACTTACCCCATAGGTAATTTCAATAAAGGCACAGATTAGTCTCTATTTTTGCAAAATCTCAACAACAACAAAAAATCCCAAAATTGCTTTTATGATTTAATAAAATATTTGAATATATATTTAAATGTCTGAATGTATACATATTACCCTTGCTTCCTTGGAGAATGTTGACTAATTATTAGAAATTAAACTATTGGGTAACCTTCACATAAATACAAACTTAAAGTCAAATTTCACTTCCCCTTCTTAATTTATTTACATGTTTGAAACTGTAGAGGGTTTGATATATGATATTTTTTATAGACACAGATTTTAAATTTCTAATCCACATAACTTTTAACCATTATAATCAATATTATGAGCTTCTACTTAATCTACTACTGATCATGTAATTGGGCTATAAAATAAAAATTCTGGAGACCATGAGAACCTGAAATAAAAGGATTGATTGAAACAACAAATTTCTTAAGTCACAAGCAGCATAGCTGGGTAGCAGCTGAAAAAATGTTCACTGGGTCTAAGAAGCCAACATATTTTATAATGAAAAATTGGGTAAAAGAAGGCATGCATTGATTATACTGAACCTGCACTGACCAGAGATAACAGTGGAGACAATGTGAATTGGGCACAGTTTTAGGTTAGGAAGAGAGTTTGCAAAGGGAAACACCTGTCTCTTGGCTGGTTGGGGCTATAAGTAAATGAGAATGACACCTTGATGATCCTCCTGGAGTTCTGAATCAAAGGTTTCAATATATGCATAGGGAGTTGCCATAGATTTTTGTTTTTATTTTTATTCTTTTTCTCTCTTTTTGATTGACACAAAGCCACTAGCTGAATTGCTTCTCTTATCTCCTCCTCTCCTGTATCCTCTAACCTATAACTAAATTTAGAACATCTCAAGTTTTCCCCCTTTTATCAGTAAATATATACATGTGTGTGAGTATGTATTTTTGGTATTCTATATATCTATTCTCTACTTGGTTTCTATGGGAAATGTGATGTATAATGTATAGTTCTTTTGATTATCTCTAGTAAGTCAGCTGATTGGTATTTATTATCACAAGTAGAGTTATTTTCTTTGAAGATGGTATATCTTAGATGCTTTCCAGTAATTAATAGTTTGGTTTTAACCTGGTACAACATCCCTGTAACTTATTTGTTTGCCCCTGGTCTCTTCTTCAAATTGATCTTCTGTATTCAGTTCAAAGTGATAACACCACACACACAAGGCAAATTTCATACCTAAGACCTCCCACAGTCCCCTACTGATGATGATATAAAATCCAAATTCTCATGTAACATGAAGGTGCAGTTAAACTATTGGTAGCCAAATGTGTCCAGCATACTCCTCTTTCCTCAAATTCTTTCCTCTTGCTGTTTTCTTCTGCTGCCTTTGCATGGAACATTCTTCCCCAGACATCTGATGAGCCTAATCCTTCATCTCCTATTTGGTTTCTCCACATCTGTCACCTTCCATACTCAATGGCCACTCCATTTCTAGTAACAGCCCTACCCTCTCTATCCTGTGGGGATATTTTAAGTTCGTTTCCAAACACAAGAACAACCATCACCATCTCCACAGGATTAGGAACTTCCTGTAGCTAAACCTTTGGTGCCTGACATATAATAAGTGCCCTATAAGTATTTTTTAATGAATGAGTAAATGATAATTATCTCAATGTTTTTACTTTGATCTTTTTCTAAATATATAAACTACTTTTGACCCCCAAACATGATAAATTCTCTCATGCTTTGATGACATGCATGTGTTTTGTGTAAAAATTTCTGCCTCCATTCCATTAACATGGATTCTATTAATTTATTTAGAAGGAATTTATTGCATGTCTATTATGTATCAGGCATGGTGCCAAGGCACTGAAAATAAAGCAGTTTTATATCATAGTAGTTCCTGCCATTGTGGGGCTGCTATTCTATTAGGGAAATGACAGATATCAAATGTGAAAAAATTATTTTACGAAGTTAATTATTGATTATGATGAATATTATAAAGGAAAGAGAGTAAGGCCATATATAGCAAATAGATAGGGGGGTGAAGAGAGATATAATTTGCATGGCCTTTCAGAAAGCAAATCCCTGTGACAGGAAGAAGAGAAAAACCATGCAAAACCTCAAAGACAACAAAAACATAGCCCCGTGATTAGACAGTATTAAGGACAAGAAAGTGAAAGGAAATAGGCTTGGAAAGGAGAGCAGGAACCAGAACAACTGAAGTCAATCATCACAAGTTTGTGATTTGTTCCAAGGGAAAGAAACCCATGGAAAGATTTTAAGTGGAAAACTGGTATGATAAGGAATTTGTTAAATTCCCTAAAATATCAAATTAGATACACTGAAACAAAATTCTGGGTGCTGTGGGAACCAGTTTGAGGGCCATAAGAGTGGAAACAGAGACCAGTTAGACACTTTGAAGGGGTCCTGGTGAGAAATGTTGTTGACTTGCACCAGAAGAGAGGAGTTGGAAAGAAATGGATGAATTAGGTAGTGATTTTGGATATGTAGTATTTGGGGGAAAGGGAGGAATTTAAGGGTAATTACTGTTGCATTTCCCTGTCTATGATGCTGCCTTTTACCAAAATGTAGAAGTACAGGGAAGATAAAATTTTCAAACTCCTTCTGTAAGTTTCATGATCCCTCAAGCTGACTTAACTCTTCCTCAGTGCTGACATGTTCCCATGTATTGAATATTTATTACATAATATTATAACAACTTGCTTACTTTTCCCTCTGTGAGATGGCAAATTCTTTGAATATAGTGACAACTTCTGTTCATATTTGTGTAAGCAGAGGTAGCACAGTGTCTAGTCCATAGGATGCAAATAATTGCTTGTAGGAAGGACTAAGAAATCAGGCAAGAATCATGGCAACAACACTATAGAGGCGCCCTATCTTTCTGCACTTTCTGTTCTTTCTAGAGTATATATATAAAGTTTGGCCAAATCTTCTAAGACTAGTACTTTTTTTTTTCATTAAAACTAAACTGCCTTTAAATTTTCCACTTGCTCAGTGTCGAAATTATTTTACTCTACTCTGTATAGAGATAGAAGACAACAACAAGAAAACAAAAAGAGGAACTTTTACTTTTTTTGCTGTCCTTGAGTTGCAAGTAGACCAAATAAGATACATTTTATAATCCATAAAAATCAAAAGAATACATTTCAAGATTGTAGGAGCATCCATATAACTATGTTAACCTTTTGCAAATTTTGGAAGATCTTTGCAAGATTCATTATTCATTTGATTTTTTTTAAGAATGTTTGATGTAGGTGGACAGAGATCAGAGAGAAAGAAATGGATTCACTGCTTTGAAGGAGTTACATGCATTATATTTTGTGCTGCTCTCAGTGCCTATGACATGGTCCTAGTAGAAGATGAAGAAGTGGTAAGTCTGAAAGGAAAACAAGACCAAGGTAAATTACAAACCCTTTCATTGTTCAATAGTGCTATGGCATTTCCCAACTCAATGAAGGCCTTCCAAGATAAATATCACTTCTAGATCCTTGTTTAGGATGCCCAACTGTCACATTTTGCAAATAATAATTCTACACATTCTTGTCTTTCATACCTAACAGAACAGAATGCATGAAAGTCTTCACTTGTTCAACAGTATCTGTAATCACAAGTACTTTGCAACCACCTCCATTGTCCTCTTTCTCAATAAAAAAGACCTCTTTCAAGAAAAGGTCAACAAGGTGCATCTTAGCATTTGCTTTCCAGAATATACTGGTAATATTTTTTTCCTTTTGTTCCATAGCTATAAGTTGTTATATAGATGTATATTTTCCTGTCTGAATCTTGACATTTAATATTTATGAGGATGAAGCCGATCATTGTAATTTAGTCATGTCTATGATCCAAACTGAAAAGAATCTTACAAATAAAAAGTCATCTTCTCATGAAATTATGGCATTTGCAGGTAAATGGATGGAACTAGTAAATATCATGCTAAGTGAAATAAGCCAATCCCCCAAAATGAAAAGCCTAATGTTTTCATTGATAAGTAGATGCTGATCCATAGTGGGGTGGAGGGATAGGGGAGAATGAAGAAACTTTGGTTTGTATAGAAGGGAGAGGGAGGGGAGGGATTGTAGAGATGAGAAAGAAGGTAGAATGAGACAGACATTATTATCCTATATACATGTATGTTTACACTACTGGAATGACTCTGCACCATGTACAGTCAGAGGAATGAGAAGTTGTGCTCTATTTGTGTACAATATATCAAAATGCATTCTACTGTAAAATAAATAAATAAATGGATTTTATTTATTTTTTTTAAAGAGAGAGTGAGAGAAGAGAGAGAGAGAGAGAGAGAGAATTTTTTTAATATTTATTATTTTTTAGTTCTCGGCGGACACAACATCTTTGTTGGTATGTGGTTCTGAGGATCGAACCCGGGCCGCACTCATGCCAGGCGAGCGCGCTACCACTTGAGCCACATCCCCAGCCCAATAAATGGATTTTAAAAGAAACAGATTGTTGGTCAATGAAAAGACCATTTAAGGAGAAAAAAAGTCATCTTTTCCATACTATTTAAAATATATATCCACTGAACAAACTGGAAAATTTTAGATGAGAGTCACATTTAGTACATCAATGACACTTCAAACTTTTATCTTCAACATAATGGGAATGCAAATTTTATTTCAGATGGGCATTTTAAACATACATACTAATGAAAACAAGTAATGCTATGTTAGATCGTAGTGACTCTTCAGTGTCTGAATTGTTCCAGGCAAATAGCATCAATGAATTTGAAAATAGTGGCATCTTTGCCTTTTCTGGTTTCTCTAGGTTCCAGAATTCTAGAGTCAATCTTGTTAGTCAGTGACTATAAAGATCAAGTTCCATAAAAGTGTTTTTTTCAAATTCAAATGCAACTTCCTGTTTTGTAAACAGCTGAATGCCTTGTTGATGCCTTGACTGATGGATGATTGATATGGATACATTATTATCTAAAGTCCAAAGTTTAATCAGGGTTCACTCTTTGTGGTGTTCTATGGTCTATGTGTTTTGCCATATGCATACCATATATCTATCTGGGTTAGTAAGCATTCTGTTACTATAGCAAATGTCCGAGTTCAATCAACTTAGGAAAAAAAAATATTTATTTTATTTTATGGTTTTGAGATTTCAATTCTTGGTTGGTTAGCCTGTTGCTTTTGATGAAGCAGTAAATCATGGTGATAATGTGTGGCAGAAGAAGCCTGTTCACCTCATCATGGCTGAGAAGGAAGAAAGGTCCCACAATCCCCTTTGAGGGCACACCTTCACTGACTGGAATGTCCCCCAAAGACCTCAACTCTTAGAATTTCCACCACCTCTCAATTATGCCAAGCTGGGTACAAAGCCTTTAACATAGGCCTCTGGGGGACATTGTTGATCCAAACCAGAACATGATTATCATATTACAACAGTTTTGGTGGCAAAAAATCTCCTGGGTCCCACCTATTTATGCCATCCTTCTGCCCTTCAACTGGTAGAAACCACTGATCTTTTTACTCTTTTATAGTTTCACTTTTTCCAGAATATCATAAACCTCAAGTCACACGGTATGTAGAATTTTTTGACTGGCTTATTTGCCTTAGCAATATGCACGTGAGTTTTCTCCAAGGTTTATTTTATTGACAGAGAGTTCTTTTTTTAAATTCCCAAATAATATTGCAATCCATAAACAAACCACAATTTGCTTATCCTTTCACTTATTAATGAATAATTTGGTTGCTTTCAAGTTTTAGCAATTATGAAAAATTTGTGATAAACATCCATGTGCAGGATTTTATGCGGACATATTTTTAGGAAGCCACATAGAAGCACAATTGCCAGACTGCATGGTAAGACTATAGTTAGCTGTGTGAGAAATTGCCCACTGCCCTCCATAATGACTATACCATTTTGCATTCCCACCAGCAGTGAATGAAGTTTCCTGTGATTATACATGCTCATCAGCTTTGATTCTGCCAGTGTTTGGGATTTTAGCCATGTTTTATGGCTTTATTTTTATATCCTATCTTCATACAAATCTTTATTTTTTCTTCAGGACTGGGGATCAAACCCGGGGCCTTACTCATGCTAGGTATGCACTCTACCACTGAGCTACTCCCCGACCCAGCCATGTTATTTGGTTTTAAAGATTGTCTCTCATAAATTTTTGCTCCCGGTAACAAAGACAGGGAGGACTAAACCTTATTTCCTTGGGAAATTATTATGGTCCTTCCTATGTCAAGTCTTCTCAAAGCACATTTGGTTTATAAAACCAATTAATATGCCACTTTATGCTGACCTGTATTGTCTGCTAACCTATTTTATTTCTCATTTTCTCAAGTGACCTATGGTATGTCCTAATAGTAAGGTTTCTCGTGCACAGTTTTCCTCATGTTATTGCTCAGTGAAAACATCACTCCAGAGACTTCTTTATAACCTTCCATGTTCTCATCTTGGTTTGATTAGAAACAGCCTATGATCTGGCCTATATCATCTATTCAACTTGATTACTTCAATTCCTCCACAATAGTCATTTGCTTCTTCAGCTCTTAATTCATGTCCTAACTCTACCCTCAAGGCTAGAGGTAAAGGCACTCTCACTTGCACTGTTCAGTTTCATTCATACTTTTCTCTTCTCCCTTCTAAACTCTCTGTCAAGGTCCAACTCAAGTAGGACCTCCTTCTTCAGCCTCATCATCTAACATTTCCATTCACTTTTTTAGTTTGTATTAAAACACATGCACATCCACAGGAACACCAACTCACAGCATTTGATGTATATACAGGTTTGCTTTGCTCACTTGCTTTGTAAATATGTTGGTATTTCTACTGTATTGTGAGCTTTTTCGTACAGATTCTATTTTATCCTCTGGATTTCCCCCTGTGGGAAGCACAGTTACAGCACCAAGTACAAGTTGCACAAATCTCTGGTGATTTACCCTTCCTATTTTAATTTTTCAATACATGGTATATCAAATAGCAGCACGCAAAGTAAAAACCTAATAGGTACTAGTATTATTTACATTTTATCCTTTGTGACATACAATTAATACTTACTTGCTTTTTGTTTAACTAGGGCCAAATACATTTGAAGATGCAGGGAACTACATCAAGAATCAGTTTCTAGACCTGAATTTAAAAAAAGAAGATAAGGAAATTTATTCCCACATGACCTGTGCTACTGATACCCAGAATGTCAAGTTTGTGTTTGATGCAGTTACAGATATAATAATCAAAGAGAATCTGAAAGACTGTGGGCTTTTCTAATCAATCCTTTTTTTACTACTTTTGCTGTGTACTCTTTTCAAGACATATGTGTATAAAAGGTGCTATGTGATTACTTTGAATAGATATTAGCTTATCTAGAAATATAGCTAGAATTATAAAGATAACATTTTTCACGCATAAAAATTGAATGCATCATCACCTATACTTGGTAAGTTTCAATTTCTCTGTAACATAGAGAATAGAAATTCTGATCCACAGGTCTAAAAAATGACATATTTGATGACTATACCAGTACATATTAGTGACACTGAATTTTCTTAGAAATAAACTTCTGAAAATGGCCTATTTTAAAATAGAGTAATAAAAAATGCAGAGTATTTCATATCATTTCCATTGGCCAGATTTTTAAAGGCATTCACTTTTTTTGATAATATAACTGGGCCAATAATACAGAGACTGTTCAAAAATGGTAGAAAGTATTTTGTTGGTTAATTGTACCTCAGTTTAGCAGCTGCAGATGAAGCATTCACTATACATATTCTTGTTGATGGGCAATTATATATGAAAAATAATTAAGTGCAATTATATCTGCTACCTTTTTCCTTAAAAATCACTATTGCCCAATTATGTTTAGACTCGAAAATTTCAATAATGTCTATTTACATAGTTCTGGTTAAGAGAGGGAAAAATATATAATTAAACACACAATGTAAGCTTTGTAGCCTAAAGGTCTTCAGTAGAGTACCTATTCCCCAAATCTTATTACAAAATGGCATGGAACATCTTTACAGTTGATGACCACATGGGGTTTGGGATAACAATACTAAACCACAAGAGAAAATGAAAAAAAAAAGTTCTTAGCCTAGTGTATTTTGAGTTTTGGGAATATGATTAGCAAGTAGGAACAAACAGAAGATATTTAAAAGAAATGCTGACTTTCTCTATTAGTTCTAAATGGTACACTCTAAATAGTATATTGTAACCTAATGGTCAAACTCTACTTTCTCAAAGCTAAATTGGTGTCTTACAAACTAAATTACTTTATTTGTGAAGAAAAAAATGGTGAATTTCTTTTATTTTTAAAAGTGTCTACCATTTATAAACTATACTCAAAACATCTTTCAATATCATTTATCCTACAATTGTAAAAAGTAATATATAAGTTAGACTATTAAGTCAAGCATAAGATTTATAATGTTTCTTTAAAGAGAATTAATTAGATTTTTATAAGGTGAGATTCAGGGAACATAAATTAAGCAATTTGCCAAACTACAGTTCAGGTGAATTTTAATAGCTCTGTCTTTTGATGTAGCTACTTCATTGTTGGGTAACACATTTCCATTCTACACACGTAAGAATGATTATAACTCAATAAATAATTCTGACTAGCATGTCCGTGGATTTAAAAAAAAAAAACATACACACAAAGGAAGTAACATACACAGAGTCAAAGGAAATAACACACACAAATAAAAAATAAACTATTAAAAATAAAATTGAAATTCTTTGGTAGAATATAAATTATTATTAAGGAGCCTAAGCTATCAAGCACAAAAATCCTAGAACAGTCATTTTGATCAGACATTCAATAAAGTTTTCTGGCTAGGAACCAATATCTATACAAGAGCAAGTCATAACTTCCTTAGTAGATATTCCATACTGTGAAATTTTAAATTAATACTACAAATAATATAATCCCATCCATTGTTAATTTGGTCTCCTAACACTCTTTTTAAACCTATTTATCTTTAGTGTGAGAAAAATTTTCCAGAAATGAAAAAGTATATTATTTGAAACATTAATATTATTGCTATTTAGACTTTTAATTCTGATTATCATTATGTTTCTCTTTTAGATAGAAATAGTGGGGTGAAAAATGATTCAACTTTTGCTTTAAAAATACAGAACTCATTTTGATCTGTGTAAAAAGTGACAGTCATCAATATTGTTTATGAATTATTATCATCTAAGGGCTTTTAAAATAACATTAAAGGACAAAATTAAAAATGAAAGTTAATTTAAAAGTTAGATTTCTTCCAATCCTATGGTTGAACTCAAAAAACTTTTCTTGAATGCTAACCAATATATTTTAATTAAGGAGAAATATTTTTTGGTGATGAAAAAATTAAGGTTTATATTATATTATGATTGCATTCTTTAAAATTAAATCTACATTTTGTTTTACTTTTTGAGTTTTTATTATAAGAATTTGGAGTAGATGTACAGTATTTGGGGCTCAGAGGTAGTAACATAATGAAAATATGAGAAGTGTTGCTTTCACCTACAGAAATGCCAACTGAGAGCAGCAATGTTAAGGTTGGTTAAGATTTAAATACCCATTTCAATTGAAAATTCAGTCTTCTAACCATACAGTCTGTGCCTTGGGTGTGAAGCATCCCAAAGCAGCCTTGGGTCTTTGCTGCTTCATTCCATGTTCGAACAAATGAAAGACATACAAACAAACAAACAAACAAACAAACAAAAAGAAATGCCCCTCAAACACATTCTAGCATTATTCTGATACTTTCCTCTTCAGCTCAAGATTTATTTTCCTGAATTAAAATATTCCCCAGTCCTGTTTGCCTTAGACCCGTAATACAATCAACTCAATCATTTCCAAGACTTGTCCAGTGCAGACACACTGCACTATTTCAGGGATCTGATGTGGGCTTACACAACAGGGTCATTAAGAATTAGCTCTTCCAGAATCATGAACTGGCTGACAGACAAGACTCTGTATCATGGGATTAATGACTAGAGTTATAAATGAAGATGATTAACTGGGCAATTATACCTTTTTGTCAAAATATCATGAAAATTGTCAATTCTACAAAGAAATTCTGTGGACAAGGGATTTTGAATTCTGTAGGATCACTAATATTTATTATAAATATCCAGTATCTTATGGATTAAAAAATTTAGAAATAAATTAGTCTTCATGTACATCATATATGTGAACAAACAAGTTGTTCAGATCATGGGCCTGCCCTAGAACAAAAATTCTTACCTCATGCATCATTCAGTTTAACCACAAAATGTACTTTAAAACACTTGTGCAGAAGTTCTCAAGTTTTATTCAACCAAAACCACATTTGTGAGGAAAAATAAATCTTTGTTTCTGATTAATGGATCTTTACATTTTCCAAATCAGAGGTAGATACACAGGTTAAATGTTTGATGGCTGAACATAAAAAAAAAAATATTTGTAAGAATGATGGAAGAAATTATGGATTCTGTAACTTACATTAATTTTTTAAAATAGGAGACAACACTTCACTATGGATGTTCTAGTAAATTCTTATTGGAAAATGTAACCAATTTAAGCCCTTTTTCCATTAATGCTTTTTCTGACATTCTTACAAACTAATCTATAGCCACATGGGGGCACACTTACATCATGTGTTTTCAACCCAGTTGTTGCAAACATGAGTTTGGATTACCAGTAACTTTAATGGAACAAAGAATAAAATCTTCTTAAGAATCATAATTCATTTTGTGCTTCTAGCTCAGTAGTATATAATAATCTGATAATCATAATATGCAATATTTTACTCAAATTCATGAATAACAAAGCTACTTCAAACAGCTCCAAATTTGTAGTGTTTTACAGATACATAGTCTCTGTTCTTGGTCTATTTCTTGTCATTTTCAAACTGTTGCTTAAATGTAAAAAATCATTAATTTTGTAAAATGTGTCTTTCCATTAATCTGTATTGTGTTTCAAATCCTGATTAGCTCACAGTGTAAAGTAGAAGACAAATAATTGAATGTCTGACAACTACTGTGTTTTGCAAGTTGCAATCGGTTGCCTACTTATTAATGTGTGTCCTTTCAGTAAATCAAAGTAAAATTCCATTCTACTAAAGCATGAACCATTCTATTATTCTGTTCATTACGACTTTTCCTCAACCACCACTCCACCAAATCAAGAGGAAAATGAGTGCTCTGTGACATTTGCTTTTACCACCACTAACACATTTTGCATTCATAATAGCACCATTTTTATTTCAAGCCACATTTGTCACACTAGTTAAGTAATAAATAGAGTTGCATTAAATAAAGGGGAAATAAGAAAGCCCAATTCACATCATAAAAACAATAATGGCCCTCTAATTATTATACCTCTCAGATAAGAAGTAATTTGTGAGACATAATGCCAAACAATTATTTTATTTGGAAGACATTTATATTTCCTAAAATGGTCAAATCGAAACAAATCAAGCACACATACGATTAAAAATATTTTTCTAATGTATACTACTGCAAATTTTCTCTTCTGAAAAAAATGGTCAAATATTAAGTGCCATTATAACATCAAGGACAGTGGAGAATATTTTAATGCATGAAGATCCTTACCCTGGAGGAACAACATAGATGATTGTACTTAGAGTTAGTAGAAGAGTTTATCATAAAAAGTACTCCATCCAGAAATCCAGAGGAAAAAATAATCTATGCTACACACACACACACACACACACACACACACACACACACACATATATATATATATATATATATTGGGGGGGGTGGTTCTGGGGTTGAACCCAGGGCCTTCTGCATGCAAGGCAAGCACTCTACCAACTAAGCTATATCCACAGCCCCTACACATTTCTCTTATTCAATTAAAAATTTGAATATTTTATTCCATTTGAAAACATTGATATCAAAGTACATATTTATATAAAGCACAGTGTATGTGAAATGATTTACCAGCAAATAAACAATTTTATTTCCCTTAGTGTCAAAGTCTGTCACCTCACAGTGAGTTCACAAATGCTTCATCTCTCCTCAAGTAAAAAAACAACAACAACCAGACATCTTTATTCACATATGTGATGTACACTCCACTAATACCTACAGCAGTTAGTTTAATGATCTCCACTCTTTAAAAAGAAGGTATAAAATTTTAGTATAAAAATGTATATATAAACCATTTACATTACATAAAAACAGACACAGAGGCTTACTCTTTTCCATAATTCTGTTCCTTCTAAATATGAAATGAAGTACTGAGAGAGGTTCAGGACTTAAGTCAAAACATGCCACCTTGGTATTTGAGAAAACAGCAGAAGCAAGAAGCTGTGACCTTCTCCCACCATGTTCTTCTGAGCCATTAAGGAATTCTCTGATATCCTCTAAAGTAGGTCACAAGACCCTCCTTCCAGGGGGTCCTTCCAGACACCATGGGAAGGAATGAAGTCAGAGAAGCCAACAAGAGTCTAAACCAATAGGACTTGCTACATTTATCCCATTTTATTGGTTTAGACCCCCGTTTGTCCAATCAAACTTTTATACAATTGTCCAGTCTTCATGAAACCTAAGCATAAAAACAGTTTTTCCTATTTCATTGGGTCTTCATTTCTGAAGTTTCCCAAGTCATGTAAAACTTATATTAGGTAAAGTTGGATGCTTTTATTTTGCTAACCTATCTTTTGTCATTGGAGTATCAACCATTAACCTAGCAACAACTAAGGAAAAGATATTTTTCCCCTATGACTGCTCCATGATCTTAAGCAACAGCTATACTATTTTGCTATGATTTTCTCTGGATTTTTGTTTTGTTCTGTTTTAATCTTAAAACAGTAGTGGAAGTGTCCTGGACAACAATATTCTGGACTTTAGACTCAGCATTCTTAGAAGGTTTGTTAAATTCTGAGACTCCAAAAACAAATTACTAATCAAATATTTCATTGTGAAATCTGTGACAATAAGTTCCTGAATTATATTTTTTTTTCTGCTGGGACATGTGACATGGTCACTCTAGAGAACCCTGAACTATCCTTGAGGAATTGATTTTAAGTCCCATTTCTATCACCAACCCTGGAGGAACATTGAACATTATTTTACTTTAAAGTGGTCATTTAAATCCCCAGTCACTACAGACAACTGTAAACTAATCTTCCTAATTAGCATATTATCTTAAAAACTGATGCTAGAGAAGCTTAATTATTACAGAAAAAAAAACAAAAGTAGGAAGATGAGTGTATGAAGGATTTTTAATGAACATTTGAAATATGACTTAATGTTTAAAAGCTGTTTTTTCTTTTCATTGTCATATTAAAATTGAGGGCTTTGGTGTGTTATTTTTTTCCTAGGAAGAAAAACCAGGCACTTAATATTTCCCTTAGTAAATGCTTTCACAAGGGCAACATTTTGTGTTAAACCAGGTGGATTATATATTGCCATCCAAAGGAAGGAAAATGCATTGATTGATGTATAAAAATTTTATTAAAGAATCACATGAAAACTTGATAAGGTTACCAAATATTATTGGATTGTACGTTTAAAAGAAATGAATATAAAATTTTCACTCAAAAACTAATTATACAATAGGGTAAGGAGACAGAAAGATGAGGATGGTAGAAACATGAGGTTAAGAGAATAATTCTATATATTGGGCCCACTGTGCTGATCATATACTTCATTTGCTCCCCCATCAGAGAGAAAGCAATCTGCCTACAGCCACATGTGCCTAAGTGGACAGGATGTGTCACATTCCTCAGCAAACTGAGGCAGGTATGGAGGTCAGGTAGTCAGTGTAGGTAATGGATGATGGGGGTTGAGAGAGGATAAGGATTGGTAATCAAAGAGAAAACAATGTGTTGTTTGCCACAGCCCCATCTCTCAGCCATGGCTGTTAATTAAGGAGATACTAGACAAGGGGCAATGTGGAATGCAGAAAAGACAAACAGATCAACATACAGAGAAAAAGCTGGGGCAAGGTGGGTTGTCAAACTATACTGGAGTTTGACTGACCCAGAGCTAGGTCAACACATTTAATGTGTAGGTTTCATCAAAATGTTATTTTAGGGAAATTTTTCAGCAAAGCAGGCAATCTGAGAGACGCAGCACTGGCAAGACATTAGGGTCATCTTGTTATGCTCAGAATTCTCCATCCCTGGGAGTTCATGCCTGAACTCAAGGTCTCAACTGATAACTGTGAGCCCTTGCACAGAGTGTCCTCCTTGGTGTCACTATAGCAACTGGGCCATTTTGACCTGTACCTTTGCATAGGTAGTTCCCAGCACAAATGCAGCCACAAGGCAGTCAAAATGACCATGATTCAAATCATCTCTCTCCACCATTATTAACCTCTGTGATCATGCTCCTGGGCACTCTGAGTTGCTAACAATTAACCCCTGAAGTCCCTGCTCTCAGGCACATACATGGAGAAGAAAGAGAAAGCAATAATTAAAAGGGGCATTTGAGGGTATATAAAAGAGCAAGACATACCCTGCTCCTTAGGATACCCAGCTCTGGAGCCCCTTCTCTTTGGAAGGGAAGTCTGTCCCTATACTTTTCTTAAATAAAACTTTCTTTCTACACTTGCCTTGGTGCTTCTTGGGTGTTTAATCTTCAAGTGGGGTAGGAGGATTTCAAGTTTAAAATTAGTCTCAGCAACTTAGCAAGGACCTAAGCAGTGTAGTAAGACCCTGTCTCAACATAAAAAATAAAAAGAACTGAGGACAGGGATCAGTGGTTAAGTGCCCCTAGGTTCAATGTCTGGTACCAAAACAACAACAATATAAATAAATAATAATTATAATACTAAAGGCAACTTTTATAATGTATATTATGGTATCCACTTTTTCTGACAGTGTCTCACACATACAATGAAACTCAAAAGTGTTAAAATTCATAAAGAATGAGTCCATATTTTCTTAGTGACTCACTCTGAAATGGAAATATCCTAAACTTTAATATCCCTTTTTATCTAGTTCTACCCTCTCTGTATGGTTGGTTGCCTAAATGTAATAATTTAGAATTATTTTTTTTTTAAATTCCTGGAAGCCAAGATCATCCTTGTACTACAATAGTTTTCAGGAGTACTTCCAGCACTGAGGGCATATGACCCTGACCTTCACATATTTGCACTTGCAAGTTCATCTGCCAGATCTGCTCTCTCCAACCCTAACCTTTGTTGGCTTCTACTCATTCACTTCTTTTTTTCACCACAGTTTTTTATTGATGTATTATACTTACATTTTATAGATGTATTATAGAATTTGTTGTAACATGTTGGTGCGTGCACACAATACATAGTATAATAATAAAATTTGGCCAATATCACTCCTCAGCATTTCCCTCTTCCCTCCTGACCTTTCAACCCTTGGTCCCTTTCCTCTACTGATATCTCTTTGATTTTCATGAGATCCAGCCACATCTTTCTTTTCCTTTTTTCTCTAGCTTTTGCACATGAGAGAAAACACATGACCTTTAACTTCTGAGTTTGACTTATTTTGCTTAACATAATGGTCTTCATTTCCATCCATCTTCCTGCAAATGACATTATTGTATATTTCTTTATAGCTGAATAAAATTCTATTGTGTATACATACTTTCTTTATTCATTCACTAATCTGATGGAAACCTAGGCTGGTTCCATAGTTTGGCTATTGTGAATTGTGGCATAATAAACATGGGTATAAATGTATCACTAGTATGATGACTTTAATTATTCAGGATAAATTCTGAGAAGTCAGTGGGGTCATGTTTCATGTCTAATTTTTTAAGGAACCTCCATACTGATTCCCATAGTGGTTGTACTAATTTACAGTCCCCAAACAGTATAAAAGTGTTCATTTTTTTCTTCAAATCTTCTCTAGCACTCATTATTATTTATATTCTTGAGAACGCCATTCTAAATGGAGTGAAATGAAATCTTAGTGTATTGCATTTCTCTAATTGCTAAAGATGTTGAGCATTTTTTTCATATATTTATTGGTCATTTATTTTCTTTTTTTAAGAAATATGTTTAATTCATTTGCCCATATACTAATTGAGTTATTTATTTATTTGTTTATTTTTGGTATAATTTTTTTTGAACTCTTTATAGTCTGGATATTAATTCTCTGTAAGAAAGTAGGTAGCAAAATTTTTTATCGCATTTTATAGGTTCTCTCTTCACAGTCCTAATTGTTTCCTTTGCTGTGCAGAAGCTTTTTAATTTGATGCTATCCCATTTATTAACTCTTAGCATCATTTTCTGAGTTTTAAGGGGTCCTATTGAGAAAATTATTGCCTGTGTCTAAAATCTGGAGTTTTGACACTATGTTTTCTTCTAGGAATTCCAAATTCCTAATTATTTGATCCATTTTGAGTTGATTATTGTTTGTATTGAGAGATAAGTGTCTAGTTTCATTCTTATACATTTGAATAACTAGTTTTTCCAGCATCATTTGTTAAAAAGGATGTCTTTTCTCCAATGTATATTTTTGGCATCTTTGTCAAGAATCAGATGATTATAGGTGACACAGATTAGCTCGGTATCTTCTATTCTGTACCACTGTCTGAGTCTGTGGTTTTATGCCAGTACCATACATTTTCTTACTATAGCTCTATAGTATAATTTTAAGTCAGGTATTGTGACTTAAAAAACTAGGAATGGTGGGGTCAGCAATTATCTTTTTTTTTAATATTTATTTCTTAGTTTTCGGCAGACACAACATCTTTATTTGTATGTGGTGCTGAGGATCGAACCCAGGCCGCACACATGCCAGGCAAGCACGCTACCGCTTGAGCCACATCCCCAGCCCCAGAAATTATCAACAGTAAAAACAATAATCATAAATTAGATCTGCCTTTGAAGCAAACAACAGGTGTCAACTATTTCATCCACATAAGTAATAATTGTATCAGCATTAAGGGCAGATACAGTAGTTATGTAAAACAATTATTTCTAAAAGATTGTAAAAATACAATTAATTTAGAGAAAAGATGATGCACTAGAAAGGTTGAAAAAGGGTTTATGATTTCAAGAAGTAAACAGAGAAAATGCAGACGAGATGTAATAGGTAATCATTGTAAGGAAAGAGGAGAATAGGAGAAACAGTAATGAGAGAGAGGAAGAGAGAATAATAGAATTTGGCTGTTAGCAGAAGAAAACAGAGAAAGGCAAAGAAGAGAAACAAACAAATGAAAATAATGCAAAACCAAACCAAAATATACTAACCAAAGAACCCCTAGCCTTCAAAAGACAAGAATAAACAACCATATTTGAATATGCTAAAACTGAGGAAAAAAGAAATAAATATGTATATGTATCTATGTCCCTGAAGCAATCTGCACAGGAAGCTTACCCCACACACACACACACATACACACAAATAATACAATATTTTCAAAATTAAATGTATGTGTTTTTCCCCTCCACCAAGTCACTCCTTTCATGTTCTCTCAGTTGATCAATCCTGATTGAGTTTTACTCTTTTTTTCATACACCTCTTAACCATCTCAAATTAGTCAACACTTTCTATTGATTCCACATTCTAGACATTCTTTATTTATGTGCTTTTCTTCATTATCATGAGATTCCTGGAGCATCATATTTAATTGCCCATGTTGCCTTCACTTATGCCACTTTCAACCCATTTCACCCAACTTCCAGGATAATCTTTCTAAAATGTATAACATTTACACAAATCCAAATGTTTCCAAGGTTCTCCAAACCAATGTTCCATTATTATAATATTTAGATCTTTTCCGTGATTTGACATGTTTTTTACCTCTTTAACACAATGTTTTGCTATTATTCTTAAATGTAAATTTTCTGAGAAACATTATCTTTCTTGGAACACCTTTCTTTCTTTTCCCTGTTCATAAACTGATTAACTCAATATTGGGGCTTTTCCATTTTTTTTTTCCAGAAATGTTCTCCTCAAGTGCCAAGTGTTGGCAACCTATCTCTTCTATGTGCTCCCTGACCACTTTGAATTTCCTTCCTCATAGACCTTGCCATAATAACAAAGGCAAGTAAATTCTTTTCATCCAGTGTCATTAGTACATAGAACAGACAACATGCTTTTGGATAAGCATAGTAATGTGGATTCCCCAAAACTCTGTGTGTGTGTGTGTGTGTGTATGCATATGTATGTGTGTTTTAAGTTTCCTAGTTTCTTATTCTTGGAAGGGAAATAAGGAATAATAGAAATGCCTCAAGAAAGTAACATGCCATGAGTAAGAAGGCATCATTTGTTTCTACCCAGTTAAGACCTGAAAAAACTTATGAATTCATTTGGTAAAATTTCCAATTGGTAAATCTTACATACTTATTTTATATTCCAAATGAGATGATATAAATATTTCAGCAATCCTTGCTTTCCCAGACCCATTAACTCCATCTCATTAGTGTCAATAAAGATACATACGTACTTCTAGAGAAGAAAACAACCCCATGCCATTCAATGGAATAATAGAATTCTAAAGGCATTTTGAAGAAAGCAATACTATTTTTGCCTTCACCCCTGAGAGATGCTTCTGTAGACGATGAATTGTCTGGCTGTCCCAGAAGGTTTGGTATGAGGTGGTTGAACCCAGAGCAGACATGCAAAACAAATGAATTTTTAGGCTTTGGATGACCAGCCACAGTACATCACAAAAATTTGTAATAATCTATCAGTCCATCATACAAGAAACATGAACCTTGAAATGTGAATGGGATCATTTCTTTAACTGCTTTTAAAAAAGCAGAATTATCAGATATGAAGCAGTACCTTCAAAACAACAAAACACAATAATGCAATCAAGCTTTGAAATTATGAAACATTTTGTTTCCTAACTTTTCAATAATATTTTTACAATGATTGGAGGGTAACCTATTTAAAGTTATAACTTTAGTTTTAAAATCCATTCTTTTCCCCTGCTCTCTGAGCCTTTTAAGAGCAACTTTTGTCTCTTTAATAAGGGACAGATTCTGAACTCCATACTCAAATATTTTACAAGCCTAAAACATATTTTCTCCAAAATATCAATAGGTTCTAAAACACATTGGAGCCTCTACTAAAAGTGTTCACTCTCTGTAACTTTCTAAGAGATTACAAACCATTTACTTGATCAAGTCCTATCATAGGAACATGCTTACACTTCAATATTGCAGTGTGACTTGGATAATTAATATACAGGCTAATAACCCTTTATGATGTCTACAAATTCAGTAGATAATAATGCAGCTTTTATTTGTAGTTTTCTATAATATCTTTTGTTTCCTTTTAGATTTCTCATTTAAGATATCTTTTTTCTTCCCTGAGATGAATAAGAATATTTAGTTGCATATGATAAAGTTCAGTTGAAAATCAAAGAACTTTGAGAAAGTTTAGCAATGTCTCTAATACTAAAAATCTAAATAAATATTAATGCATTTATGGTTAGAGAATAATACAGTTTAATAACATTTTATTGTGCATCTATTTTTTAGATACAGAGGACTGAAGATGATCATTTCTAGTAATGATGAAATTATATACATTTCTGACTTTGTGTATGTGCACACACATGTAATTTTAGGATATCATCTTAAGTTTTTCAGTTCTTTCTATTGTCATTCTGTTCACTTATAAACTGATCAAGACTTTCAACTTACAAAGGTTTTGTCTTCTTGCTGTAAAGTATCAACTCAAGTGGCTGAATATAACGAATGGCATTATCTCACATCACCTAAATCACCTTTGAAAAATATAGATTATAGAAGTGTTTTGTGTTATTTATACTAGAGAACCCTACCATTTACTTAGTCCTTCTTAAGCTCAAAACTTCAAGTTAAACTAATTAAGGGGTTTACATTGTTTTTTTTTTTTTTGTATACAATTCCTAGGATATCTTTAATGAAAGATTAAATAAAAATTCTGAGACAGATTCAATGAATTTTCACTGCTCTTGTACTCTTTGTGCTCTCAGTTCTGTTTATCTTCCCAAAATATAAATAGCATCATTTTATTTTCTTAAGTAGATTTAAAAGGCAAATTTTCCCCCATGTATAATGACCAAGCCAGATTACAACCAGCTTGCAATCTATAAAACTCACACAGAGCCTAAATGGTGAATGTACACAATTTGACTTTCTAATAATCATATAACATTCCACACAATTCATTCTGATATTTACCTGCTGAAAACAATATTTTGACTTTGAAATCTTTCTTTTTCTTTTCCTATTTTTTTTTTTAGCCTAAAGTCCTACTCCATAAAAAGCCTATCTTCAAACTCCATCTCCTCAGAGGCTCAGCAGATGTCTTTTTATATTACCTTTGTGATCGATGACAACAAAATGCCCAGCTGAGCCCATAGCATTTTACAAGTGCTCCAAACTCAGGGGGTTGGGATATTAAATATCCACATACTAATTGTGACATTAATCTCCAACTGTCAGCTGACTGAGGATGTTAGAACTATATAGAAACATGCTATAGTTTTAAATCACTTCATCAAGAACTACTACTCATGTAGACCCATATTTTATTACTATTCCAACAAAGGATATCAAAAAACAAGAAAGTATGGATGTGTATAAATTGTGACATAGGAAAGTTCTTGTTTTGATATACAAGTTGTAGGAACACAATATGATAAAACTGCACCATCTAGAACTCAAAGGGTATTATCAATTTTTAAACATCTGGTTATATGAGGGGTTTCTTACTTGAAAGGTTGTTTTCAGACTAGAAGGGATTAGCTCTTTTCAAACCCTAGTATCTTGAATCATAAGTAAAAGTTCTACTATATTATATTCTGTTTTCTGAGGTATAATAGTTTCAATATAGTTTCTCCTTAATGTTCATAATCATTATGAGGAAAAATAATAAAATGGTACCCCAGGTTTCAATTTAGACATGTGGTTTTAATTTTATCCTTTGTTAGGTTACCAGGATAAAACAATATTTGCCTTTAGAGAGAAGCAAACAAAGAGTAACACCTTTTCTATTGGAGAGAACATAAATAGAGGAAAGTAATGCCATATAAGGGTCCTTCAGTTAGACATTTGGTCCTATATCTTGATCTCTCACTTAGTACTTCTGTAGTCAGAAGTGAGTTCCTTCACTCCTTACTATCCACATCTATAAAATTAGAAAAATGATAACAGCAGCAGCTTAGAGTGAGTCAATGTCCATGGAGTATCTGTAAGAGTGCCTGGTGTGTGATAGAGATGAGCCGCCAGTTGTCAATGGAGGGGGCAGGAAGTTCCATGCAAATGTAATGTATTATGATAGAAATCAAGCAGGATTCATAAAATTAGAGAACAAGACTTGCTTCTGGAAGAGAAAGTGATAAAGAATATGAGGCAGAAGGAAAAGAAATTTGGAAGAAACATTTTCTCAAAGGTTAATGCTTTGATTAAGAGGAGTATGTTACAGGATAAATTTTTAAGTATCTGTTAAAAAATATTGGTTCTCTTACTTATACCATCTGACTTTGGCAACCATTAGTTTATCTTCACTATAATTAATAATTATATTCATTATTTTAGGCCAAAGAATTATTTTTATTCATATATTTATATATTCACTCATCCATCTATGTAATCATCCATCTACGGATTTTTTCATTTATTCATTAGATTTTTCAGTAAAAACTACTGTGAACAGGCACTTTGAAGGTCATTGTGGAATGATTAACATTCAATATAAGGTGTCTATCACCAAGCAGCTTTCAAGTTGTTATTGCATAATTTCCCACATTGAACTACTTCAGCAAAAATCAGGGTCAAAGGATACTATCTATTGAAATCTGCATTCCTCCAAATTAGTTGAAGCCAAATCCTCACCAAAATGGTATTTAAAATGGCATCTTTGGAAGACAATTGGATCATGAGAGTGGTTCCTTTGTCAGTGGGATTAGTGTCTTTATAAAGGAGTCCCCAGTGGGCTTCCTAGCCCCTTCAACCTTTCGAGGACACACAAAAAAGACAAGTCTGTATGAACCAGGAACTGAGTCTTTACCAGACTACAAATCTGCCAGCACCTTGATCTTGAACTTCACAGTTTTCAAATCTACAAGAAATAAACTTCTGTTGTTTGTTAAGTCATCTATGCCCTTCTGTTTCAGTAACTTGACTGGACTCTGTGAGAAGATCAATTTCATCAAACAACATTTTTACATATAAGATTAAATAAAATGAAACATGTTCCTTAATGCTCTGTATCTTTGAGAAAGAAGGATTATAAGAATTCCTTTTTACTTTTTGGAGCCCTTACTTACTGAGCTAGTATTTTTGAAAAATATAGACTGGGAAATATTAGACAATATGAAATAGCAATAAAATTATAGCACAGATTATGTGACAGATTATGGGGAGGAGGAGGAAAGACCTCAAATATTTTTTCTACTTATTGACTGGCTTTCAGTTCTGCTCTACACAAAGTGATGTGGTCACAAACTAAATTTCAGTGAAATAAGGGCACAACTTTCATTACTTTTGATACACAACACATGGAAAACAGATTTCTCACAGTAAATAGCAGATTTGGTGATTGATAAAGTCCAGTTCTCGGGACAGGGATCTTTGTCCTGAGCTAGTGAAACCACGTCCTGAGTAATGGTTTAAGCCAGTAGCCAATACCAAATGGAGTTTAACTACCATAAGGAAATATTCTGTGAAACAGTTTTCTTTAAAAAATAAATAAAATAAAATTTTAAAAATAGTGGGTAAATAGAGGTCCTTTGGCATTCCCTAGGAACTTGACTTTCACCCTGACTATCCAAAGTGAGTTCAGCATGAAGTACAGATGAATATCTTTAAGTTATAGAACATAAAGATGGCTATACCTGAGTTATAGAATTGTAATGCTTAAACACAAATCCTACTCTAGCAGAAATATTACTGCTTCCAAAATCGGCACCATTAGAATGTTATTAATCTGATTTATCATGATTTTTAAAATGCTGAACAAAAGAAAAGATTCTCTCCCTTGCCCCTTTGTATTAAATCAAAGTGAGGTTATTCATCTGAGCAAAATTCTTCCCTGACACTCTAATTTTTCACTAAAATGGTGTTGTAATAATCTTAACATGACTTCCAAGGCCAAGCTATTTTCCGGACAATTTAACCCACACAGTTGAACCTAGAAAAATGTTAGCATTTGGATCGAGATTTCTCAAAAGAATATGCAGTAAAATGTATGAGACAAAATAACACCATGGTGGATTAGGATAAGTCGTGTATTATTAGATACAAGCCCGTTATACACATTCAACCTGTAAGAGCGTATTTTCTGCCTCAAGATATAAGTGACGACTTTCTTATCATTTAAGAGTACGAACCTGTTTCTGCCTTAGAAGTACATGGATCAGATGAAACCCAAGTGCTCTTCTGAATCAGGAATAAAGAAGACAAGATTTGCAATTCAATTGAAAATAAACTCATTTTTTATTTTAGGATCTGTCAATAAGAATATATAGATAGAAGAAAGAAAGGAAGGTAAAAGAGAAAGATAGGAAATTAGATCCCATAAGACATGCGTGAATAATGTCAGTGGGTTTTTTTCTTATCATGATACCTATTATTAATACAAATGCATTAATGTATTAAACTTTATTTTTCAAATTTGCCTTCCTAGAACCAGAGATAATTGTTTAAAAGTGGAGATTCATGGGTTCCTACCCAGATTCTGTTCTACTAGGGAAAAAGAACTTATGATTTTTATGACCAGGCAGTAGGGAAGATATTGCTTTAAATATCTAAGCAAAATATGGATTTGTATTGTTTTATTTCCACTCATTATTTCAATTTAAATGTGAACAAACTGTATAATCAAATTTTAGCATTTGATGAAAATGTAATAAGACAAGAGTTGGTTTTCAAAATTTTGTCATCTATAGTAGTAAGGAAGGCAAGCCACATATCTCAGGAGGAAATAAATGATAAAGTTCATATTTACAACCTTTACCACATTGTCATTCACTTATTCATTTTCTCAATATGTATTATTTATCTATTACTGAATGAGAAGACGATACTGGTGAATAAACACAAGCACAAATTCTAACTTCATAGAACTTCCAGTCTCTGAAGGATAAAGCTATTATACAAATCAATGCCACAAAAAAAAAAAATCAGATGTAATATGTTAATGAAAGCAATGACCCTGATTCCCTAAGTACAGAGCATATAAGACAGTGAGCTACTCAGATAACTAAATTTGAACTGAGGATGAAAAGCAATAATAAAATGAAGGGAGGAAGAGAACTATTCCTGGCCTTGTGAAATGCAGGTTCAAAGACCCTGAGGCAAAAAAAAAAAAAAAAAAAAAATCCATGGATCATGTAAATGACCAAGGTGGCTACAGCTGCTCTTCAGCATCCTATAGTGAGGAAACATTAAGGATTTTTTCATTTTAGTTTGAAAACAAGTGCTCAGTAATGGGATAGCATGACAAGATTTATCATTCAAAAAGACCACTGTGGCTCTAGTGTGTAGAAATGACTAAGGATAGAAAGAATGGACTTGTACAGATGAATGGAAAGCTGTTCAAAATATCCCAAAGGGAGACGATAATTGATTGAATTAGGCCACTCCATGTGGATAATAAAAAAGCAGCAGAGGTATGGTGCGTTCTGGAGGCCCACGCTACATGTATTGGTGGTTACTTCATCTCCTTAAACATAGAAAGGGATACAGGACAGTTTCGGGGAAGAAGATTCAGGTATGGCTGTGACTTGCTGAGGTAAGGAATGGTAAAAGAGGAAGAAATCTAAGGAAGAGAGAGCACATGCAGATATTTTGAACATGAGCCACTTGAGGAGTCTGGGAGATACCTCAGTGGACATGAGTACAGAGTTGGAAGTTCTTGTGTGGTGCTCAGGGAAGTCTGAGCTAGAGCAAGATATTTGTGAATCAAGATTCAATTATCAAGAGTGTAATAGAAACAATGGATGCAAATGAGATTATCTAAGGTAATAGATGAAGAAGACAAAGGAGCTTAGGATACAGCCTTGAAAAACTATAACAATTACTTAACAAAGAGGAAGAGACTATAAAACATACTGAAAAGGAAATAAAAATAAAAGAAGTAGGATCCAGACTAGGGATTGTGCAGTGATGAGGAGAGAATATTTCAAAATCAGAAAATAACAATTAACTCTATTAAGTATGGAGAAAGTTTAATTTGGGTGAGGTCTGGAAAATAGCCATTGGAATTAATGATGCAGATGTCATTGATGAAGATTTGGCAAAGATATGTTTCTTGTAGTGATGGCAAAGTGATACTCATGAGTGGCAGTGAGTACTAACAACATGTTGTTGGTAGGAAGTAGATAAGGTTGTGTTGATTGGAAATGAAAATGTTTCAAATATGTCCCAAATTCAAACCAGCAATCACCTCTACTTCTTATTTATCCTTTCAATGTATTTTTTTTCCTGTTAAATACACCAACAACTTCTCTGTCCATGAAGGTGATAATCTCATTCTAACTTCTACCTCAAATATTGCAGATTGATAGGTGAATACAGAAAATTATAATGTTCTAGAGAAGAAATCCATGAGCAAAAACTTCTGCACGAAACAGTTCTGGGGTATAAAAATCTAAACTGCAATTGACAAATTGTGGGTGGCTTGGTGTGCACAAGGCTAAGAGTTAAAAATTCCAGGGATATGCAATTATAAAGGGATCCCCACAGTTTTGTGTGTTCTCACAGCAAATATGGGAGAAAAAACTTGTGTTCCTGACAAGAGAGGAGGAAAAGGAACTATTTTTTAAATATGCCAGAGAATTCTGCTTTTAACAAGTTTTGTTCCAAAAAAGAAACTATGTTTCCAAATCCTAACTATTGGAGTTTTTTCCAGATCCTATTTAAGGAGGAGGAATACCCCATTCCAGCACACTATAATCTTTTTTACTCTTACCCCTTGTTAACATATTACTAAATGCTTATTTACTTCAGTTTTGTTGTTGTTTATTTGTTTGTTTGATTTTAACTAATACATAATACCCAATTAGCAAGTAAAAACTATAAGGCACACTAAAAGGCAAAACACACAGTTTGAAGAAAATCAGATTCAAATATGGCAGAAGACATAAGAATTTTCAGATTGGGAACTTAAAGCAACTATGATTAATACGCTAAGGGCCCAAATTGAAAAAAGCAGGAAGCATAGAAGAATATGGACAATGTAAGCAAAGAAATGCAAATTCTAACAAGAGAATAAGATAAGTGGTAGAGATTAAGATAAATGGTAGAGATTAAAAAAACAGAAATGAAAGGTGTCTCTGATGAAATTCATTAGTATGCTAGATATGACTGAAGAAAAAAACTCTTAGTTTGAGAACACGTCAATAGAAACTAACAAAATGAAAAACAAACCATTTTGGGGAAAAACAGAGTAGAATATTCAGTAATTGTGGGACAGCTACAAAGGGTGCCCATTATAGTTTAGAACTTTAATGGCCCCAAAAGGCTCATGTGTTAGGCAATGTAGGAATGTTTAGAGGTGAAATGATTAGATTATGAGAACTGTATCCTCATGAGTTGTAACCTCCTCAGCAGAAGCCAGGAAAAGAATTATCAGTGGATTAAGCCATTTACTGAACTCAAATTTGAATCATCTACTGAGTGGTAACTTTAGGCAGGTGGGGCACTACTGGAGGAATTAGGTCACTGGGTGATATGGCCTTGATTATACTTGTCCATGGCCCTGTCTTCTCTCTGTGTGTGTCTCCTACTTCTCTTAAGCTGAACAACTTTTCTCAACTACACCCTTCTGACATTATTTTCTACAGTCCCCCTCTCAGGCCCAGAGCAATGGAGTTGGCCAACCATGGACTCAACCCCTGAATAAATAAACTTTTCCTTGGATAAGTTGTTCTTTACAGATATTTTGATCACAGAAACAAAATGTTGACAAACACAGAGTAACAGTGTAACGTACACATAATGATATCAGATGAAGAAGAGAGAATGAAGAGTTATCTGAAGGAGTAATGATTGAAAATTTCCCCCAAATTGATGTTAGACACCAAACCAAAGATCCAGGAAGATCTGAAAACAATGAGCACAAATGCCAGAAATAAAATGTATCCAGGCATAATATATTTAAACTATAAAAAATAAAATATAAAGAAAAAATACTGAATAAAATTCAGAGGAAACAAACTTATAGCAAAGAAGCTTTTTTGTTGTTTTGTTTGTTACTCTGTATTGAACCTAGGGGTACTTTGCTACTGAACTACATCCCCAGAAATTTTATTTTATTTATTTTATTTGTTTTATTTTATTTTATTGATACTGTGTCTCACTAAGTTTCTGAGGATCTGAGGTGCCAGACTGCTTCAAACCTGCAATTCTTCTGTCTCAGGATCCCAAGTGACTGAGATTACAAGTATGTTCCACCACATTGGGCAAAGAATTGCTGATTGACAAGCTAGAATCAGTCATATAGCCCTTGGAAGTTGAATCGTATCAAAATCCACTTAAACTTGAAAGAAGAACCAAGCCTCACATGACAACACAACATTGGCCAACACCTTGATTTCAGTCTAGTGAGATGATGAACAGAAAACCTAGGGCTGGGGATGTGGCTCAAGCGGTAGCGCGCTCGCCTGGCATGCGTGCGGCCTGGGTTCGATCCTCAGCACCACATACCAACAAAGATGTTGTGTCCGCCGAGAACTAAAAAAAATAAATATTAAAAATTCTCTCTCTCTCTCTCTCTCTCCTCTCTCACTCTCTCTTTAAAAAAAAAAAAAAAGAAAGAAAACCTATTTAACCAGTACTGACTACTGATTCACTAGAATTGTAAGATAATAAATTTGTGTTGTTTCAAGTTTCTGTTCATTTTTATTTGTATCAATGAAAACCTAATATAGTCAGGAACTGGATATAGCTTATAAGTCAAAAGGTTTGAAAATTTCTAGTGTGCTTGAGATATTGTTTCTTTAACCCCTTACTTGGGACTCATTTCCTTGGAAATTTCACTTTGATACTTTGGGGGGGATTAATTCTATATAAAAATCTAGGTTCCCAATATTTTTGGAGGCCTGGTGTAACCTCTCACTCAACAGGAAGAATTACAACAACAAGTCTCAGCCCTTGAGAACTACTTAGTCTGGGAAATCCTTGGTTCCAAGCCTATCCAGCTAAACTCACTCAGGTTGAGAATTACAAATTCGGATTTTGGACTAAGGGCCATGTTATCAGAAAATGATTTCTCAAGAAGTGTCTTGCATGTCAAGGTCCTCCTACACTTACAGTTAGCATGATAGCTTTCTTGTCTTTATGATCACTTGAGCATCTTTCTAAATTTCTATTGTTCAAAAGCCAGTTGTTTCTTACATGGTAGAATTATAGTCATTGGAGTTTTTTTCAAATAACTTTATGCTGTGCTCATATTTGTTCACTCTCTCCATTCCTCCACACAACTTCCCTTGCTGTTCTGTGCCTCTCTTCTTTTGAAGACTCATTGTTCCCCCTTTTTTCCCTTCTTTTCTCTCTTCTTCCTCCTCCTCCTCCTCCTCCTCCTCCTCTTCTTCTTCTTCCTCCTCCTCTTCTTCTTCAGATTCTACCCTTCTCAGAATGGCTGAAAACTTGCAATATCCTCAAAACCACTTGAACTGGCTTTTGTATCTCCTCATATTCCAAAACTCCGCAGCTAACCCTACAAAATTCTCAAAACTATGAACTTGATCCCACTATACATAGTCAAAGTAGGTCTCAGATAATTCAAACTCTATAAATTCATTTCTTGAATTCAGTCTCCTTTGTATTTACGTTGAATACATACGTTCAACATATGTCAGCTATTTCTTTTTTATTTGAGATACAATTCTACATAATCTGCTTGTGTTTTTACATTTCTAGGCATTCCTAGCCAATGCTTTCCAGAACTACCCTTCTAGGAATGCCTTCATATGCAGAAGCCAGGAAAAGAAAGACAGAAAATTTCTCTGTGGGAAATTTATATATTTTATTTCCTTCCAAAGATAGAGGCATCTTCCTTCCCAGAAGCATTTCATAATGATAAAGATAGAGGCATTTCTTACCCCTTCTGGGAACAGATTTTTATTCTTATGTGTTCCATTGTGCCTTATACCCTAAAATGACTTTTTGGCCTTGGCTGAAATTATGTATATTTTTATTTTATTTTATTTCCTCTGAGCTTCAGTTTCCTACTTGAAGAAATCTAATAATATTAGAAACCTTATTTTTTGGATTATGTGAGAGATCAATTGAGTCAATAGGGCTATTAATAGCAACTAATAAATAGTAAGCTCATAATACATATTAGAAAGCATTTTGTTTCAGTCTAATTTGATTTGATTATGGACAGTTAAGAACTTAATCACATTTTCCAGTTTCAAATTATGAAATTGTCATATGTTTTTATAGAAATAATTACATCAAATTAAAATGCCTCCCATATTAAAAATAATGCAAAATATAATTGTACTCATCTTTGTAGCTAAGTTTATGGAACTGTTTGTGTATCTCTCTTTATTTCTAGTCTGATATCACACTTACTAAGATGTCTACTAGTTTGTGACAAGTACATGCTGATTGATCATACCTTTCCCAATACTCTTCTAGTTACCTCAGGTTTTCATTTGTCATATGTTGGTCTAACTGATCCAAGCAGAATATCAATCTCTCTTACTTAATATTATGGAATCTTCTTTTGTAAGAGAGAGAATGAGAACAATTATAAAACATCTGGAGGAAACAAAAATATAGAACCAGGGAATATGAGATGCATGCAAATGTAGAAGGTCAGTTGAAGGAGCAAGTGCCTTCATCTAGGTCACATATAGCTATGCAGGATTCACTGGAGATGCGCCATATTATCAGCTTGAGAAATAATTATGTCGATTTGTTTACTGGAACAGTGCAAGATGAAATTACAATGAGGAAAAGGGAAAGGGTAAAGAAAGAAAGGTTTTTAGTGGCTCTAATTGAAAACCTGAGAGGAGTCAGGAATTGCTATTTATGAGAAGAAATAAAGGCCACAGTCTTAAAGAGTCACCTAGAAAAACATACCATTAATAAATCTACAATTAAGAAATTTTTATAATAACTAGAAGAAAAATTATTTTGTTCAGAAGGAATAGCAAAAAAAGAGAGCCCCCTGACCGAGTATATCGTCAGAGGATGTCTGAAATTAGGAAAGCTTTAATGAGAGGATGAAAAATTATAAAAAGAAATTAGGCTATGGAGAAACAAAAGTCTTAAAAGAAATCATACTCTGTATACCTTAAATAGCTCATATTTTGCATTAATTCAATGTGTTTCTTCAAAGTGGAATAACTCTGAAGTAATATTGCCCCAAAGAAAATATACTCTGGCTGTCAGGTTTGCTTGGTCCCTATGTAGACTCTGGAAATTCAAGTACACCTATCTGCTCCAGAGGGTTTCCTTTTAGACGTCATTCATCATGAGTCTCTCCTTTTGTAGCCTCAAAATTATAGACATTACAATGTTGTCAATATCCAGTATTACTCTAAGAGCTGAGAGTTGTATAGTTTGATTAAAGACATGCCAAGAAAGTTCAAGGTTTCTAGATGTCCTAGGACCATGTTTAAGACTTCCTGAAAGAAGGACAACAGAGGATACAGGAAGAAAGACTACTAACATAGTTTTATTTGTATTCTCTCTGTTTCTGATATAATGGAGCCTATCTCGACTGTACATCTGACAGGGGGTGGGGGATGGATCTTAACATTATTATAATAAATTTATATCTCACTTCCTCCTTCATTTCCGCCTCCTTCTCCCTCACCGAGAACCCCCAAAGCAGGCTAGTGGCTTTAAAAATGTAAACTCTTTAAGATTCAGCCATAGTGTTACACCGGTCAATAGTTCATTATTTTTATCACTGTGTAACATTGCACTGTATTAATATGTCATTGTTTGTTTATCCTTGCACATACTGATGGACATTTGAGTTGTTTCAAGGTTGGGGCTATCACAAATTCAGTTGTCATGAGCATCCGTGCACTTTATATTCCCACATCAGTTGCTTGACCTCCTTGTCAACAGATATGGTCATTGATCTTTTCAATTTTGCTTATTCAAGTACATGTATATTCATCATTATTTTAGTGTTTATTCCCTGATGTCTATAAATGTTAAACAACTTTTCTTCTGCTTATCGACATTAATATCATTTCTATATTCTTTATGAGTCTATAATATCTAGATATTATAAACAAAAGTCTAAGAATTGAAAGCAAATCAGTTGTTGGCTTAGAACAGAAATAGAAAATAAAAGGATGTATTTTAGGAGGCACAAGAAAACTTTACTGAGTTGTGGAAATATCTGTTATCCTCTTAAAGGTGATGTTTATACAGGTGTATAAAAGTAAAACTAATCAAATTATATATTTTACATATATGTAACCTATTGTATTTCAAGTAAGCTGTAAAAAATCCAAACACTTTACTGTAAGTTGCAAACATCATTAAATGTAGTTCACTGACTTGTTAGCACTCCCTCTATAGAACCTCATATTGTGATAGGATACAGCCTGTGTGAAAGATTAGGAATAAATTACTAGTCAGAGAAGTCAACCCAGCAAATTAAAAGGAGTGCACCAGAAGTATAGAAGGAAACGAACTAACTGAGGGGGAAGAGAGTGTTCACAGGCACACAGGAATAAAAGGAGGATGTAATTCCTTCAGGACACAGCTTTTAAACATTTTTCTGAATGACAGAGACTGTCTATATGTAAACATCTCCCAACCCACCCTCTACTTTAGATTTAGGGATTATTATCTAAAGAAAGTATATGGATAGAAGAGTAAAAAGGGAAAGTTTGGGAGGGAGTCTACTTTGTTGCTAGTTCCCTAAGCCAACTTGTTCTCAAGTCGTTTATAGGATTCTTCTCTCAGTATATTAGAATCATGGAAGGGAGGTGGTGTGGTATTTTGGACAGATGATAAGATCTGGAGTGAGTTAGGCTCATATTAGAATCCTAATTTCACCAGTTCTGTGACATAAGATAAAGTACATAATTTATTAAAGCCTCCATTTTTCATCAGTAAAATAGATCTGTTACCTGGAGGCATAGTCCTATGATGGAGTGCTGGTCTGGCATGCCCTAGGCCCTGGGTTTGATCCTCAGGATTGCAAAAACAAAGTAAAATAATAACAAATGACATAATTACACAAAACTTGTGTTAGTTTCTCAATAAATCTTACCTTATTTCCTACAGGCAATTCTCCACATTCTAACTCTGGAATTAATGTATTTAATCTTTAAATGTTGTGTTTGGTAATGAAAAAAGTTCAAGATCATCTTGAATCATGTTTTCCCCCTTAACATTTAAAATTTAATCACTAGGTGGTTTGAGTTTCTCTTTTATTTCTTTCTCTCTTTTTTTTTTATATTTTTTAGTTGTTGATGGGCCTTTATTTTATTTATGTGTATGTGGTGCTGAGAATCAAATCTACTGCCTCATACATGGTAGGCAAGTGCTTTCACTGAGCTACAACCCCAGCCCTGATTTTCTCTTCTATTCCCTAAGTTCTAGTGTGTGCCCTCAGAAACAACCATGATTTTTCATCTTTACTTTAATAATAATATCATCAAACCAAAAAATGAATTTATATGAAGTATTGAATGTAATAGCAGTGATGTGAACCTAATTGGTTAAATAGCAAACACACGGGATATGTCATATTCAAAGTAAAAATCTGGTATAACCTAGTGGCCTTCTAATAAAAAAAAAAAAAAAAAAGATCCATCTTGTAGAAATTCCATGTTCTCTTTGTTCTCTTTCATGTAGACAATGGCAAATGTAATTGTCTTGTTCATACTCCAAAGTTTTAGATGCTGGAAAATCTTTAATGCTTCAATTCCATGTATTGATGATGCAAGCTCCCTCTTATTTCTCTAAATTTAGAGAAGTGTGTTTGTTTGATATTAAGTTAAATCATATTTGACCTGGAGATTACTCTAAAATCAATTTCATTTCTAAGACTGTCCCTTATTATTCAAGCAGAACTGACAACATAGCTCTTCTAACTAATGAATGTATAATAAGGAGAAGAACTGCAGTCTATGTATTTTGCTAAATCCTTTCTGGATTATGCTTATCAGAGGCTCAGTTTGTTTCACTACATTAATGCAGTAGAGTCTTCTTAAACTTTTCTTTGTCTTGCATTGTTTGCAAGTGGAGTAAATAGTTGCATATGGTGGTGTGTGCTGCTCCCTACTGGAGGGCAAAGTCATGAATTTCTGGGCACTGCATTGCCTCCAGGAATCCTGTAGTTTTTATAATTGTTTTCTCAGTTCTGTAGAATACAGAAATTCAGAACTTAGAAATACTTAAGCTTTCATATTTCATGTCTACCTTAGACTATGTTTCTAGAGAAAAGTAGGTTCCAAATTGGGCTGGTAGTGTAGATAAGTAGTACAGTGCTTCCCTAGCATGTGCGAGGTCCTGGGCTTGATCCCCAGCAGCAAAGAGGAAAATAAAATAGGTCATGAATCTAGTTCACAAACATATGCCACACTCATTCCAAATGTCAGGAAAGGATATCCTCTTCAAAAATATGAAAGAGATTAAGGCCATATAACAGAAGGACGACTATAATGATTAAAAGCAATTAGATAGGTCATACCTCCCTGTTCTGTGATCTTGGGTAATTTGCCCAAATGCTAGGCCTCTGTTTTATCAGTCTCTAATATGAAGCAATGTTATTTGTTCCATAAGATTGCTATGAGAATTGCATTCAATGCAGAAATTATTTATCATGAGTCCTGGAATATAATGATGCTTAGCAAATGTCATAATAATAATCATGTATAGAGCTACTTTACATTTTCTGCAACCAAAATAAAATTTTCTCCAATTTAACACCTCTTCTTAACTTGTATCTATAAGAAAATCATCTTATTCTTTGAAACATTCTACCTTACAGTGGTGTTCATCATCTGGTGCTTTATCATAATTCTCCCCCCCCCCCTAAAATTCCTTCTCTTTGTAGTGACTTTTCTTCTCTCAACATAAATGTTTTTTTTTCTTTTTTGAGCAATAGCTTTATCAGAGGATTTCTTTTAAAAGAGCAATTTTGCTAATACTAATGTGCATTGGCCACCTCCTTGTCTCTTACTATTGTGACACAGTACGTCTTTTCCTCACACTATCAAAATTATTCTCTCCAAGGTCACCAATTCTGGATCTCCTTCTTGCCACATTTAATATCTATGTCTCTATTCTTGTTCTCCATGAACTATTTGCAGCCTTGACATGAGTTTCTTCTTCAGTTTTGGAACACGGTTCTGTTTTCATCCTCTCTTAAATTACACCTTTATATCGACCACTTCAATATGGACATACCCTTGAGCCATCATTGTGCCTCTTTTTTCTTCTGTACTATTTGTCGTCTTATCTTTATTTTCATCTTATGACTCATTGCCTCTTCATAAATGAGCGTCAAATCCACCATTCCCAGCCACATTTTCATATATGGTCTTCAGCCTAGGTTCATCTCCATTTAAAGAGCTCAATGACATCTTTTCCTCAAATTGCTTCCTGCAGTTAACTTTCACACATTTGACACTTTATTCAGTCTCATACTCCCGGACTGATCTTGATTTACTTCACCTTCTTTCCATCATCCAGTCTGTCAAAAGTCTGAAATCTCCTTCAAAACTCAAATCTCATTTGAAAACCAACTCATTTTTGTCTTCTATTCCCATAGCTGCAGTATAGTGAAGTTCTTATCACATGATGCCCAAGAAATGATCAACTCCTATCTGAACTCTCAGACACCAGTTCCTCTCCATGTTGTAAGTCCCCCAGCATTTCAACTCAATACTTTCTGTATTTATCTCTTATTTTTAAAACATCATAATGATGGCTTTTCAGTTTTATAGAGTCAAAATAAAACAGTTTTGAAGGTAAGTTAATTATTCCGACTTATTAATAGAATGAGGAAACTTAGAACTAGACAATTTACCTGATTTATGAAGGGATACAAAGCTAGTCAGAAGCAAACTAGAACATAGATCTCATATGAATTAGCTGAGTTTTTTGTGCAATTGTGTAATTTACTGTCAGTAAGGTAGATACAAATCCCTTATACTAGTACATGAGACCTTCTGCAGTCAGGGTCTATCAAACTCTCTGAAAGTGAGATCCAGTACTGTTGACCTGTTCTGTTCATTGGCTCTTAAATCCTGTATTTAAGATAGGTTCTATATTTAACATAGCTTCTCTGTGACTTTGCTCATGCTATGGGCGGGGGGCACAGCTGGGAATAATCTCTATTTTGTTTTCCTTTTCCTTTCCTATCTTTGCTGCAATAGCCTTGCACAAATCCTATGTCCTTTATTAATGGTTCCCATTAATTCTAACACTGGTAACTATTATTTTCTCTGAACTATTTATAGCAATAATTCTGTTGTTTTTCTTAAATTTGGAACATGTGATTTATGTATTTGTATTTATTAAGAGAACTGAGTCTGTTCCCGTAGTCACCCATTCCTGTCCTCTTTTATTGTACAGCCACCATGTGGTTTGACAGTAGTGCTTTTATTTCCATGAGCAGGCACTAACTATCCAGGTCTCTGATCTGAAATGGTAGAACTCAGAATGAGTCTTTTATTTATTTATTTATTTATTTGTTTATTTATATTTTCTTATAGTTGTAGATAGACAGCATGCCTTTATTATATTTGCTTATTTTTTTTTAATGTGGTGCTAAGGATCGAACCCAGTGCCTCACATGTGCTAGGCAAATGCTTTGCCACTGAGCCACAATCCCAGCCCCTCTCCTTCTGCATGTACAAATGACAATTCCTTGATATGAACCTCATCTCACTACCAATCAAAGAACAGAGCCAAGAGAATCAAGGAAATTGGAGCCAGTTGCTTAAGTCATCCTTGTCCTCCCTAACTCAGACACTGCAATATATATGTTTTGTTTGTTTAACCAAAAGTAATTTGGATGCTTTGCTACTTTGGAGCGAAGCAATCTAAACAAAGCAATAATTCTGTTCTCTGTCCCACCAGGACCTTTATGTCATAGTTTTCTGTCTCTGGCACCAAATACAAGTGTTATCCATGATAGTAATTGAACAAAATTTATTGTAATTTACATAGGTTCACATTCTATGCCTTATTATTCCTGTCATATTTCCATATCCCTTGGTATTTCTAAAGCTTTTGAATAGTTCCACATAGCACTCACTAGAATTCCATTAGACTCAGATCAAAAGTATATGTGTGTTTGTGTGTGTGTACATAAACTGTTTCAGTAGACAAGCTTCCAGTAATCTATATAAAATGAGTATTATGACATCTAATATATTAAAATTCTGGAATTATTTGAGAAACTGTACCAGTTAATAAATTTAAAATAAATTTAAAAGCTGTTGTAAGCTTGGTATTAAAGAAGTTTCTGGCTCCCTTTTAAAGCCACTTTTCTCAGTATATTCCTCTTTAATTTCTACCCCAGACTTCTTGCCATGGGTAATCTATATGAAGTACATACATCTTCATTTCATAGATGGTATATCATAGTCATTTTGTATATTGAAATATATTGGCTTTATACTGTATGATATCTTTATACTGTATGATATCTTCCAAAATATTCAAGAAGGAAAATACTTAGTAGATGCTATGTCTTAATAGGTGAATGAGAATATAATACACCCATTATGTTTCTCCTCCATTTTTAAAAGAATACTTGCATTATTAAATACTTGCATTATTACTTTTGTGTATTAACATTTAAAGTAATATTGCAAATGAAACTTTCAGAACAAATTGAATATTAGATCAAAATATTAGCAAATTTCATAAATATTGATATCCAACATATATCCCATCCCTCTTCTCCTTCATATTAGAAACTTGATGTTTAGGTGAAAAAACTCCTCCAACTTAAATCATGTGTTATATTAAATACAATTATCCAGAGAAACAAAATAATAACACACACACATGCACACAAACACACACACACACACACACACACATATACACATACACAGAGTTTATTTTAAGGAATTGGTTCATATGATTGTGGGGGCTGGCAAGTCTAAAATGCACAAAGTGGGCTAGCAGTCTGAAAACTCTGAGAATTGGTGCAGTCTTGTGTCCCAAAACTGGAAACTCCTATAGAATTTCCATGGTATGCCCCCAAGGCAGAAGTGTTTTCTATTCAGGTGACCATGGTCTTTGCTTGTCAGGCCTTCAACTGATGGGGTAAGGACCATGCACATCGTAAAGGGCAATCTGGTTTACTGAAAAGTCTACTGATTTATATATTTATCACATCTAAAAATATCTCATGGAAATACCTAGACTGGTATTTGATTAAATAACTGGACACCATAGTCTAGCCAAGTTGACATGTAAAACTATGAAGTTTGGGATAGAATGGAATGTACAACTAATTCCAAGAGTTAACTTGTGACTTTACCCTATCCAATAAGGTCACCAAAATCTTCTAGCTGTTTGAAGGAATTGGTTCAGGGGTGAATAGGGAGCCCAACTGAAGACACAGCCAAGCACAGGGATTTTATTAAGTAGAAAGTTTACTTATCAAATTGATCAGGATCACTGAAGCACAGCTTATAACTGATGATGGTCATTTTGCCAGCCTGAAAATGAATCCTCCATAGAGAGTAGAACTGAAATGGAAGGAAAATGAAACCTGATGGCATTAGTGTGCCTTGGAGTGCACCACTATACCTGAGGCAAGACCTATCAATGGACCTTTCCCTAATACAGTCATTTTTTTTGCCTACATCAATTTGGTTTGGGTTTCTGTAACTTCAAATCTGGCTTAGACTCTACTATAAGATTAAATGTGTAACATAAGCCTAATAGAAAGAAAACCAATTAATTCAGAGATACACACATCTGCTTATTCATAGTTTATCCTCAAGTGTAAACATTTCAAATAATTATATTTTTATTGTGTTTTCAATTATATGTTACCATAGGAATAAATGTGGCTAAATATGTTCAATTATTCCAATATGAAAATTTTAGTATACTTCATCATTCTGTTTGTATTTTCATACAATTATCATTAAGCAGAAATTATTTTTTTCTTTTACTTTGTCATTGTCAAAAAATTTTTACCTTTGAATTGTAAACCTTGAGTGACAAGATTGATTAAAAAAATTAAACAATAGGAGCATAGCTATGTGATATGAGGGAATAAAAATTATCTAGGGATTGATAAAAGATTTTAAATTTTAAGTTACTCAAAATTCTAAAAATACAAGTGAAAGATAAATAACACAATTTTAAAATGTAAAAAGGATTTGGATAGATATTTCTCAAAGCTACACAAGTGACCAATAAGCATATTTTAAAATGTTCAACATCATTAGTCATTACAAAAATGAAAATCGAAACCACAATGAGATAGCATATGACTAGAATGGCTACCGTGTAAATCACAGACAGTAAGTAGGAAGTGGTAGTGAGGAAGTGGGGAGAGCAGGACCTCCAAACCCTGCTAACAGGAAAACAGAATAGTTTAGACACTGGGAAAGAGTTTAGCAGTTCCTTGTGGTTTAAATATGGAGTCAGCAAATGGCCCAGCAATTCCAGTCCAATATATACCTCAGAAAAAAAGAGAGCACACATCTACCTAAAATTTGCACATCAATATTATAGCAGCATTATTTGTACGACCCCCAAAGGTGAAATAATATAAATGTCCATTAACCAATGAGTAATTACATAAAATAATGGTATATCTGTACAATGGAGTACTATTTAGCAATTAAAAGGCCACATGTTGTATGATTCCATACATATGAAATATTCAGAATAGGCAAATCCACAGTGATAGACTCTGGATTAATACATGATCAGGGCTGTAGGTGAGCATGGATGGCAAAGCTGCTTGACTTCTAAGAATTATAGAATTTCTTTTAGAAGGGAAGAAAATAGATAAAATTAGATTGTCATGATGGTTATTGCAAGCATGACGATACTAAGATATGCTAAGTTGTATGCTTAAAATGGTGAATTACATGGTATGTGAATTATATATCAATAAAGCTATTGAAATAAAAGTAATAACTATGTCCAAGTAAACTTCTAAACAATTGTTTTCACAGCTTTTTATTTACATGTGTAACTTCTCTGAATTAACACCATTTTCAGTTCCAAATGTTCAATTTTGTGACTTTCATATATTTCATTTTTTTTACAATATCTACTTCTTATCTAGTTAATCTGGCATGCTCTGACCTAGAGAACCTAGATAGAGAATTCTACCTTCATTTATTTTTTTTTCTATAAAACCACAGATAAAAATTTCACTGGCCAGACGCAGTGGTGTACACCTGTAATCTCAGCAGCTCAGGAGGCTAAGGCAAGAGAATCATTAGTTCAAAGCCAGCCTCAGCAACAAGCCAGCCTCAGCAATGGCGAGGTGCTAAGCAACTCAGAGACTCTCTCTAAATAAAAAATATAAAATAGAGCTGGGGATGTGGCTCAATGATTGAGTGCCCCTAAGTTCAATCCCTGATACAAAAAAAAAAATATATATATATATATATATATATATATATATATATATATATATATATATATATATTTTTTATTGAATACTGGGTTCATTTATACTTAATACTAAACTTCTTTTTTAAATCTTCATTGACAACTCAAAGCCTGTAACCTTGAATCTTCTAGATTAGAAGTTTTCTATCCTCCTAATTTGCAGATGAAAAATATGTAGATTTGGGTGTCTGGGATCATATACATGCAACAGGGTATTCATATATCTTCTAATAAGGTGACCTACTTTTGAGGAAAAGATGACCCCAGGGATAAATTTATTTGTAGCTGTGGGTACAAGCTATTCCACAGAAAACTTGGCCTCTAAGAAAGCAATGTCAGTTATTTTTTATTTCATACCGTATATGACCTTCCTTTGTTTCACCAAGATTTTTACTCCCACAATAAAGTGAAGGTAAGTGACAGGAAAATAGAACAACTTTTTTTCAAAGTGAATGATCTGTCAACTATACAGTGAAACTGCTCAGCATCAAACTTGGCCTGTTTTTAATATATTATTGCAGACATTGCTAAAGTTAATTCAGCATCAATCAAGAAAGCATATAGGTTTGGATTGTTTGGGTTTTTTAATGGCATAGATTATTTTTCTCAGGAAAATTCAGAGTGTTGTTCTCTGTTGATAAGTCTTACTGAACTATTGAAAGTGGCAAGGAACCACAGATCTTGATTAACATAGTCTGATCAGAACTAAAGATGCTAATTCAATTTTCTGAAATACACAAAGACTAAAATGAAGAGAAATTGTAAACATAAGGTTCGCCGAGAGAAAACCTGAATGATACTTTCAAAAAGGAAATGGTAAGAACTCCATCATTGAAAATATCTGCCATTCCAGAATAATAGGAAAGTACTTTTTGTTCCGACACATGGTTAGCAATGTTAACACTTTCAATTTTCACCCCTTTCATGTAGCTGAAGAGAATTTTTTAAAGTATCTCTGTGTTTTGCTAGCTAGTCTTAAAATTTCCCATATCTAAAGTGTTCTTATTGAACACTTGTTCTTATTCAGAAATGTTTCTACCCAGATTTAATGACTAACTTATTTGCAATATATCACACATGTGAAAAGCACTTTTGTGGTTTCTGACAGCTTTCATATGTTTTTATCTCGGTTTCCCCTACAAAATTCCCAGACTTTAGGTAGAGTAAATATTGTTAGATATAATTTACAAATAAAGATATTGGAGGTTAGGAAGCTTAATTATTTGGTTTATAAGTAAATGATCACTAATAATATCAGTCCTTTCACTCTAAACTTACAGTACTCTTTTTAAAATTTTAATTTTGACTTACATTTCCTAAAAAGTATATTTTTCCTCTTTTAAAATGAGAATGATAATGTAGGAACATTAGAAAATTTCAATATAAAATTTATGGAGTAAGAAGGGAGGTAGCATGAATTCTCACATTCTGGTGCTAACCATCATTAAGGGCTCAAATCCATTCTTTCATTTTCTTCTAATATACATTTTTCCAACATAGGTTTGCATAAGCGTCTTAGCTTGGGCCTGCATAACAACATATCATGAACTGGGCAACTTAAGCAACAGAGATTTATTTCTCACAGATCTGGAGCCTAAAACGTCCAAGATCAAGGAGCCAAAGGTGAGTTTTGTTTTGAGTTTCTTCTCTTGGATTGAAGATGACCACTATGTGCTTATGTAACTTCTTTGTGTGTGCACAGTGACAGGGAAGGAAAGCAAGCTGTCTGGAGTCTTTTCTTCTAAAGCATTCATCCATTCTGTGGCTCCCATCCTCATGGGGTCATCTGAATCTAATTAATTCCCAAATGCCAAATGTTCTGAATCCTATCACTTTCAGGGGTAGGGCTTCTCTATATGAATTTTGGGGAATACAAATATTCAGTCCATAACAATAACATCTACCTCACTGCATAATATTTATAAACCATGTTTATAAAGCATTCCCTGTTACTACAAAAGCACTTTATTATCAATTAAATAATCATATATTATTCCACTTCATGGATTCACTGAAACATGATTTACTGAAATACTGACAAAATTAATATTCTTATATGCATAATTGTTCATTTGATTTGGCAGTCTCTATAAGTCTAGATAAACCAGATCAGCAGAAATGAATATTTAACAATTTAAATAGTATTGCTATTACTATTTGTTTCTTGAGAGAAATTCTGTGGAAAAAAAAAATCTTGGACTTACATAAGTTAACAGTACAAAGGATTTTCACATCAATTTTCCTATTATATTTTTCCAAACAGTATGTAAACAAGTCAGAGAAAGCATATTTAAATCTATTTTTACATATTAGGAAATCAAGTCACAGATATTAAAAAGTACTAGTCTAAAGTCAAATTCAAATAAAGATCAGAGTTAGAATTCAGGACCGTCTTTAGAAATTAATGGGAAATATTCTCTCTCTCTCTCTCTCTCTCTCTCTCTCTCTCTCTCTCTCTCTCTGTGTGTGTGTGTGTGTGTGTGTGTATGTTTATGTAAACAGAAAGGGTCCAGGCTTGACTATAAAACATGTATATTGTTCTCTTTTATCCTAGAACTCTTGCTTCTACTCTTCTCTTCATGCTACTTCTACACCTGTCTGCCTAGTTTCACCTTTTGTCTGCAAGGCATATTGCGCCTGATGCACTTTAAATTCAGATGTGGTAACTTCCCAAATTTGTATCTATTTTCTTGGTTGACATTCTAGACAGTTCTTTTACTCTAAGCAAAAGAAGATTAAGTAGAAGAATAAGAGACACTAACAAGAAATATAGCTCAACTCTGCTGCAATATTATTTATTATTGAATATGAGATGTTTCAGATTATGGAAAAAACTGGGGATAAATTTATATATGAAATATCTTCACAATATAACCTTCATTCAATGGAAGATTTATAAGTGTATATCTTTTTAACTATACCTACATTGTCTGTTTTGGGAAAAAAAAAAACAGTGGCCTAGTGATGTCTGTCTCTCCAGGGGACAGGTCTTTGAGGAGATAGTTAAGATGTAAAATAAGGATTTTATTCATCAGCCTTTGATCTTCAGTGAAGTTACCCAATTACCAGCATTCAGACATCTCCTTATCCTGTGCCTTCCACTACCACCCAGAGCTGCTTCACACATGACTCAACCTACTCCTCCCTCTGTTTTTTAAGATCTTGTAGAAACCAGTGTAGATATTAATAACTCACAGGGACTCACCATCCTACCTCATCCAGGCAGTTGCTACATCCTTCTCCACTGCTGAACTCATGACTAAGATGGAACTCAGAAATCACCGATATGGCCTATTTTTCTTTATCCAGAAAATTATATCAAACCAGTATCAAGACCAAGTAGACTTCAATAGGCCATATTTTAATAACAACACATATGTATTTGACTCACAGAGTTCATTATTCTAGTCTTTAAAGATTTTTTTTTCTGGTTTCTAAAATAATCACATACATACACAATGTCCAAATGCCTGGAGCCATCCGTGAACTGTGTGTGAAACAAATTGATGTGAAAGCCATTAGGCAGGAAAGCCTGGTATTGGGAACTCCCTGCAGTGACCCTGCTGGTTTGAAAATGCTTGGTTCATATGGCTTCCTACCTAGCTGCCTCACAAGTTCAGCACAGCATCCATCAGAGATGGGGTGACACACTGGAGCCACACAGCCTCTCAGAAGTGGGTGTGGCTTGCCAAAATGCCAATCAACCTGATTGCTGCAAGACCCTGCCACACCTAGAAGAAAGACTCCTTTTGAACCTTACCCCTGCCTTTGATGTAGTCCCCCTTAAATAAATAATCAGAGCCATTTTTCAGTCATTTATTTCCAGTTTCTATCAGGACTGGAAGACCTCTCGGGTGCTCCGCTTAACTAATTTCTGGCTCTGGCTCTATTTCTTGCTAATTATTTCAGACTTTCTATTTCTCTCTTCTGCACCCTGCAATACCCAAACTGAGATAAGTATCTTGACATGGGCAATCCTACAAATATCCTTCAGCTTATACTCTGGTGGAAAAAATGTTTTTCCTTCCCCAATACAGAAGTTATAAGGCTTTTTTTCTATGTCTCCAAAACATTAGTGCCTAAAATATAAACAGATAAGTGTATTCATATGGTGCAATTTTTACTTCATGAAATTAGTAATTTCTGCAATGAAGAATTTTTTTAATGCTATACTAAGCTCATGTCATAGACTTTATTGATTTAGCCCAGAGTATTGCCAAAGTCTAACACATCTTGGGAGAATCTAAGGTAATATCTTGCTATGATTTCAGTTCTTTTAATTGTCTTGACTTTTTCTTTTTATCACTTTTTATTAAATAGCTTTCTCTTTATTTTGGGGGGTTTTTTTGGTCTTGTTTATTTTTATAGTTTTATATTGTAATTCACATTCAATATCTGTAATCCTTTATTCTTATTCTTATTGTAGAATCCTACCTCTTTACATATTTGTAACATTTCATGAGATACATTTTATGCACACTTTTACATCTTACAAGCTTTTTCCTAATTAGCATTTTACCTCTTTTATTTCCTAATTAATTTTCTCTAATTTTATTCTACATTTTTAAATTTCTAACTCCTTTATTTTCTAAATTATATATTGCTTCTTCTAAAATACTCATTTATTTTGATCCATTTTTATTATTTTCTCTCAGTTTAATCCTTTTAACTATCTGCTTCCCATTTATTAATTTAACTTTGTTTCATATTTATTTTTTCTTTCACTTTATAAATTATTTTATCATGATATTTATGGTCATCGGTTAGAGACTTGGATAAACTTGACACCAAAAATCAGAGACTTGATGGGCTTTCTCTGACTTAGCTGTCCCTAAAGATAATTATTTGACTCATGTCCTTTCAGCAGTTGCTTAACCAACAAAATCCTTAACTAACTCCTAACAAAAACAGGTTATCTCCCATGGAGAAAAATCATTCTCTTGAAGCATATATATTATTATGTTATTAGATGCCATGAATTCATATCTTTACATGATGAGCTTGTACTTATTAGTGTTTAATGTCTGTTTTGTGTCATAATTAGCATTGGACTTGAGGAAACAGCTTGTTTGGGCCAAGAAGCTGCTGTGTAATGAGGAGCCAGGTGGTACTGATTCTCCCAACAGACACTCATGACAGGAAACATAGGAGAGTGCATGCATTTTCACCCTCCAAATGTATTGATTAGCAGTTTGCCTCTCCTCCAGTTTCTGTAGATCTATGGGAGAATTCTCCTGGTGAATGCCCCACAAACTCCATTCCCTGTCCTTTATTTTAATGGTGTAGGAGAAGCTGGAGATACAGGACATCATTTTGAAAATGGTTTCTATGGGTCATTAGTGCACCTATTTGTTAGCACTCATAAATTTTGAGAAGTTTTTATGGGCCTGAACTCACTAAGAGATAGAATCTAAAAGAGGGGAAATATACTTGATTTGCTCTGGAAGTTTCTTAGAGTGCTAAGAGACAGATGGCTCCCTCTCTCTTTGCTCTTTGTCTCCAGGTAAGCATAAGAATAAGGCATGTTAGGAAATAAAATTCTGAGTACTCTCAGTAAATAAAGAAGGGTACAAAACGTAAGGAATGTGTTTAGCTCTTTTTAAGTAATAGCATAAGTTTTTGTTGGAAAACTCCTCAAATTCAATCAAATTGATTCTGAGCATAAACTCATGGATGCAAATTTGGAAAGTGATTATAAATGAGGAATCACTTTCTAGGTAAATTCTTTTACTATGTCTAAAAGACAAAACATGTTCATGAGAAAAATACTATGGAAACACCCTTTCTAAAAGGAAAACAAGAGAGGAAAACTGGCAGAGGCTCTCCAGCATTACCAAGGGAAGCTTTTTCTCATGGACACTACCATGGTAATATGCAGCAGATATGTCTCTATGGCAATAATATAGCATTGGGTACCATGGTTTAATGGGGCATTAAGAATATCTGATAAAATCCCTGTGTCCTCATCATTTTCTTGTCTGTGTTCAATTTCATCATCTGTGAAATGGGGGCAGGGGGAAATAGCTGTATCTACCTCATACTGTGATGTTTAAAAAACTAATACATAGTAAGTGTTCAATGCACATGAGGTTTTTATCATGTAATTATTGAACTTAAGGTTATGTAACTGCTGTTACAAATGTTACAAAGTTCTTACACACATATATAATAAGCACAGCATTTCAAAACCTTTGTTAAATAAGGCAGTGACATTATGAAAGATATTTTTATTCTGTAATTATTTTTTTAAAAAGAGTTGACATTTCTCTGTGACTACTATCCAATTAATTACAACTCCTAATTAATCAGTCCATTCTGAAATATATGATGCAGCCTGTTCAAATGTGCCTGAAGACCTAATTATAAACTGCTCTATTAGTCAGCTCAGGCTGCCATAACAAAATAACATGGATGAAGTGCCTCAGACAATGATTTATTTTATCACAGTTCTGGAGGCTAGAAATTCCAAATCAAAGTCCAGCAGTGTTCGGTGAGGGCACAGTTCCTGCCTTGAGATCGCCAATTTTTGCTACATCCACACATGGCAGAAAGACTGGTTAAAAGGTCTCTCTACCTCATAAGACCACAGTCTTATCATATTAAGGCCCTACCCACGTGACCTCATATAAACTTAATTGTCTCCTAAAGACCCTATGTCCAAATACAGACCCACTGGGGGCTAGATTTTAACATATGAATTTTGTGGTGATACAGTTCAGTCCATAGCAACTGCCACATCCAATTAGAACTATCATTGTATTTTGAAAACCAGGCCGAATGCTTTCAGAGTCCTCAAGTGAGCAGAGCACAAGGCATAACACAAGCAATGTGCCCTTGTACATAATGAGAATAGAAAGATCCATATTATTAATATGAGAAAATGTCTACTTACATAGACCAAGATATTTGTTTTTAAACTATGAGAAGAAACAGATTTGAGGATGGAGCTTGTCTGTTATGTTAGAATGTTTACCAGTAGGGATCTACTTAAAACCTTAACATTTGTAGAAAAAGTTTGTGCATGCTATAATAATAATTGTAATAAAGCTAAATTTGTTTACAAATCCTATCTACAAAAGTCAATTAAATGTATCTCATCATAGGGTAATTCTAATTCCTTATTGAGGAAGCTTATCTTTGTTTTAGTTGGGTCTTTATGTTTATAATGAGACATTAATTGAAATTAGGTTTCTCCTTGGTGATTGAACTTACAAAAGGCATGCTAAACTTCACACTTCCTTTTCTGGTCAATACTAGTCATCATAGATAACTGCTTGTGTGGTGATCCTCATTTATAAAGAAAGAGGACACTATGAAAACTTAACTCACCTCTAATTTATTCATTTCAGATGCCTGAAACAATCTATCAACTCGTGAAATCCAATATATAATCAATATCACACTGTGCATGAACATACATAAAACATGAACAAAATTCATGAATTCTGTAGACAAATAAATAGTACAAATCTCTTTATAATAAATCTAGGCTTTTCTAGTATTCATCCGTGAATGAAAGATTTTGCGTTTATATATAATAGGAAGGAATTCAATGACAACATAAAATTTAAATAGAATCAAATAAATATTCATGTTATCTGTCAATTCTGTAACTGCAAGTAGGAATGATGGGTATGGGTCAGCTAACCACATTACCAAAATGAAGCACTAACCACATAGGAAACATCTGTTCCTCAGAGACTGGTAAATGTGCTGGGCTTTGTTTCTTCATCCCACCTTCTCCAGAGGGTTGTAAAAATTAATTCAAAGTCAAACTAATTCTGTTTCTCAGTTATACATATTCTGACACTTAAACATAACTTGGAAAGAATGATCATATTCCTTCTGGGACTACTATTCATATTGTCATTGAAGAGTTTATTTTTACTTTATGAATTCTGACTTTAACCATACTGTATTTATTGTACTTAACCCTTCTTTTTCTTAGCATTTGGGAAACACGTTGTAAATCAATACTTTTTCTTAAAATTTTACTTAAATAATGACCCAAGTCATGATGTTTTTTGGAATTCGACAGATAAGTCCACAGCTTATTTCTGTTACAAGCTTCAAAAATTACTGAACATGAGAATAAGATAACAAAATAATTTTGCACTGCATGTTATTTTTGGCTACATAGAATCAGTCATTTTTAAAAATTTTAAAAATTCTACTTTTTTGGGAACACAATACTTAGTTATTTTGTAACAACTAAATAAGAAAAAAATGACATACTACTTGGATCTTGATTTTGAAGCAGTTTGGATGACTTAAAAGTACTTTGCTAAGCTACAGATGTCTAGAACAATTGAGTCTTTATATACTAAAAAAAGCTATATGCCATCAGTTTTTCTTGAAGCAGAACATCCCTGAGTCAGTCCTGTGGCAGATCTTGAACTAATAATGGGCACATAAGATTATCTGACTCAGAAGCTCATCAGGGATTGAGACAAGCACTTCCTAATTCTAGTCTCCTGGGCCATCATTCATATATATTATTCAAGTAGCTAATGAGACAAGAAGAGCTTGAACCATAATTGACTTATATTCTCTGGGGAAGTAAGCTCTGAGAGCAAATCTAAATAAATTCCCCAAGTGTACTGCAGATAGAAAGTATTGTAATTAATTTACCAGTCAGGCTCAAAACATTATGAGTGAAAGAATTGCTCAATGCCTCCTTTACCAATTCCCAGATTCCAATCTCCCTGGGGGAAGCATATTCTGAAATACAGATGTAATCTGAAACATAAAGTGCACTATGTTTTTCAATTATCTATATCTCATATTTATATATATATGTGTGTGTGTGTGTATACACACACACACACACACACACACACACACACACACACAGATGTCATATATTTTTGTCTGCTTTTCCAAAGAACATGGTACAAAGAAAACAAGTCACCTATATATAATTCTACATATCATAGAAGTTCAGTTGTATCAGATGTGATATTATTTCTACAAAGATAAACAATCATATTATTCCAACTGGATTTTATATGCCATGTCCTAAAAACTGATAATTTACTTTCAAATTCTCAAAAGTTCATCACAAAATTTTAGTTCAATAAGGGGAAAGCTATTTTTTCACATGCCACAAAAATAACAGTAAAAGATTATTTCAAATATATGAAAGCACAATAAGAAAGAAGAGAGAAAAGGATAGAAGGATGGATAAGAACACTTCAACACATTTTGAAAAATTCAAAGCTTACAGACAAATGGTATTTGACTTTTTAGAGCAAGAAAATCTACAATCTTGAGACCCTGCAGAAACCTATGTGGAGGGGATGCTTAATTTCTTCACAGTTTGGGAGTTTACGGTCTCAGAAAGGTACTTTAAATACAGAGCATATATTTATTTTTAATAAATACGGAGATTTATTAAAAATCAACGTGAATGGTAATTAGCTCAGTTCTACTCTCCAAATGACTGTGTTTTTCCACTGACTCCCAAAAAGCCTATGTTTGTTGCTTGGCATAACTAAGTCAGGGAGTTTCCAGACCAGTGTAGGAGAGTCACAGGTGCAAAAGGCTAAGAGAGGAAAGTTAAATGCATGGTGAAACTCTTGGGACCCAACCCTGCATCATTTCTAGTAATAACTACAGCCAAGTAAACACGGTCTGCATTGCTTCCACAGGTAGGAGGGCATAGGTTCTTCCACAGGAAGATGGAATGGCCCAGAAAATATGATTTTCAAATGTTGGGATTAGACAGTGACAAAATAAAAACAGATCTACTATGAAGCCTGCAAGTCAGAAACACTTAATTTTGCAAGGGAAGTGGCAGATTTACATGATGAACAGGTAGCTATAGACCAATAGGCAGATAAGAAATCCCTCCAATAGGGAAAAAAATGGGCCTCATAAAATAAGCAGAAAAAGAACAATGAGAGGAACCAGAGAAAATATAATTTAAAAACCCTCTAAAATTAATTTCCTCAAAGGAGATACATATGATGTTGGATACACAGAAAAATCAAATAGGATATAATAAGCACATAGAAGAGAAAAATAAAACCCATAAAGTTATAAAAGACTTTTTTTAATTAAAAAGTACCCACAATATTTAGGGAACACATTCCCCCTAAAAACATGCACACATATCCATACACTACAATGGCCCTACCGAACACACAGTGAACACAACAACAAGAAGCATTATGAGAGCTGCATCATATTTGATGATCTAGATTTGGAAGGTCACATAACATCATTTCCAATAAACTCTACTGATTAGAAACAAGTCATTAGACCCGGCCCAGATTCAGGCAGATGAGACATATACCCCACTTCTTGAAAGAAAGTGTCAGAGACTAACAGACATGTTTCAAAACTATAAAACTGCTGAAGCTTGAATGTCAGAATAAAAGTCTAGCCAAAAGATTTTTTTTAATCCTACTGCAATGTATTCATGGTATAATCTCAAAGCATCAACTATGAATAGATTTTTCTAAAGGTTTCCAGAAAGGGAAAATAAATATAAGAAGAGATAAAAAGTGATGTAGGCTTTCTGAAAATTTATACTAATGTAATATTTTACATAAATATCTTCAAATTGCTGCAGAACTAATTTTTAAAACGAAGTAGATTAAATGGGGAAAAGTATTCTCAACAAATGGTGCTTGTATATACCTATAGTGAAAGGCAACTAGAATGAAGTTTTATTCATGTCTAAAACAATAACCAAAAATTAACTCAAAATGGATCCAATGTTTAATGCAAGAGCTAAAGTTACCAAATTCCTAGAATAAAAAATAGAAGTAAATCTTTGTGAGATTGGATCAGACTATATTTTCTCAAATATGATAATTAAACAATACACAACTGAAGAAAAAGCAAATCAATCAAAATTTAAAACATGTGCATCAAATGAAGTAGCAAGAAAGTGAAAAGGTAGTCATTGAAATGGGAGAAATACTTTTGCTTCATGTATTTGATAAGGGTCTAACATCCAGAATATATGAACAGCTCTTACAAACCAACAAAAAGACAAATAATTCAATCTTTAAATGGGCAAATATGAATGTAATTTAATAGACATTTCACCAAAGAAGACATATAAATAGCCATCAGGCATGTGAAAAATAAATTCCAACACTATTAGTCATTATGGAAACACAAATCAAAACCACAATGAGATATCACTTTACATTCATTATTATGACTATAGAGAAATGTGAACTTTCATACACTACTACTGAAATGATGCAGCCACTGTGGGAAAAAGTTTGGTAATTATTTGAAAAGTTAAATACAAATTTCCATATGACTCAGTGATGATATTTATAGATGCATATGACAAGAGAATTGGAAACATGTGCTCAAACAAAAATGTGTACATGAATGTTCATAGCAATATTATTTATAATAGCCAAAAAGCAGAAGCAGCCCCAATTTTTAAATAAAATGTGGTATAGTTATATAATGGAATATTATTCATCTATAAAAAGTAATAAAGTACTGATACATGCTACAATAGCAATGAATCTTGAAAATATTAAGTGTAAGAAACTAGATACAAAAGATTTATATCATATGATTCTTTTATATGAAATTTCCAGAAAGGCAAGTCCATAGAGAAAGGAGGAGGAGGTGACCACTTCATTGGTCCAGTATCCGGGGATCTACAGCAGAGCATCTTTTTCAGTCAGTTTTTACACTTATGTAACTAAAAGACTCAAACAGAAAAATTGTTGAGGAGGAAAAGTTTATTTGGGGGCTCATGGTTTTGGAGGTCTCAGCCCACGGATGGCCACCTCCATTCCTGATGGCTCAAGGTGAAGCAGAACATCATGGCAGAAGAGTGTGGCAGAGGAAAGCAGCTCACATGATGACCAGAGAGCAGAGAGAGAGATTCCATTCACCGGATACTAAATATATACCCAAAGGCACACCCCCAGGGACCCACCTCTTTCAGCCATACCCCACCTGCATTCAGTTAACACTCAGTTAATCCCATAAGGGGATTAATCCCATGATTGGGTTAAGACTTTCCTAACACAATCATTTCTCCTCTAAACCTTCTTGCATTTTCTTACATATGAGACACCTCACATCCAAACCATTACAGCATAAACAGCAAAAACATTCTAAAAAATTGATAATGGCAAAAATTGAACCCAATCCTGTGATAGATATATTAATATGCTAAAAATCCCTGAATTGTACACTTTAAATTGGTGCATGTTGTAGTGTATAAACTATATCTCATTTAAAGTTTTTCATGTTTATATATCTATATTACCTTGTTAATTGACACAGAGGAGTAATACAAGATAATGCTATTCTTCATATTCTTCATTATACCCTCTTGAATATTATAAATTTTAAAACTATATGCAATTTTCATTCTATACTTGATTATATAGTTTATATTAATTGTTTTAGTAATTTAATTTTAAAGTTATGTGGTTATTCGATTTTTTCACATACACTTTTAACAGTCCAAAATATTACTTGTCTTGCAATGTGCTTCCTTTTACTTAATAAGCACAATAAGAGAATAATCTCTAGTCTGTTAATTACAGCATTTCAAGAAGGGTAAAATTTAATTATAAATTACTTACTAAACAGAGGTTTTTTTTTTTTTTTTCAGTACCAATCATATGCCCCAAGTTCGTGCAGAACACCAAACTACTAGCTGACACCCAGGATGCCTAAATGCATAATGTATTCTCCAATCAGCAATGATCAGCTTTTTCCTTTCTTTTATTTCCTTTCCTTTGGGCCATAATGAAATCATGACATTAATCCAAAGATTTCTCATAATTGATGATCATCTAAAATGCAAAACAACCCCCACCCTGATCACTATGCCTTGTTCCACTGATACAATGGAATTATCAAGGAAAACATCTGTAGCATATAAGTATATCCAAGAAGTCAGGTGTGGTGGTGCATACTTGCAATCACAATAACTCAGGAGGCTGAAGTGAGAAGACAGTGAGATTGAGACCAGCCTGGCAACATAGCAAGAGAACCCTCTCAAAATAATAATAATAATAATAATAATAATAATAATAATAATAATAATAACAACAACAACAACAACAACAAAAGGTATCTAAGAAATCATTGCCATATCAAGAAAGCATAGTTGGATAATCACAGAAATCCAATTATTAGATGCCAAAGTTACTGCTTTCAGAGAATAGGAAGGTTCATGATTCACATGGCAGGCAACAGGCATGTCCCTATGAGATCACTTTAGCTAATTTTTGGGCAGTCCACTTGTGTTTAGGTTTTAACCAGCTACATGTATTATATTGCTAACTAAAAATCAATTATTTATATTTCGTTTCACTCCACTTACTCTCTTGGGTTTCTCTGCTTTTGTTTTTGTTTTTCAGGGCAAATGAAATTTGGTTTAAGGTTAGGATAACTTAGATTTGATTTCTCATTTTTGTTCCCCTTATACATTCTTTCACAAAGTGTCTCACAGAATACATTTGTTCAGCTATGAAGTTAACATTTTGGCCTTAGTGCCCATTTTGGGACCAAGCACACATATTTGAGAACTTTCAAATATCATCAAAAAATGATAGGAAAGGATTAAAAAATGGTACACCCACATGGCAATGCAAGCCAAAGGAAAGGGAGATTCTGCAGATGCAAATGGGACAATGTAAAAGCAGAAGGCAGGGAGAAAGGTGTCAGCTGACAGAGGAGAGGAGGGAAACTTCATCTTGAGCACCACCAGAAGGAACTACAACTTGAGCTGCCATTGTTAGAGCTTAAATGTATACTTGGAGATCTGTTTAAAAATTTTAGTAAGATGTAAAGATGAGGTAGCAGAGAAGTCTTCTGTTAACTTGTGACCAGGCCAAAAGGATTTTATACAAATCACAACGATTGCAGGTATGAGATTCTTGAAGACATAGGAAAAAAGAAAATGGGGACACTCCCAAGGAAGCAAGTATGTCCTCTTGGAGCGAAGAGGTATGGTACAATCCCCCTGCCTTCCTGCTTTATTGGAGGTACCAGTGAAGTCTTCACAGAGTCCTCCCCAAGTCCACTTCTTCACTTTTAACTGACAACAGTATTGCCTCAGACTTTCAAGTACCCAATGCCCATGATCTCAACCCATGGAGGGGAGATGAGTTACTATTATAATGACATTTTAAAGAAAGAATCATGGCAACGGTGAGTCACCTTGGAATAAATTGATTGGTTCTAATTGGAATGTGTTCTTAGAGATTTTAGGGTTGGGGTTTTCTGCTTCTCATTATCCTATCTTCCCAAATCCTGGAATCTAGGAATTTGGTCTGTGTAAATGTCACAACCCCCACCCCACCCTGCCAGGGTAATTTGTATTCATATTGACTGGAGTCCTTTGGGTCTGAATCTCTCCTGTAGATAAAAGGTTGTTTGCTGAGGAATGTGGTATTCCCTATTGACTTAGACCAAGCAGGGATATTGGTACACTGATTTAAAAAAAAAAAAAATATATATATATATATTTAGTTATAGGTGGACACAATATCTTTACTGTATTTTCATGTGGTGCTGAAGATTGAACTCAGTGCCTTACACATACTAGGCAAGCACTGTACCTCTGAGCCACAACCCCAGCCTGGTAAACTGCTTTTAAAAAGAAAGCACATGGGGTTAGCACAGAGAGCCCAGTTTAGAGTGGTATTCTGTTTCCTCATGTTCCTACTGCTCATATCTATCTGTTCCCTATCAGATGGAAGTAATAGGCAGAAAAATCTTTCAGAAAATATAATCAAGTGCAAAAAAGAAAATAGAGCAAATATAACAGGAGGCAGAGAATTAATCTAATAAGTCTAGCACTGAATTAATGAATTGGTTAGAAATTAGAAATTTTATAATTTCAAGAACCAACTCTTGTCATATTTCTCTGCTTTCTTTTTTGATGGTAAGTCCTTCAGTGTCACACATTTTAAAAATATTTTTTACACCATATCTCCTTTTTTTTTTTTTTTGTATTGGCTAAAAGTTACTTTATGGACTAAGATATGGTCTATTTTAGAGATGAATCCATGTGCTGCTGAGATGAAAGTATATTCAGTCTTTTATGGATTAAATATACTACATATGCCTGTTAAACCCAAATTATTAATTGTATTCATTAGCTCTATAGCTTCTTTATTAAGTTTTTGTTTGTAGGATCTATCCTGTGATGAGAGAGGCATGCTAAAGTCACCAAGTATCATTGTGTGGTGGTCTATTTGATTCATGAAATTGAGAAGTGTTTGTTTTGGTGTATAAGGAGCTTCACTCTTTGGGCATAAATATGTTATGTCTTTTTGACATAAGCAGTATGAAATGACCTTCTTGGTCCCTCCTGATTAACTTTGTATTGAAGTCCACTTTATTTGATATGAGGATAGAAACCCCTACATGTTTATGAGATCAATGTGAATTATATGTTTTTTTTCCCTATCCTTTCACCTTCAGTCTTGGATGTGTTTTCTTTTGAAGTGAGACTCCTATAGGCATTAAATTTCTGGGTCTTATTTATTAATCCAATGTGCCAGTCTATGTCTTTTGATTGATCAGTTTAGGCCATTTACATTCAATGTTATTATTGAGATATGATTTTTATTCCCTGTCATTTTGATTTATTTCTGATTTTAATTTGAAATAGTAAAACTCCGCTGTATACCCAGAAATAGCTTCTCCTTTGATTGACTACTATTCTAGAGTAGTTCCTCTATTTGCTGGTTTTCACTTTTATTTTTCATTTCTTCTTGAAATATCTTATTAGGTATATTTTGTGATGCAGGTTTTCTAGTTATGAAGTCTTTTAATTTTCATTTACCATGGGTATTTTTTATTTCATCATCAGTTCTGAATCTTAAGTTTCATTGGTATAGTATTGCTGGCTGGCATTCATTTTCTTTCAGAGCTTGGTATATATTATTGCAAGACTTCCTAGCTTTAAGGTTCTGGATTGAGAAATCAGCTGAGATCCAGATTGGTTTCCCTATAAATGTGACCAATCACTTTTCTCTAGCAGCCTTTAAACTATATCCTTATTCTCTATGTTATATATTTTCATAATACTGTGACTTGGTGTGGGCCTGTTGTAATTCTGTATATTTGGGGTCTTATAAGCCTCCTATATTTGGCTTTATATTTCATTATTAAGGTTCAAAAAATTTTCTGATATGATTTCATTGAAAAGATTGTGCATTTCCTTGGTTTATATCTCAAAGCCTTCATCTATCCTGATGAATCTTAAGTTTGGTCTTTTCATATTATGCCATATCTCCTGGAAGTTCTGTTTAAAATCTCTTAACATCTTTTCCCCATGGTCAACTTTATTTTCTAGATTATATATTTTGTTTTTATTGCTGAAATTCTTGTCTTCCAGGTAATCTAGTCTGTTGGTGATGATTTCCATTGAATTTTTAATTTGGTTCACTGATTCCTTCATTTCAAGGATTTTTTTTTTTTTTTTTTTTTTTTTTTTTTTTTTTTTTTTTTTTTTTTTTTACTGATTCTACTTCTGGACCTCTATTTCCTTATTGAAATGATCTTTCACTTCTTGTATTTTTTTTCCTCTGATTTCATTTCTTCATCTTTTACCATATAGATCAATTTAGCCATGAACTTTCTGAATTCCATCTCTGACATTTCCCCCACTGTTGTGTCAATCAAGTCTACTCTTAAAGTATTCTGTGTTACTTGGGACAGTTTGCTCCCTTGCTTTTTCATATTGTTTGTGTGTCTGCACATTAATCTGGATGGATCTGATGCTGTAGAGTTTATACCTTATGAGTTTATAATGTACCTCACAGATTGGGGGTGGGGGGAGTCCAATGATAGCAACAATGTCTGCAAACAATATATAGTAGTAGATTAGATACTTAGCTACTATTTTAATATCCAATATTAATTGGTATGATATGAAGTGATAGTAGAATCATCAATTTCCATCAGTAAAAATGCAGTAAATAATGAAGCAATATGTCTGGCTTAAAATCAAACATAGGTATTATCTATAACTTCTGCCATATTAATTATTGCCATGATGTTGGGTGGTAGGTGATATATTTTTTCTTTATTGCCTGAAATTCTGTCTTCCAAGTTGTCTTGAGGTAGACATTATATACCTCAATTAGTATTAAGAAATATTAAGGGTAGAGTTGAGTGTGTGGAAAGAAGAAGAGATAGGGTGTAGCAAAGTGTTTGCAATTTCAATGGGTGAATAGGATGATGCAGTGGTAATTTATGGTATGTTGTTTATTTGAAAAGGGGAAGAAAAATAGAAGAATGAGAGAGAATGGAATTTGAGTATCAGGAACAGAGAAAATAGAGAGGAAGAAAAGGAAGATAGAGTGATAAAGATGATACAAAGATAAAACTGGGAGCATTTTGCTGGGGGAACACAGGTTAGAGAGGCTTAAAAGAGCCAGGTTCTCCCCAGCTTCTTTGTCCAGCAGGTCAGAAGGTTGAAAGGGAAGGTGTGAGGGAATTTTGTTCTCAGCTCACTCAGCTAGCCAGTTTGACACCCTCTGGATTCCTGGGGCCCACCTAGGCTGACACTTGCTGGGTCCCAGTACCCACCTGGTCCCCACATCTCTCCCCAATGTGGCATCCACCAATCCCCAGGTTCCTCTGGCCCCGCCTGGGTCTGGTACCAGTCCAGCACCCACCAGTGCCCTCCAGCCCCTGAGTCCCCAATCCCCCAATCCTCCAACTCCCACCTGACCCATAGCTCTGCCAACTAGGCCTTGCAGCTTAGCTGCCAGGTCATGGCCCTCAACTCCAGGCCACTGCTTCCCCACCAGACCTGCCCTTCCAAGCACACAGCTCTGCCACTAGCCCTTCGGACCCAGTGCCCAGCTTTGACTCACCATCAAATTGCCCCACATGCTACTTTGTTGCCAGACCAACATGGTCCACCTGCTCCTGGCCCATAGGGTCTAGAGCTAGGCCCTGACCCACCTTCCATGCCCCCACCTTCACCCCATGGTAAAAATAAAAGTTTTCACCTGCCTGAAACCCAGTTTCTGACTTTCTACAGTTTTGCTAAGCTCAGAGAGGCCCACACAGAAGGATTTCCAATTTACATAGATTCTGTTGTGCTATCCCAAGATGGCTGCTGCTTGGGCTCTCCAAAGTCACTGATAATAAACTATGGTCCAAGAAGTTTTTTTAAGATCTGATTAATGTGTCAAACAGTCTGGGTCAGCTAGGGCAGAGTGACCATCCAGTCTTGGGATTTTTCACTCTCAGCCCTGGGAGACATATTCCCCCTGTTTGAGTTCTGGATTGCTGAGCTAAGAGAAATTCTGCCTTACTGTAATACACCATCTTGCCCCTCTCTCTAACTAGCTTTTCAGGGAGAGAAATAAATCTGTTTTTTCTATTTGCAATCTGTGACAACTGCGTAATACATTTCAGAAGAAATGTGAGATAACCAATAAGGACATTAGTCAACAACTTTTCCCAATGAACAACAGATGCATAATATTAAAATTTGGGGGTAATTTATTTATATCACCAAATTAAGCATAAAGGGATGACTGAAGTTGAAAAGTATAATTTGCAGCTGAGTTTAAGCCACAATTAAGTTTAAAATAAGTCAACATCTCATAAAATTGGCTAATATCTCATCTTTGCTTCTCTAAAAAGAGAATCTGTGGGAAAACAAAATAAATATTTTGTTTCTTTAATAAAGAATAACTTCTTTAATCAAGAGTAACTCTTTTTTAAAAAAAATGATGTCTAAGATTAATATTGTATTTCCTAATAAAATTGTGTTTGTTTCATTAAGATTTATAACTCTACAGCCAACATTCATATGATGCTTTTCCTTCTGTTTCATATCATACACAAAAAGAGAGAGTCTAGCAAACATTTTGAACTACTGGTTGTCACTTTGAGCTGGTTATTTTCCAGTCTCTTTGACTTGTGTTTATAGCAAACAAATAATTACAGTTGAAGCACATGGATGTTCAGTTTCAGATTTCAGATCATCTCAGATTTCAGATTTTTGAATTATAGATGATCATTAGGAAAGTCTATGAAAATATTCCAAAAGCCTAAGTATTCTGAAATCTAAAAACATTCTGGTATGCAGCATTTCAATTAAGCAACAATCAACCTGTAACTGAGATCAAATAATTCAATTTAGTGCTGAAGCAAATTTTGATGGAAAAAATTGTATAAAACATAAACTGGAACCATTACACTAAGCCCTTTAGTTTGGAGTCCCTACACTTATGGTTTTATTTAAATTGTCCTAAGAGTCTCATTTTTCAGTTCAATTACAACACCTGGCTGTGTTTGTCTTTCCCTCAAAATGACACTGATAATGCATCTCAAGGAAAACCTAATCTTCTTCTTGCTCATTACAAATAGTCATCTGCCAAGCACTGCTGGGGAGAATCAGGAGATTCACATCTCATTGTTGTTACTGACACATATTTTTCTTTTGAATCAGCCCATAATCTGTTCAGAACTCTGCTGTCTTATTCTAAAAAGCACAAAATCTCTTTTTTCAAAGTGTCTACTCAAAATCTTGCCCACTACTGCAAACCTTTGTGTTCTGACTTCAATCACTCTAAATTAATAGGTGATTTTACAGGTGATTTTACCATACTTACTTTACAGTCAGCCATCCTCCATTTTTACCTTCAGATTTAAACAAGAGAAGTATGGCTTCTGCTCCCCAGGTAGGTCTTCTGCTTGTAATCCTGAATATCTTCCTCCACCTCTCTAGTACTTGTTCCATCAAGTCTCTTCTCTGCCTTCTGTAACTTCATAAGCCCCATTTTAAGATTATAGCTATTTTCTGCACATTATTCATAAATATACTCTAGATCCCATCAAATTATTTTTCTCCAGAGCAACTTCTTTCAAAACTAGGAACTCACTGATATTTTACATAGTGTGAAATGTACAGTACTCTCTCCTTCTTTTCCAAAGGTGTCCATCCTAATTTCCTAATTGCCTAAATAATGATCAACCTCCAGCTTAATCCCATTTGGTTCACGTTTGATATTTAATATTTTAAATCAGTCCTTTCGTGAAATAATTTTCACTCTGACTACCAAAATCCTGTTTTTTTCCCTGGTGCTCATATAACTTCTGGCTTTTTCCAAGTACACTGCATATCTCACTTTTCTGGTCTTCTCTATGCTTTCCCAAAATAATCTCATCAAATTCTGTTCTTACAGCACCTGGGAACCAATGAGTCTCAAGTCTTTACCCATCTAGGCTCGCCTACTAGGACAAATGGAGTAAATTCTAATTAGAAGCTTATACTTGGTAAGAGTTTAATTTCCATAAGAGTTCAATTCTACATTACACAACTGTCCACTACAGCATGACCATACTTAGCTCACTGACAACTAGAAAAGAGTTACTCTATGTACTAGTCAGGGAGAAAAAATTAAAGTACACCATCACTCAATACTTCTAAAGTTCAGTTGCCAAACAATATTATGGAGACCTGCCTAGAAGATATACAGTATTTCTTAGGATTTTTAAAAATTTGTCTTGAGATTAAGTTAGAGCATCAGGAATTCTGACAAATTCCCAAATTGCTTTTAGTGAATCACTCAGAGATACATCTGTATTGAAAGTGAGTTCCAGGATATTTACCACAGTATTTAATTTAAACATAGTGAGAGTGAAAATATAATTTTAAAAATTGGAACAGATGATAAAGTCATTATTGAATTCTCAATTATTAAGAAAAAAATATATCAATTTTTTTCCAAAAACTATGTATACCTACTGTACACAATAACTGCCATGTTTACTCTTATTGCTTTTTAAAATTTCTCTTATAATATATTATCCACCTGATGTTTCTAGTTAATAACCTTAAACTCAAATTTAAATTAAGAATTGTGTGTGTGTGTGTGTGTGTTTGTGTGTGTGTGTATGTGTGTATTGTAAAAAGGTAGTTTGGTAATTTGGTTTCTAAATTATATTATTTTAAGATGAAACTACCATTCCTTAATTAGGTCTAGTTTTGTTACAAATGTTACTGCTTATTCAGATATTAAACCCTGTGTGTTAGAAAATAGTGTCCCTTCTGAAGGATACTATCAAGAACAATGCACATATCTTCTTTGCAAAAATATACACTGAGTGTATAACTTATTTATATAATTTATACCAAATAACTATAAGAAAGAAATGATCAATCCCAAGGTATCACAATGAATGAGTGAATAAGATTCTTTTCATCTGCCTTTATGTATTACATGAATAAAAGTAACTTTTTCTCATTTAGTCCTAATGTAATTGATGTGGGTGGAAAAGGAGAAATTTTCAATTATTCTAGTTGATGAATTCTTTGTTACACTGTGTTTGGCCAACAAATAATGGGTTTATTATAGTGGTACTGTTATTACATGCTAATCACAAAAATTTGAGCCAATTTTTGAAAAAAAAAAGAAATATTAATAGTGACTATGACAGCATATTAATAGATAATACCACTAACATTTCAGTAACTTGCCCCAGGGGCAGTACTGGGCTGTAGCTAAGAACACCTCCCTAGAGGCAAGCTGTGAGGTCCCAGCCCAATGCAATGCTCTTCTCACGCCTTCTTTTGTGATTTACAGGTTGAAAAATAGATACGTAAACTTATTTTCACAAATTTCAAAACTGTTTAACTCAGTTATTATACTTCATATTTAACCTGGAGTATTTTCCAACAATTATTATTAAAAACCAGCATTTAGTAGTTGCATAGCATTTCCAAATTATGGACGTACCTTGATGAATTTAGTAATTTCACTATTGTTGACTACTTAAGGGGGTTTGGTATTTTACTGTTACAAATAATTCTATTAATAAAACAGATGTTTCTAGTCCTGTATGAAGAAGATCTATAATTTATTTGGTAGTTACTATATTCACCTACAAAACTCAAATTTATCATATTCTTCATATTTACCTAGAATTTGAAAAACATACATATCATGATTTTTTAAACACTAAAACATTCACATGTTCTGATGTAAAAAAATAACAAAGTTAATTTTATAACATAGCAACATAACTTAAAAAGAGAATATAAGATTCATAAATTCTCAAATGCATCCTTAGTAGTCAAACACTTTCTTGCATATGTATACACCATTTATAACATACTGACATTTTAAAACATTGGATCCAAACCAGATAGGTAAAATATTTAGAGATTCTGTTTTACATTACCTTCATTCTTTTTTGCCACTGCTTCTCTAATGAGAGAATTTTTATGAAAAAAAACCTGAGTCATTAGACATACAATGTCATATTAATCAATTTCTATTTTTTTGGAGTCTATTATTTAAATATTAGTTTGTTATATGTAGTTTTTATATACATCACCCTATCTATTCGGAATGCCAATTCTTACATCTCTACATACCTTACCTGTCTAGTGAGACTGTGTCAACTCTACTCACCATTCAATGATCAGCTCCTTTTTCTTTCCTATTGTGTGTAGCCTTCTTCATTATTTGCCTCAAGAATTTGCCATTCTTTGTGAATGTACTTTACCCTTGACATTTCTATCATATCATTTTTATTTTACTGCATAGTAGACTATCTCCTAGATGTTCTCTTACAATACATGAGCTTCCTAAAGGCAGGGTCTCTGTTAAATATCCACATATATCTTCCAGGTTTTCAGCCTTTATCATCTTTGTACTTCCCACTTGATTCATCTTTGCATATTTAGCACAGAGAATTCCTGGGTGAGCACTAACAATGAATGAATGAATCAATCAACAGATATTCTGAGGGTATTTAATAAAGGACCATATTTATAATTTCTTGTGCCCTCTTAATTTGAAATTCTAAGGATTTTACTACAAAGAAATATCATTTGAGATGTAGTTGTTTTCTTTGTATCTGAAGCATTTCATAGACCTAGTTCTCAAAAATATATTCAGAAAGGAACATAAAATGGTGATTGGCAATCTTGCAAGAATGGTATTTTTAAAAATTCATCCTTGGCATAGAGAAAATTGTGATCACCACCTGTCACCATCCTAAACATCGTTTTTATGGTTGTGAACAAAATATATTTGGTGGGGGATAATTTTGGAAAGACAAAAATCATCACCCTTATTTCTTAAATAGGAATGGAAAATTTCCTGTGCTATCACCAACATATCAAGGTTATCCACAGAAATGTTTTTAGATAGCATATGTTAGGGATATTTTTATTTGTAAGATATTCACCCTGATAATTGCATACAGTACAAATTCAAAAAATACTTAAAAAAACAGATTCAAAATCAGGGAAAGTCTAGAAAATATTAAAGGAAAACAAACCTGGATATTTATATCCCTAGTGAATGCTTAATTACATTTTAGTGAAGACATGTAATCGCTTGAAAAAAGAAATGAACACAGGGTTAGGAAAATTCATTAAAAAGGGGAAGGCAAACACAAAGCAGTTCTCTCTCTTGCTTTTCCAACCCATATCCATTGCTTGGCCTCCAACCCACATAACTCACTTCCATTTTTTTTCAAGATGCCTTTGTTAACTGGTAATGTTGGACCCCTTGAGAGTGCTTCCACTGTAGTAGAGACATTTTGAAGAGGAGGTGTCATCAAGACCTAAAAATGATATTTTTTAAATGCAAAATTTCAACTTGAGTTGGGCAGCTATAAATAGATGGTGGTAGCTATTTATTTGCAGAGGGCCTCATTGTTACTCTTAAAGCACATTTTGCAACTCCCAACACATACGCTACAACATAAGAGAAAATTTTGTGGAAAATTTTCTCTCTTAATCAACATTTTCTTTTTCTACTAAGTATCATTGCCTCCTCCTTTTTGAACTGGCTGGAAAGAGTGATAGAGAAAAGCACATAGATTTGGATAAATGACAAAGAGTAATGTTATTTACATATTTTAGTGATGTAGTTTTAAAAATATTTAATAAGCAAGATACTTACAGATTATCAAAATATTCTAGTGCAGGTAGGGCATGTGCAATCATTATCCCCATTTTAGAGATGAGTCTATTGGAACCCTAATCATTAGGGAATGTCAACTAGCAGAAAAAAATAGGTTTGGAATCCAGATAATCTGCTTCAAATTTCCACATCCTTTTCCCACCCAAATAGAAAAGCCCAAAATGTTTTTCAAAGGAAACAGCAAAGAAAACATCAGGCAAATTTGAAAATGCACTTGTCTAGGCTGACCACTCTAGTTGCATAAGCAGCAGCAAAGATTTAAACAGAAGTAAGCTCCTTAGGACCATTCTAGGAGGATGCCCCTATAGAATTGAAGGGTCCTTCCTTAGCCACAGGTCAGGAGGGTGTCCCGATAACCAGTAAGAGCAAAGTGTTGTAAGAGTAATTATGAACCCAGAGTCAGGGTCATAAAGGAGTAAAGTACTCAGTTTCACCCTAATCCAGGGGAAGGAGACATTTTGTTTGACTATGCAGCCTGGGTTCTCTTAAGCTTATTTCCAATGTAATGACTTAAATTTCTATACTCTATTGTCCCTCACTCCCCTGATACATGCACTCTGCTACATGATAAACTTTGCATAATTAGAAAGATGAACAGAAAAGTGAATGTTGCAGAAGTGAGGGAACAATAAATGCTCAAAAATAAGTTTGGATGAAGAATTCAGAGAAGAAATATATATTCCATTTTACTATGTGCAATAACATACTGTACAGAAATGTATACCACATTTTGGGAGGAGGGTAATGTATAATAATGTGTGTATGTAGAATTAATATAGCTCCAAACACTGCAAGAACATCAAAATCTTTGACCACCAGATGGCAGAAATAAAGCTACAGTACTTTAAAATCTAAAGATTCAGCTTATATACAGAAAAAAAAAAAAAAAAAAACAAGCTGCAGTCTCCATCCTGACTTTATTTTTAGTTGAACAGACATAAAAATACATTGCAGCAAAATTCTGCTGTGTGTTAAATAGGAAAAAAATGTTATTTTCATTAACAACAATTTTCCATTTGAATGGGCTGCCAACTCATTATTTTTCCATCAGTTAGATTATGCAGTCCTTTAAAAGAATCACTTTTTAAAACAATCTACCACAAGATCTGGACTATAAAGAATCTTCCATCCAATCAGCATCTCCTTTTGTAAGGCATTCTAATTAAATCCCACATTTATTCAATCATGCACAATCTTTGGTTTACTTTCCCAATTTTTTACCCTTATTGTTTTTCAAAAACTGATCAGTTATCTATACATCTCTGAAATGCTCTGAAGGACTGAATTTGCTCATGTCATTTCTGCCATATGTGCCTGTATAATTTCTTGTCATCTCCAATACTGACAATGTAGGTTTTTTTTTTTTTTTTTTTTTTTTTTTAATATTTTTTTTTTTTAAGAGAGAGTGAGAGAGGGGAGAGAGAGAGAGAGAGAGAGAGAGAGAGAGAGAGAATTTTTAATATTTATTTTTTAGTTCTCGGCAGACACAACATCTTTGTTGGTATGTGGTGCTGAGGATCGAACCCGGGCCGCACGCATGCAAGGCGAGCGCGCTACCGCTTGAGCCACATCCCCAGCCCCACAATGTAGGTTTAAGTGTGGTTTGTTATACTATTTTTTATGTACAAGGTAGTAATGAAATTGTAGCCATAAAAAATAATGATAACAATAAAAAAGAAACATCCATATGATATATATGACACACATATAGGGTGCACACAAACACACATGTATCAACATTGATTCTAGGAACCCGAAATTATATTTATTTCTGTCATATAAGGATTTTGATATTTCAATTCTCTTTCTTCTTAATTTCTATAATGACAGGAAAGAGAAAACTACTCAATCAAATTAAATGATTTCTATAAGATCTAATATTTGATCAGCCTTACATTAGCTGGAATTTTAAATATCTTCAAAATAACATTTCATAAATGTAAAATAATTTTAAATTCAATAATAATTTATCATGTAAATAGTATTAACAATAATGTTGAACAAGCTTATGTGATGTCAGAAAGTGTTCTGAGCTATATAAAAGAGATTTAAAAAATTAAAATTTAGAGCTGGGCACAGTGGAACATGCCTGTAATCCCAGCAGTTTGGGAAGCTGAAGTACAAGGATCACAAGTACAAAGCCAGCCTCAGAGACTCTGCAAGGCCGTGAGCAATTTAGAAGAAAGAACGAAAGAAAGAAAGAAAGAAAGAAAGAAAGAAAGAAAGAGAGAGAGAGAGAGAGAGAGAGAGAGAGAGAGAGAGAGAGAGAGAGAGAGAAAGGAAGGAAGGAAGGTGGAAAGGAAAGGAAAGGAAAGGAAAGGAAAGGAAAGGAAAGGAAAGGAAAGGAAAGGAAAGGAAAGGAAAGGAAAGGAAAGGAAAGGAAAGGAAAGGAAAGGAAGGGAGGGGTTGGCTAAGGATATGCCTCAGTGGTTAAGCATCCCTTGATTCATTCCCTGATGAAAAAAAATGCTTATCAACCTACAAGATAAGTGCAATGAATATCCTCATTCATATTAGGAAGCTGATCAAACTTTTGTTATATAGCTTTTCCATAATCACACAATATTATGAAGTTGAACTCTGATTTGTACCCAGATAGTCAGATGCCCCAGTTGTTACCCTTAGCCATTGCTTATGCATCTGCACTGTTCTCAAAATTATGTATTTAGGGTTTATTTTTTACTTCTATCCAACAAATAATTATTGAATGCCTATTTGGTACTAAGGATTAAATAATCACCAAAAATTATTAATTGAACCTCACTCTAGAAGGTACACTATCTGGTAGACACTACAGGCATACAGGTAATGAGAACAATAATGAGTGCCATGATGGTATTAGGCATCAGAACAACCATAGAAAATAAAATAAAATAAAAATAGAATGTTTCCTGAAAAGCATTTTTTATGGTTTAACTGAGATGTTCCTTAAAAACTCATATGTGAGACAATGAAAGAAAGTTTAGAGGTGAAGTGATTGAATTATAAGAATCTTCACCTAATCAGTGTGTTAAAGCCCTGCTAGGGATTAACTAGTGGTGACTGTAGGCACGTAGGATGTGGCTGTTGGGGGTAGATCACTGGGGGCATGCCCTTGGGATTTATATTTTGTCCATGAGATAAGGGCTGGCTCTTTTTTCCCCTCCCTCCCTCTCTCCCCCTCTCCCCCTCCCCCCCCCTTCTCCTCTCCTTCTTTTTCCTGGTACCATGACCCCAGCACTTTCATCCATCACATTCTTCCGCCATGATGTTCTGCCTCACCTTGAACTCTGAGGAATGGAGCCCGTCATCTATGGACTAAGACCTCTGAAACTGTAAGCTCCAAATAAATTTTCCTCCTTTAACTGTTCTTATCAGGTCTTTTAGTCACAGCTGCAAAAAAAGCTAACTAAAATTTTACTTTTGACTAGGTGTCTTCAAACGGGTGACAAGAAAAAGGAAGTATTCTAGGTCAAAGGAGAAAGAGCAAGTACACATACAGAGACATAATAATCATGCATTGTGTAAGTCAGCTTTTTGCTGCTGTGACTAAAATACCTGACCAGAACAATTTTAGAGGAGGAAACCTTTACTTGGAGGATCACAGTTTCAGAAGTCTCAGTCCTTAGACAGACAGTTCCATTCCTCAGGGTTCAGGGTGAGGCAGAATATCATGGTGGAAGAGTGTGGCATAGGAAAGAAACCCACATGATCATAAAGAAACAGAGACTCCATTTGCCAGATACAAAATGTATACCCCTAAAGCACATCCCCAGTGACCCACCTCCTCCAGCCATACTACCTGATTTTAGTTTAGTTACCACTCAGTTAACCCCATCAGGGGATTAATTCACAGATTGGGTTAAGGCTCTCATAACCTAATCATTTCACCTCCAAATGTTCTTGCACTGTCTCTTCCATGAGATTTTTGGGGACACTTAAATCCAAACCCCAATATGCACATTTGCGAATAGGCAGGTAATTTGCTATTTTAGGAAACAGGCTTAAAATAGCAAAGTATGTACATATAAATTTATCAAAACACAGGAATTAAAAGTAACTATGCTTTTCACTGAGTAAAATGTAGCTGAGCCCTAATTTTCATCTAGACAGATTCTTCAGCTGCTGCCCTTAACCATTTCTCCAACCACCAGCATTGTCCTGTTTTCTTTTTTTAAATTATGTATTCAGTGTTTACTTTGTACCTCTATCAAATGTCATCTCAATTTTTTAAATGGGTTATCACCTTTTTAAAAAAATTCAAAGAAACAGAAAGAAGCGATATGTCAACTGACCTTGCATGACACACTGGAATTATGCATTTTACCATACATACATAAGAGAACTTCCAAGAAATTTTAAGATAGTCATGTGACCCATGTGTTCTAGGAAATTATTCTGGTGTATTATGAGGATAAATTAGAGTGGCATGAGGCAGGAGATAAGGAGACTACATGGGTGATTGTTACAATTGTAAAGGAAAGGATGGGGGACTAGAATTGCCAAAATAAATAAATAAATAAAAATAATAAGAAGAAATGGATTGAATTTATTTAGACATGAAGTTTCCTTGTCTACTGAAGGGACATGATCTACAGCAAAGAACTTAGAATTATTTGTCAGACAAAAGTATGCTTGTCTACTGGGGCTAGTGGGAAGGTAGCAAGGGTGGTAATCAAGAGGTTAGAATTTGTTACTATGGCCTCTCAATTTGACTTTCTGTATATAGTCAGGTGATAAGTCACATGGCACCTCTAGAGAAAGAGGGTTGTAACCATACAAGGAGATAGCCTGAAGTACTGGTGAGGTTCCATAACAATAGCTATGGAGAATAAAAATGTGAAGTGAGCAGAGTTAGGTAATATGACTCCCACTTATGACAAGCAGTTGACAAAGTGGTGATAGGCACATAGAAAACCGATGAGACAGGTAGACAGACCTAATAACTAAGTACAGGGGAAAGAAAAATTATACAAGAGAAATACATAAGGAAAGAATATAAGTGAAGTGTGCTACATGACAGCTATGAATATAATCACTGGTCATAATAATATGAACAGTAAATCTAAATCTAAAGATCAAATAACATGTCAAATAACTGCACAAATCTGTAGGAGTAAAAGGATTAAGTATGCATGGGTAGATGGCATAAAATAATGTAAAAAAGGTTAAGTCCTCCCTCTGTCTCTACAGGAAGTGAAAAGCTAATATCTAAGGCTGAAGGAAAAAAAAAGGAAAATTTTCATAAGTGTGTTAGTTATCAGTCTGGGGTCAAATTCCAAAACAGAGACAACTAAGAACTAAAATTTTTATCTTTGTGGTGTAGGATGGAAATGAGTGTATTAAGAACTACTGTTTTCTTTTTTTAAATACTTAAATGTGTCAATATTTATTTAAGCGTATTATGTTAGTTTTACCAAGATAATAGTTATAAGAAACTGTAGATTTATGTTGCAAATTAATTAATTCAATTAACATATTAATAGAATAAAAGAGAAACTATATACAAATATTTCAACAGATTCATAAAAGCATTATGATATAGTCTCATGTATTATTAAATTTATTATCAAATTGGGGATAAAATTATCTTCTATAATCTGCTCAATTTTAAAAATTCTAGCACACTTAATATTAAAAGACAAAATATGAATCTCATTGATAACCAATATGAAACTCAATATCTGTTATCATCTTTTTTATTTTATATTTTACCAGAAATTATACACATTGCAATCAGTTAAAATAAATAACAGGAAATGTAAAGATTTAACTGTCATTATGTGAAGACCACTGAAATGTCTACATAGAAAACTTATTGTTTTCTTTTTAAATAAGTTTGGTAAAAGTATTTAAAACTTCAAAATATGTCTCTGAATCATTTTGATAAAAATAATTACATTTAAAATAATTTTTGAGAGAAAACAAAAGAAACATGGTTTGGAAGCCTTCTTAGGGAATTATGAGATGTTACCTTTGTTCTGAGAACCCATGGTATATGGAAGGTAGAAAAGAAGTACTTTCCATGGCTGGGTCTTTGAGGGGCAGGAGTAATAATAAGAGGATGAGTTTTAGGTAATGTGAGCAGGTGTAAGGTGCTTAAGGATGTAGGGGAGCTTGTTCAAAACAATTCTACAATTCAAGAGTGAAATGAAAAAAAGTCTGGAGAGAAGGTATAGATAACTCTGCGGGGATTAAACACAATTTTTAAAAAATAACAGAGGATACAACTTAACAGACAAGTGGAAATTTTAGGTGGATAAATAACTGATAGAGAAAATTATTTTCTTAATACAGTTCAGAAACTACATTTGATAATTGACATCTGAGATATTTGTAAATCCCAAAACTTTAACAAGAAGCTTTTATAAAAGAAAGTCCTGGGTTTCTTTCCACTTTAGATGATAGTGTTAAATAAAATAGGTCAGCAAGCTGGTAAGTGACTTAGGATAGATCCTGAGCCCTTCCATCTTAATAGGCAATGACAAGGTAACAATTTAAGTAACTGAGTTCATTCCTGAAGTCAGAATAATGCTATTTCCAAATATATTTCTGGGATCAAATTTTCCTAACTCCAAAAGTTTTTTAGCATGTTAAGGCAGACAACAGCAGAGGGTCAGCAGCAAATGAGAGTCACTTTCCCTCCAGGCAGTCACAGATTTGCTCAGCAAAGTTAAGCAGCACAATGACTGAAAGTGCTCCTTGTAACACTGTGGTTTTGTCTTAAAAAAAAAAAAAAAATCCTGACCTTTACATAATTCTCTCAAGAAAGGAATACATCACCTTGGGTGAATTCCAATCCACAGAGTCTAAAATACATATTTAAATGTTCCTTAGTGACTGGGAGATAGAAATAACAAAACTACCAAATTTAATGATGTCACACCTGGAATAATTTTTGGAATGTAGACTTTTTCTTTTCCTTTCTATCAATTTAATTAGGTAAGAATCTTTGGACTTGGAGAATCAAGTTGCCACCCTGGTGTCTGTCATTCCTTCCCATTGTGGTCCCACTACTGAGTTATTAGCTGCTGGAAATTCTTTACTACATGGTAAACTAAAATTGACTTGTTTATTTTTTTAACCAATTCTAGTCTGAAAACTATGGAAATATTTTCAATGAAATTGATATTTTTTTCTCCTGTTTGATAGCTTATTAAATGTGGCATGTTGGCCTAAGTTTTACCCATACCTTCTTTTTCTTGGACAACACTTCCTGAGTTTTTCAAACTAAGTTTAACTATTTTGTGTCTCCTCTTACATTAAGATCAAAATATTCCTCAAAAAAGTAGTAGCTAGGGGTTAGGGTTGTGGCTCAAGGACAGAGTGCTTGCCTAGCATGTGTGAGGCACTGGGCTTGATTCTCTGCACCACACATAAATAAATAAAATAAAATAAATATAAAGTGCTTTGTCTGGCATATATACTGCTTGAAGAGAGAGGAAAAGCAAACAAGAGTCAGCATGTAATTCCAGCTAAAGATAGTTTTCACTACTTGGTGTAATTAACCAGCAAAGGTTTTTAATTGTCTACAATGAATATAATTCACCTGATGATAGTCACGAATTAAATATTTTATGATTATTGTTTTACAGCAAGCAAACAAGAAAAAGCAGACAGTCCCATGACAGTACAATAGGTCAGGAGTAGGTTAAGAAAACAGTTTCCTGACTTCCCTTACTTGGATTAGTAAATTAAACATTGTGAGCAGATTAGCACATTGCTGAAGGAAACCTAAAGGGCTGATTATCTGTTTTCTGAAACACATTTCTTATTAAGGTAAAAATCTAAGTTAAATTCCAATTTGCTGTCAAGTAATACTGACTGAATGTAATCAATACATTTGTGGGGAATTTAAGAGACCAGTAGTGATCTACGTTGAAATAAATAGACATTGATATCATTTTGAGGAAGGCTTTTCACAGCAGGTTTAGAATTTTAAGGCATCTCATTGACCATGATTTAGTAAGGTAGCAGTATTCCTAGAGCAGTAATTTTAGAGAAAAGCTTGTTTTTCAGTATGTAGATCATATTCCAGATGTCTGTTTAAGGGAATAGAAGTGGAATTAAGGCATGTTTGTATCTCAGTAGAGATTTATGAATTGAAAAGAAGAATTAAAATAAAAAAGTATTGTGCATCCTTGCTCTTTGGACTTCTGTTCTGGATAGAATGAGAGATGGCTCCTTGTCTGTGAGCTGGCTCTGAGTGCTCAGCATGTGTCTTCTTATTCTTTAAGTCTTCAGTGTCTGGTATAGCCCCAAAGTTCATATGTACCAGCTGATTTTTTTTTCATATATGAGAGACAAATCAAAACTGACGTCAAATTTTTCAGCCTGGTAACTAGGAGAATAGTAAGAGAAATATTTATACTTAATATCAGGAAGGATTGATTTGGAGGGGAAGAAAAGATGGGCCTGGAACTTTTTTTTTTTTCTTTTTAGTTCTGGGGATTGAATTCAGGTGCTCTCAACCACTGAGCCATATCCCCAGATTTTTTTTTTTTTTTTTTTTTTTTTTTTTTGTATTTCATTTAGAAACAGGATCTCACTGAGTTGCTTAGAGCCTCACCAAATTGCTGAGACTGGATTTGAACTCACAATCCTCCTCCAGCCTCAGCCTCCTGAGCTGCTGGGATTATAGACATTTGCCACCATACCCCGGCTGGCCTTGGACTTTTTATTTAAATATATTATACCTATTTTATAATTTTCAAGCATTGAAATACATGAGTAAATTTTGGAAAGAATTCTCAAAAAAACACAGTGACAAAATTTGAAAAAAGAGGACAGTAGAAATATTTAGAGGAGAAGAGATAAAGAAGAGGATGTGGAACAGTTTGTATTGAAGAAGCAGGAGAATGTAAACTTGGGAATGAAACAGAAAACAAACAGCAAGGGAGAAAGGCAGGAGAACCAGGTAAATCACAGGAAGTGGAGCAGGACTATTTCACAAGAACAGATGCATCTTTCCTCATTGTGTTATAAAATTGACATGTGCTGTTTTAGGCAACTTCGACAAAGCTTAATGCTAATAAAGCTGAATTTGAGGAAGGAAAGAATTTTTAATTCCTGCACAAAATGTAATCTACCACATTTGATTAAAACAAATCTGTTTTCCAAATTGCTTCTGCAAGGTTCTTGGGGACACAATCCATTAGGGTTCACTTTAAAGTAGATACATAGATAAACCAGGAAAAATATAAGAACGTCCATGAATTCTCTAACCCTTGTTTTATCATGAGGAAAGCATCACACAAATCCTAACTAGGGGACATTCTACAAAATACTTCTCCAGTAAGTAATCCTTTAAATAGCCAAGTAAAGGTCATCAAAATCAAGGAAAGTCTGAGAAACTGTCAGAACTACAAGAAGCCTAAAGACACATGATGAATAAATGTATCATGGATGGAATCCTGGAAGAGGAAAAGGATATTAAATAAAATCTAATGAAATCTGAATAAGGCATGGACTTCAGTTAATATTATTCTATCAGTATTATTTCATTGATAACAAGAAATATGATAAAATTTTGCACATAGGGGCACTTTGTGGAGTGTGTTCAGGTATATGGAAACTGCATTAAATCTCTTTAATTTTTCTATAGATCTACAACTCTTCTAAAAAATAAAATTTATGAACCAAAATTTTCATTTTTAAAGATGTCAGTTACCCTAAAAATGTAAAATTCAGAAACCAGGAAAAATATAAGAATACCCATTTTACATATCTATAAAAATTTATAAAATTTTTATAAATATATAATCCTATAAAACATTTAAAAAACAAAAATATACAAAAATACACTATGGGCAATGAATGAGCCCAGTGTCTCAATTGTTTAGGGATAACAATCCTTTCTAAGTTGACAGTAGTTTGAAACCACTGTCATTCAACATCTCAGAGGATTATTTTTGTGAAATTCCAAATGCTAAACAATGTATTTGCAATTACAAAGACCTCAAAATAGGTAAGAAGCTCTTGAAAAAAATAAAAAGGTGAGAATATTTGCCTTACTAAATATAAGGAGGTATTAGAAAGTTATAGTAATTAAGAAGAGTCTGATATTGGGGCAGGTATAATCCAATTGAATGATACAGACAGTCTTCCACTTGCCACACACTCCCCACAAAATATCCACACATATGAAACTTGATTTATGTCAGAACTGGCTTTATACATAAGTAGAGAAAGAAAACTTTATACATAAGGTTTTTAACAAATGGTACTGAGACCACTATTTATTGTTATAAAAACATAAACTAGATTCTTTCCTCACAACACATACAAAATCAGGTTTGTATGATTTGCAAGTGTGATATAAGCTATAAAAACCTTTAAAAGATAATATACAAGCTTAGTGTTATGTGGGCAGAGAAAAGTGCCTTAAATAAGATGCACAAAGTTAGGTACACAAAGGAAATGACTACTAAAATTTTATGGAATCGAACAATACCATTGATAAAGTAAAACTAAGTTGTAAAGTGGGAAATGTTAGTATCCAAAATATATTAAGAACTCTTGCAAGTTTATTATAAATGTGCACAACCTAATATAAAAAGCTGTGAAAACATGAAATGGCCCAAGACTGAAAAAATCATAAATGGCAACCATAAACACCAAATAAATACAAAATTATACTCAACTTCAATAACAATAAGAAAATTGAAAATTAAAATCACCATGCAAATAAGTTTTAATACCTACAAAATTGGCAAATATGAAAGTTTGACAATTCAAGTGTTAAGTAATGTGATACAAATGAAACTTTTATAAAGTCATGCCATGAATGCCAATTGCATTAAGAATTTTGGAAAATGAATTGATGTTCTCCAACAAAGCTGAAACTATAACCGAATAATTCAGTGTCAATATTTACCACAGAGAGCTCCAACACATGTGCATTTGGGCAAAAATGCTTAGACTAAGATTTAACAGTTATGGAGACCATATAAATGTACCATAGCACAAGAATAAGCAAATTAGAACACATTCATCTATTGCTGACACTTCACAACAGTAAAAATGAATGCACTACATTCTCAAACAATAATAAAAATGAATATCAGGAACATAGTTTATAACGAAATTAAAAAGCAAATCAGATAATTGCATGCAATGTAATACCTATTTTTAGACTGCACAAAAATTGAATGATATATTGTTTTGATACAGAGAAACATATAGTAAAAGTCAAAAGGCAAAGCAAATGAATATTAAACATAAATTTATTATTTAATTTCCTCTGAGCAGAGAGAAAATGGTATGCAATTCAGAATTATATATGAGATTTCAAGAAGGATAACAATTTTCTAAAACCAAATGTTGAACAAAATGTGCATTTGAGTCATCATTCTGCATACCATAGATATATTTTATACTTGAAAATTTTACTTCATAGTTAGAAATATAATTTTAAAACATAATAGATAACATACTTTATATACAGAGATATGAAAAACTGTCCTCTATATGAGTAATAAGAATTGTAATGCATTCCGCTGTTGTGTATTTTTAAACAAATAAAATCAATTAAAAAAATAAAACACAATAAATGATATTATAGGATACCTGAACATTTTGGGTTCATTCATTCTGCTTCATATCTATAAAACATCTCAGAACAAACTTCAATAGATTTGATTATTTCCCTAATTATTTGTGCCTCTGACAATATAAGAACAGAAAAAAATTCCTGAAACCTCAATTATTTAAGGTTTGAATCATTTATTTCTTGTCTGAACCCTAAGGATAGTCAAGTCAAGAGAACTTGATTGGGTATGAGAGGAACATACAAGGATGAGTTTGATCAGGCATCTATTCCACTGTTTGCTGTTATTTACTTACTGTTCACAGAGCTTTATCAACTAGAATCCTCAGGGAATCTGTGTTCTGATTAACATTTCTTTTTACTAGGTAAGATTAAAACACTATTAAATAGAATATCCTCTCTATTTTTTTTTTTTTTTTGGCAGGAAGTGGGTAACCAGAAATTGGACTCATGGGTACTTAATCACTGAGCCACATACACAGCCCTTTTTTTGTATTTTATGTAGAGACAGGGTCTCACTGAATTGATTAGCACCTTGCCTTTGCTGAGGCTAGCTTTGAACTCGTGATCCTCCTGACTCAGCCTCCGGAGCCACTGGGATTACAGGCGTGCACCACTGTGCCCAGTTTTTCTCTTTGTTTTTAATAGAAATCTAAAGTTAACAGAAGAGTTGACACTAGAAATTTAAGATCATCAACAAGGGTCAGTACAGATATGGCCCAAACTCTGATTTACAAAGTACAAGTCTTCAGACTAAATAATGGTTGAGATGTTCTATTTCTACTTTTCATTTTGCAATGGTCCCAGCGAATCTGATTCTGCTATTAAGGAACAAAGTTGGCACTGTCAAAGGCTTCTATTCCTTTAATGCATACTATGATTATCAATTCTAATAGTAAGTTTGCAAAGCACACTGTGAGGACTTAATGATCAGAGATATTCCTCTGCCTCTTTCATTTAAGAGCAGAAAAGTGCACTGAAGGGTACATTTTAGAAGGCAGGTTACAATGCCACAAATAAAAGGATTGCTTGCTTTATCAAAGTTTAATGGTACTTGCTAGGACCAGTAAATAATAGAATAGCAATGATTTCCCATAGTGAGAGCTGCAATTTCAATTCAGCATGAGAGTAAATAATTACTATTGTAAACAAATCATTCTTTAAGAACCCATAATGCTTTTCCACCAAAACCACTTAGAGCTAAACAATGAAACATATGAATGGTTCAGAATGCTTATCATCATCATGATATCTATGGTAAAACTAAGGGATAACAGTATGCAGAAATTAATAAAGATCAGCATAAATATTAGCTGCTATATTAATGCATGGTTCTCCAGAGGTCAAAAAAATAAAAGGCATTATATAGGTCCTTTGTCAAAATTTATGATTCATATAATGGCTGCTCTAGTTGAACCTACTGACTTGGCTAGAATTTAATATCACTGTAGCTTTGCAGTAGCATATGAAGTGATTACTCATGTCTTAGGAATGTTGTATTATGGAATAAGTGAATATATTTTTAGAACATAATGCTGCATTTCAATGACAGTTGAAAATCCAGCTGATAAAACCACAAAGCTGAAAGCTGAAGGAAAATATCATGCTGAGTCTCCTAGAGAAAGTAAGGCACTAGGATAATATGCATGTTATTATTAACAATGACACGCTTGCTCTTATCACAAATAATGTGTTTATTAGCATGGCTTCAATTTATGTCAGTAAATTTCAAGCAAAATTATAACTTAGAATTTGGCCCAATAGCAGCTAAGATAGAAGCAAACTAGTTTGTTCTTAAAAAAAAACACCCATAATACTGAAATCACAGAAACTCATACACTGTTAACTCTTTCTGATAATTCCTTTTGGATAATCCACTTCTTTGAGAGAATATAGGACTTCCTCTATTTTGTTTGTGGAAATTACACTGGATTAAAAATTCAGAGATTTAAAACTTGGTCTCTGATCTGTAACATTATTTGGGGAAATAATTTTCCATTGCTTTAGTCTTTTGAATGCTGGAAAGAATAAATTTATTCTAAGTTTCCGAAACTGTCCACCAGAATCAGCAACATCAATTTCTTAAAAACAGTCTCAGGTTTTAATCAAATTTAAGTAATTCCAGGAGCTCTACATTCTTAAAAAAAAAAAAAACTCCCCAGGTGATGCTGATTCATAAATAAGATTAAAATTAATAAGGCATGTGAGTTCCAAAGTCCTTTTTAGCTCTGTAATTCAATAAAATATGCTTGTTGGTGGAGGTTAAAATCCAGAGCATACTCATTTGAGACTCGTAAAAGATTTTGATTACCATTAAATTAACCTTGACATTAAAACTATACTAAAGATAAAGTCTAAGGATATAAGGATGCTCAGTTCTATGAAATGCTTTAGAATTATTTCCATATACATAAAAATCACAATAGGCACATACATAGGGCCAATTAACAGAGATGTTTATGATGTAAAAGGCTTAATCAAAGTGAGATCTGAAAAAAAAAAATCAGCATATTTTATATGCTTCTTAGAGAATCTGTCTCAGTTTATAAGGGCACATTTTATTTTTTAAGACAAGATATAAATTGATGCATATTTTATAAATGGTAAGATTCTTCATGATTTTTCATTAATGTGGCACTTCTTGGTCCCCATGTTTTCCCTTCCCCCAGCCCATAATGAATTAGCTACAAGACAGATCTTCAGATTTTTAACCTAAGTGATGCTATGTGGAGTTATTTGGCATAAATAAACCGAAAGAATATTGGACACTGTTTTTGATAGAAACTTTAGAGTAACTAATTACTCAACATTTCTCACTGATGATATTGATGATAATTAGGCTATTGAGCCTATTGTTTACTAAAAATTAAACTCAGCTGTCTTATTGAGCAACTTTCTTATTCACAATGGCCAGGAAGTATTGAGTCCTTCTAAGAGTAGTTTGTATCATCCACATCCATTTAATATGAAAGTTAAAACATAACTTTCACATCATCAAGATAATTATCGAATCTGCCAGGATATTCCCTGCCAACCTGAGTTCTTATTGGATTTTTAGATGTGGATCATGTATCCATAACCGTGAGCCCACATTCAAGTTCTGCCAGAGCCTGGCATCCGTCTCTGTAAAGATAATCAAAAGCCAATAAAAATGTGATGGAAAAACCAGCACCACATTTGTTCTTGGCTCATTTCTTCATAAGGCAATAGAGCAGTGGAAGGGCTGTGCCAGAAACCTATTTCTCTCTTCATGTAAAATGTTGGCCTGAGAGACCCATAAAGCTTGTTAAAAACCAAGAGGGCAGCAAGATTTGGAATCATAAAACCAATACGTCTTTGCTTTTATAATTTTCCTTGCTGATTTTCACATTGTCCTCCCTAAAATTTTAATGATATTTGGTATTTTTAATTATAATTTATATTTAATCACTTTCTCAATATTGTATAAAAGAATGGGTGTTGAGTGGGTTCAAAATTTATCTGAGAAGCAGTATCTGCAAGACCTAGCATGGAGTTGGCAGTAGTGACTGTGAGAGGCTCTCAAGATGGAATAACACTGAAGGAAAAGTATTATATATGGATACTTTCCCGACATTCTCACTGAAGTACTAAAACCTTGAAAATTCTGTTTTGCTTTGTTTAACAAGACAAAATGTTTAGTTAGGCGATAGTTATTTTTAAAAGTGAGAAAAGCTATCAGAGAGCTTTAGCAGAAAATTATGTTAAAAATAAAGAGAAAAGGAAGCAGAGAATGATATAGTTTGATTTTAGGAAAATCACCCTGGACGTAGTGTGAAGAATGATTTTGAGGAGAAGAACTGAAGGTCAGAGGCTTTTCAAATAAGTTTAATCTTGTACTAAGTCAATGATGGTGGGCATGGAGAGGATGCATGGGATCAGAGGGATTTTAAGTGGGTAGCCATTAATACTAATCAAATACCATTTTATTTTCAATATTTAAAAAAAAGGAGTTTTCTAGGCTTCTGTCTTGGGAACATGAATAGACAGTGGTGCAAGTGACCAAGGGAGGAAATATGTATATGGAAGAGGACAAGGGAATTTTGATGAGATGATCAGTTGGTTAAAGCAAAATGTGAATTGCCTATGACAAGTAATTGTGGAAATAATTATTTAATGAACAGTCATATATGTGTATACACACACACACACACATAATGGTTATATATACACGGGTTGAATACAGATTGGTGAATGTAGTGGTCAACATATTTACCAATAAAGGAAAGTCATAAAGCATGTGCTAGAATTGCCAATAGTAATTGTTACCCATATTTGGAGACCTTTGTAAAAGATTATCAATTTAATGAGGTGAGGTAAGGAATTATTTCAGAGTCAAATAGTTAATTATAAGTGAGGAATTAAGGGAGACCAAATGAAAGCAATCCTTTCAGAAAACTTGTTTGAAAAGGAAGTGACAAAAAAGTAGAATCCAAGGTTTGATGTGGAAATCTTATATATAATTTATTGGCCAAACGGAAAATAGTAAAGAAAGTATGCTTAAGACACGGGATTTTAAAAAAATGAAAAAATGAGGCAATACCTAAGATAAGTTAGACAGAAGGGTATTCAAAGTCTGAAGAATACATTGGGTTTAAACAAGAAGATAGAGATCCTTTTAGTGTGATAGACCTAAAAAAGACAAGAAAGGAAAGAGATGACAGGAAATATATAAAGATGGAAAAGGAGCAGAAAGTGTTAAATTTTACAAAAGTTGTGATAACATTTAAATAAAATTTTAATTTCAGTTATTAAAATAATAGATATTCACAGTACATTTTTAAATAAACTCATCTTTAAGATTAATATAGCATTATTATGAATTGTACAATTGACTATTCTTTTTTTTTAAGAGAGTGAGAGAGGAGAGAGAGAGAGAGAATTTTTAATATTTATTTTTTAGTTCTCGGCGGACACAACATCTTTGTTGGTATGTGGTGCTGAGGATCAAACCCGGGCCGCACCCATGCGAGGCGAGCGCGCTACGGCTTTAGCCACATCCCCAGCCCAACTATTCTTATCTTTTCTTGCAGGTTGGGCTCGAATATGCTATAATTTTTGATGCACTGGAAAGGTCACAGATATGGTTAATTTTGCTCTGAGTTTCAGCATAGTTATTTCTTTCTTCCTTTTATTATGAACCATTTACTCTAACTCTCCAGTGTTTTGCATATGATCATCATCTGTATTAATAACATTTTTTTTACATATCCCAAACATTTCCTCAAAACATCTTATTTCTTTCACTAGACATATGCTACATAAAAGCTAGAACCATATTACATTCATCTTTAGAATTGCTTGATACAAATACAGGGCTTTAAACATTGTGACCAGCTCTGTCCAATACAATTTTCTGTAATGATGGAGTGTCTCTCTGTACTATCCAGTACGTTAGCTGGTCACTACTATGTTTAGTGAGTATCTGAAATAGGAAAATAAAGATTTGAGTTCTTAATCTTAATTAAAATTAAAATAGGGTTAGAGCCTACTGTACAGATGTAAAAAAATTTTAAGTACAGATGTAAATCATTAATATAGAAATTTACAGAATTACTTTTTAGTTGACTCTTTCGTTTATTTATTTATTTATTTATTTATTTTTGTTTTATATATGTATTTTTTACAAGGCTAACAGTAAATTAGAAGGAGCAAATTTTAGGATAGATGGTAAAAGAAGTAGGAAAAAATGTTAAATCATACAAAGGAACTAAAAAAGAAAGCCTCCATCTCAATTATTACATGGTCATACAATCCAAATCTCCCAACTTTACTATTCACAATGAAGATCATGAGTCATCTAAGGAATGGATGACTGCTAGGAACCTTGTTCAAGATCAAGGTCAATTTTTATAAAAATTCCAGGAAATATACACCAATATCTATATGAGAGACTCAAACAAAACAAAAAAATCAAAGCCAAACAAACAAAACCATCCTGAGATTCAAATTTGAACAACTTTCACCAAAGCTTCTAATGATAAAACTATAGTCCTAATTCTAGTCAATGCCCAAACCATGATATTCGCTTTCGATATGGTGGCAATGTTATATTCATCACTCTGTACTCCAAGAAAACACACACACACACACACACACTCACACACACACACACACACACGCACGCACATACACACATAATTTAGAAAATTTTTCTATCAAATATTTAAACTTTAGACAAATACATTGTGTTCTCACTCATATACAGGCACTAAAATTGGTCTTATAGAAGAATGGGATGTAATAGTTATTACTAGAGAATGAAAGGGCAGAGGAAAGGACAGATATAAAGCAGGACAGCAAGGGTCCTACGATATATTTTTAAATGATAAAATAGTACAAAATTCCCAACACATTAAAAATGATTAATGATTAAAGGATAGAAATGCTTATTACTCTGATTTGATTATTACACATTGAATATATACATTTAATTATCATAATGGACCCTATAAATATTTGCAAATTATGTTTCCATTATAAAAAAGAAGAATCAAATTTAGAACATTTGTACAAGAAGTCACTGAAGTATTATTTGTGATAGAAAAAATATTACAAACATCTTAGATGCCTCACAAAAAAAAGATAATGTGATAAAAATTACAATTAAAAAAGCTTAAGCAAATCCTTGTAGATAAAAGGATAAATCTTCAGCTAATTAAAAAATATTTGTTCTCCAAGTGACTCAGACTAATGACACTGGATAGACAAAATGATACCATATTCATTTTCATAAGTCAGTACAGATATAGTAAAACATTCAAATGCTAAATCTCTTTCTTACAAAGTATATATTATTTTAGCATATAATTTTCTCAATTAAATTTGATACATTTAATTTCTAAGAGAAAAATAAAATTAGTGAATTGCAGAGCTAAGAAATTCTTTTCCATTACCTCCCAAGAATGAAATTATAAATCTTTTACCTTTTTGATTGTTAAAAATGTATGGTATATTCCTGTTGTATTTCAAAACACACTCCTCTATAATTTCTTCAATTAATGTGCCAAATGATACGTTAGAATTATGGAGTTCTATTTTATATTTTCCAAGTGTTCTTAATCTTTAGTGAAGAAACACATTGAACTCCATTGACAACTCCATTGTCAATGTATCCTAAGTCTCAAAGAAACATGCTGGTTTTAGATGTGGTGCCTATGGCCACAAGGGTGCATTTACTGTTTCCCAATGTCTACAAATAGACTATGGTTTCTTAAAAGGACCATGACATGAAACTTTGTTGTTGTTATTAACTATCCAACTTCTTAAAGTTTACATTTATTGGAAAGAGTATCTGTTTTTATGATTTTAGTGCTTTGCAAAACTCTTTCTATAATATTTTTATACTAGAACTTTAATTTGCCTTTGATAGTCTTTCTCTTATTCTGTTTACTTTCGTTTCATATTTTCCATGTGAACTATAACTGTGGATTCTGTTCCAGAAGAAATACTCATATTTCCTCAAAATGTAGCTAGTTAAAAAAAAAAAGGCATATAAAAGTATAAATACAAGGGGGAATCTCAGATCTCTTTCATCTGTGACTTTTCAAGTTATCCTTGGCTTACACTGTAGGTTGTTGTACTTGTTATTGTCTCAGCTAAACATAGACCCTAATTTAGATAATCATAGGATAAAACCCATAGTGAAATACTGTTTCAAATGAAATACTGATACCCCTTCATATAGACAAGGGTGGCAGAGACACTGCATTTAACACTCAGCCAGCTGTCTGGGAATAGAACTCTGTTGTTTCAGTAGTCAGTATAAACATAACCAGAGAGAAGCAAATCAGAAGGAAAATAACATTTTTTTTTTGTTTTTTTGTGTTTAATCAAGCACAAATACCATACAGGGGGCCGGGGGGGGGGGGGACTCCACTTACTAAATTAATCATGTAATCAAGACTATGTGACCAGTTTCTTATCTAAGAAAATCTTTGTATTAGACTTAACATTCTTTATCCCAGCCCAACAGGTTTGATTCACTTCACATTTGCTGAATATTTTCTTTAGGTAAAAGGTATGTGTAAATTATTTAAAATCAAGTGTGCTATATACCACTGCAGGCCTCATTCTTGCACCAATGATAAAGGAAGAAAGAAAATGGCAGAAGATTCTAAAACACCATGCTCTCAAAGCACTCATTTTTCAGATAGGAAAATCACCTGGTGACTTCCCACAACACCTGACAATTCCACACTGCCAAACAACATGATAATTAGGAGTAAACAAGTCATATAAAATAGAGCTTACAAAGTATTACTGCAATTATATTAGGCCACATTTTCATAGTAAGTGCTAACTAAAGGACTGGAAAATTAAGGCATTGGGTGTAATTCCAGACAAGTCACTGATCAATCAGGCAAACACTAATCTTTATCTTTCCACAAAATAGCTTTTCTGCCTCACTAGTTATTGAGCTTCTAGGTGATTTATACTCAGTCATTAACAATTACCACATATTCATAACTGAACCTGGAAAATACATAAATGTGAATTCCAAGAAACTCAGTTGACAGCATTAAGTATGGCATTGTGGATTATAGTTGCTTGAAAATAAAAACACACAATGAACAGTACACGTCCCCTGCCCAGAACCCCTTACCTGCTGGCACACCTATCTGTCAGCTGCTTTGAGAGTTGACTGTTACATTCTCATGGCCCCTTCCTTGAGAAACCACCCTCTAACAAAGACTGACTGGCACAGGGATACCAGTGGGTTTCTTTCCATCAGTCAACTTCTATCAACTAACTTTGTGGTGCCAGTTGTGCCCCTGAGCATCCCGTGCAATCAGAGTGAAGCATGTCTCCAGCTGAGACCACATCTCTGCTCAGCCCTTTTTCCTTGTTTCCTCCTGCTGTTCAAACTTTTGCTCACCAGAGACGACTTTGCAAATTAATCACATCCATTAAATTCTTGCATTCTGATTTTAAGGAACTTTCACCTAAGACACATAGGTACCATTAAAACTTTAAACTGGCTCTAAAACCAATTACAAATTAGAGAGATGGTATGAAGGGATAATGAAGATAGAAATTTTATCATCAAAGATTTTGAACAGAGCTAAGATATTGACTATATAATCTACAATTTCAGTTTCACCATTTATTTCCATGTTTTGAGAGTCAGTTTCCTTAAAAAAAATTCTACATTCCCCTTTACAGTGGCAGTGTTTTATTTAGATAATGGAAGAGTTGATTTAAAAAGAAAAAGAAAAGAAAATGTTATTCTCCCGGCCTTCTCTTAAATGGCTTTCTACCAGAAAACAGAGTTCTAAAAAGGTTTATCAACTTCTTAGAGTATTTTTTTCCTTTTCCTTTCTTTCTTTCTTATTCTCTTCCTCGGCATTAAAATCAAGAAAGAATTTATTTTAAGGTGAATGATTCTCAAAAATATAACTGTCAGAGTTTTCAATCAATGATTTTCTCAAAACAATTTTTGGGTGGAACATCCATGATTATTCAGTTAATGTCTACATTGAACATCCCAAAGACAGGAACCGTATCTGTTAGAATCACTCTTCCATCCTTAGTGTTATTTCTAGTGATTGGCACAGAGTTAAAATATAATGAGTATCTGTTGATTCAATGAGATTCTTTGAGAATTCTGCTAAAGACATCAGAACCTCACAGGAGTGGCAGTGTGGGCCCTGACACTTGACAGAAGCTGACATCTTGCCACCTCTTAGTCGCTAGGTGAATTTGAAGTTTACTGTCTTGAAATCTTATCTTTAATATTTAATATCTACCAAAAAGTTTTCAAGTCAAAGACCATATGAGAACCTAATGAAACAATGCACTCAGCATAGTGAGCACTAGGTAAATATTCTCTAGATAATAGAAATAGTAGTATTATAATCTATAATTTAGAATCCATAATATAAATGTTTGATCATCAGAAGACAGTTATCAGACATATGGAGGAAATTTTTATAAGACTTCTCAAAGCACAATCTAGCAAATTAGTGGACAGTAAAAGGATAGCCACAAGTCCAGGATGAATACTGTTATCTGACTACTAAAGAGATGTAACAAGATTCAATTACAAGAAAAAAATAATTTTTAAGCAAAGGATTTGATTAAAGGTCAATTATAAATTTAAGCAAAATGAAAATAAATGTGTCAGTGTTGTCATTGTTTTCCACACACCATTTTAGCTGTGCTGGTAAGATAGGCTCAGTTCAATGCCCTTCACTCAGATGAGAAATAGTAATTATTACAAAGTGCTATTTTTGTTTATTTGTTTATTTTGGGGATTTTTGTTTGTTTTGTTTTGTTTTGGGTTTTTTTGTTTTGTTTTGTTTTGTTTTTGGGGGGTACCAGGGATTAAACCCAGGGGCCCTTGACCATTGAGCCACATCCCTAGCCCTATTTTGTATTTTATTAGAGACAGGGTCTCACTGAGTTGCTTAGTGCCTGGCTAAATTGCAGAGGCTGGGTTTCAACTTGAGATCCTCCTGCCTCCCAGGCCCCTGGGGCTGGGACTACAGGCATGCAACAAAGTGCTTTTTTTTTTTTTTTTTTTTTTTTAATGGCAATTCCTTAAATAAATCTAAAGAGGACTTACAGGTGAGTTGAATTTAGTACTTAGGTATTGCTCTGGTTGGCCATGAGTTTTCCCCAAGAGTTCCTGTTGATATGCAAATAGTCAAAGGTGAAATGATCAGATAATGATAACTGTGACCTAATCAGTCCATCCTCATTTGAATGGACTGACTGGGTGGTAACTGTAGGCAGGTGGTGTGCCTGGAGGAAGTGGATCACTGGGGATATACCTGGAATGGGTTCATACTTCCTGTGGCTCCTCCCCCACCACTCTCTCCCTCCTTTCTAAGCAGTTTCCCTCTGTTTGTCCCTTCGCTCATGCTGTGCCATCACACCCTTGGGTCCAGAGCAATCAAGTCAGCTGCCTACCTGTGAGCCCCAAATAAACTGTTCCTCCTCTAAGTTGTTCCTGTCAGATATTTTGGTTGCCACCATGCAAAAGCTGACTAAAACAGATACAAAAGCTAGCCATTCATGCTTTAAAGTATAATGTGGATAGTGGAAGCTGAAACAAGACAATGGCAAAAATAACAGATAAAAACTGTAGTGAACTATTGTAAATAAAACAGATAATTAGGAGAAAAAAAAAAATCAAACAGACAAAAAAGGGCATCTGGTAAACCATTCCAGACCATTTAAAATAGAAGCTGTTATTGCCACTGCAAAATAATAAGTTATAATTTTAGGCATTCTCCATGAAATTTCCTTCCTAGTTTTAAATGAATATTATAACTCTGTCCCTTTGGGTTTCCTAGTTTTGTCTTACATAGACTTATTCAATCCAAAAACTATAGCCACACTCCTCATCTGCTTAACAGATCCTCATTTAGACATGTTTTAATATCATAATTTACTAAAGTTGAAATTTTAAGAAATGAATAAATTTTCTATATCTGTCAAACCATTATTAAATATTTCTTTATTGTTATTCAATACTCTTCATAAAAGAATAATTTCCTTTTAGATATTATTATCCAGAAAATATCTTTCTCGTGATGAACTAATATGTTCCATGTTAGCAAAGGACATACTATATAACTCATCACACCCCCAAAAAGTATTATGATAAAAGGGGAAAACAGTATTGTCTTTGTAGTAGATGGACTCATATTTCTGTTCTAGAACAATGTTTCCTCAGAATTCAACTGGGTGAACTCCACTAGGTTTGAAGATCTGTGAATACTACTCCATGGCTCCTGGTTCCAACGTCTGGTTCCAAGGTTCTGAAAAGGACAGAGAGGATGAATTTTAAGTGAAATAATATTGTTGAAGTTCCAAAATTGTACAGGCAGAAAAAAAGACTGATGTAATTACTCAGCTGCAACCACGTGGTAACTTTCAAGAAAAAGAAGGGATGGCTGCAAGGGCTGTATCTTAGGCCCAGACAGAGGACAACAGATACTCCACCAAAAATAGACAAGAGTGACAAAAATGCAAATGAAAGATGTTCAATATCATTAGTCACTAGAGAAATGGAAATTGAAACTACCAGGAACTATAAATAACCACTAAAATGGCAATAATTGAAATGGCATACAGTTGCAATTATTGATAAGGATATTGAGACATCTGAACTTCCATATTGTCAATATGAACATAAAATGGTATTTGGTAAACGATTTGGAAAGTTCTGATAAATTTAAACATAGTTGGCACACACACTCAGTTCAATTCCTACACATTATATAAGAGAATTGAAAATCTCTGTCCCCAGAAAGATTTGTACTCAAATATTGGTAGAAGATATATTCCTAATATCCAAAAACTGAACATAATCGAATGTTCAAACTGGAATACAGAAAGTAAGGCATATCCATTTTAAAATATTACTCAGCAATATTAAAACAAAATGCTAATACACACAGAGCCACATAGATGAGTCTTAAAGTATCACATTAAGTGAAATAAGCGGTATATTAAGGAACACTCTCTAAACCCATTTTATACATTCTAGAAAAAGGCAAACATATTATAATAGGAAAGCAGAGTTTTCAACAGGCCAGGGCTTGGGACAAGGAAATGGAGGGCAAAAAGGATTCAAAGATGACTTTTTGGAGTGAGAGAAATATTTCTTAACCATGATTGTGTACATTTTTCATAACTCATGAAGTTATAATTCTTAAAGTAGATGAGTTTTGTTGTATGTAACTAACATTGTAATAAATTCAAACATCAAATTAATGCCCAAATGTTTAGTGCAATTATCTGCATAGACGCTCATTAATTTTTACTCATACTTTCCTTCTCAGAACAAAAGAATAAATAAACTGTTACTTGAACATTCAGGATTTCCCCCCAAAGTCCTGACTGACCCTGGTGGTATCTTCCTTACCTGCATATTACCTGCTGGGTCTTTCCTCCTTCGAAAGTAAGGGGTTAGAACCACTGAAGTTACAATGGGAGAAAGGAGTCCAGTCACAGAAATGAAAAATTGAGGCTTTTGTATATAATGATATAGTCTGAATGGAAATACATATTTTGATTTTAAAAAATTAATGATTTTCATGATTACTTACTTGCCTTCCTATGCAGGCATTTACCCTTGAAATGTATCCTGCAAAGTCATTCTTTTCTGAGTCATTGTGGCCCAAATGATGTATTTTAAGACATTTATAAGAGTCATATTAAATTTTAAAATGCTCTTTTGAGTCATAGTGACACAAGAAACCAATATTACCAGCAGTCACTGAAAATTAACAGATTGTTATCACTTGGTCTGGTATTATTCTATTTCTGTTCCTCTCTTTTTGCTAAAAAATGATGTTAAAATAAAATATTTCTTTAGAATAGCAGAACTTACAATGCAGGGCAAAGGACATGTCATCAACTTTATGTTACATTCTCTTTCTCAGAGCAGGTAACAGCATCTGAACTGGGAAATCAGGATGAAAGGAACAACTTCAGAGGGCTTTTAATAGAAGACTTCAAGGAGAAAATCTCCAAGCAATTAAATACAACAATGCAAAACTTGTGCCTTCTTCCCTGCCGTCACAGGAATGGCTTTAGAGTTTTTCCAAGTCTAAAACCTGACCAACATTTACTCAGTTTCAATTTAAATAACATTCTTTCCTCATCAAAGAAAAGCAAAGAGAAACACAAAATGCTGAGTAAATTTATGGACAATCTGTTTGCTATTCTGAAAGATAAGTAAATATTTGTAGCATGTATAAAGCATGCTACAAAATCCTGTAACTGAAAAAAAAAAAAGAGGCTCTGAATGGCATCTTTTTTCTAACTGCATAAACAGCTGGCTCTTGGATGAAAGTTTGGTTGAAATATTTTACCTTCCTGGATACCATGTTTACTTTGAATGATTCAAGAAATTTGCACAGCGTGGAGATAACATCTGTTACCAAGGTACGTGGAAGGCATCTACTTCAATTGCTCTTCCAATAAGGGAAGGGAGGACTTTTTAGAACAGTAGGCAAGTGCAGTTTTGAAAACTGCATGACATAATGATACCCTTTATGAGAACAGCTGAACAGACTAATGAACTATTTGTTCACTTATGGTTGTTGCCTGAAAAGCTGAGATTTGATAACTTAGTGAAAGAGTTCTTGAAGATTGATAATAAATAAGTCATAATTAGTTCATAACTTCTTGTCTTATTAACATATATTAACAATAATTTTCCATTCTGATAATCTAGGATAACTACAATTTGGGTCTAAGTGTAGCCAGCATAATGTGCCTTGTGCACATGCCCACTAATACACAGACTTTAAGGTTTTTCAAATCTCACACAGGGATTTAATGAGATTTGGAATCAAATTGCAATTGCTTCATAACAGGTTTCCTTCTGTCTTCTTTCTCCAGTAGTCTTCTCTCCTGAGCTACATTTGTAGCACTTTGATGTTCTGTGCATGTTTTCTAGACCTAGATTGCAACACGGGGGTGGGGCTCCATTCCTGCCTACCGTACCAGATAATTCTGAATGTATTTTGGTCTCTCAAATAGAACTCTCAGCTTTCCATTCAACAACTATATCTGACAAATAAATTTATGTGCTTTAATCAAGTCAGGGACTGAAAGAATATAGAAAGGTATGTTTACAAGTTACGGTTTGAGCTAGGGACCTGGGGAGGGGGGGGGGGGTCTGCCTATCATGAGAATAACAATGGAAGGAGGAAGGATACTGTGAACTACATTCAACAGGATTCAGCAAGGTGTTTAAGCAGGGGGATGCCACAATCAGCCCTCTAATTTAGATAGACATTTTGGCAGCTGTCTGAAGAATGGTTTGGATTAAGGCAAACTGAAAGGTAGGAAGAAGGGACTTTATAGCAGTGACTAATGTGAGAAATAGATAGTACCTGAAAAATGGTATTGACAATGGTGATAAGGAAAATCAAAAGGACTCAGAGACATAGATAAGTCAATGGTTTGTGTCATTAACTTAGAAATAATTATTGTATTTTTATAATTGAATTTATAGACAAAAATTATCTGCATGAAGGAAAACTGAATGAATCTATTATTTCCTTTACCTAAATAACAGCAAAGAATTATGAAGTTGATTTCTTGAAAGAAAAATTGAGAATTAAGAGAGTCTTACTTATGATACTTTTCTAATTATAAAATTTCCTATTAAATTTTATTGCTAGGCAAAGAAATATAAGATTAGACATATGACTTTTGTTCATATAACAATTTACTTGTTTTCTTCAATTGGGTCTAATATGCTGTTAAATCTATCTACTGATCTATTGATTTCAGTGATTTTGCTTTTTTTTTTTTTTTTCTTCTTGGTACCAGGGATTGAACCAAGTACACTTAACCACTGGGCCACATCCTCATCTTTTGAGACAGGGTCTCACTAAGTTGCTTAAGGCCTTGTTAAGTTGCTGAGTTTGGCTTTGAAACTTCCATCCTCCTGTTTCATGGTGGTGCTAGTATTAAAGGCATGCACCACCATGCCCAGCTGCATTTTTAAAATCTATAATTTCCATTAGGTTCTTTTGTAATGAAACCAAATTGTTTGCCAAATATTTTAATATTAACTTGAATTTCCTAAATACAATAATTTTTATACATTTATTTCTTATATCTTCAACCTTTAATAACTGAATTATGGGTCAGTTCAGTTCTATCTACTATTGTTTCTGGGGTTTTCTTTGTGGGGGGGGGCAATTATTTTATATTTTCTTTATATATACTTCTTACTTTTTACTGATGTCAAAGAATTCTACTCCACACAGAGGGAAGCCATGTCAACCAGGGAAAAAAGACATGTTTCTAAACATACAAAAGGAAAAATATATAGTAAATTTGAATTTATCTTATTACATTTGGTTACTATTGTATAATATTAACTCAGGGCCAGTGAAAATGTAGGGTGACTAAGAACCAAAAGGAGATTCACTCACAAGTGAAAACTACTGGACAGTTGTTTCTGGGATCAAAGAGGCTATAAGTTTGATATTGGAGAGGACAATCAAAACATTATATTCTAAATGTAGACCACCCTTGGCCATAGAAAAATTGGGTGGGCATTTGTAGGCAGAGGTTAATAAGTCTAAAAATGTTAATACTTATGTGGAATAAGCAGAAAATTCAGATCCAAATAGCCTTTCCAGTTGCCCCTTGAAGTTCAGTCCAGGGGTCCAGGGTTTAAGAGAGAGTCAAGGTGCTGTTCTTTTCATAAGTTTATGTATGACACTTGATCATCTAATATGCTTTAACGGAACCACTAATAATTTTTACTTTGATCACAATAGCCTTTTAACTTATTTCTATGCATCCACTCTTGTCCTTCTATAGTTTATTTTCTGTAAGGCAGAAAGATCCTTTAAAATATAAGAAAGATCATATCATATTCTGGCTCAAAATCACTCAATAGCTTCCCATCACAGTATTATAAAATCTAAACTCTTCATCATAGTTTACTAGGGTCCTACATAATCTGGGCTCTTGCCTATCTCAGCCTTTCTGCATATCATTTAATCTCTGCATACCACATTAACTTTCTCACTCCATTGAATATCCCTTTGTTTGCATCAAAAGGGGTTTGAATTCTGAATATTTTTAGATTTGGAATATTTGCACATATGTAATGAAATAGTTTGAGAATGAGACTTAAGTCAAAGCACAAATTTCATTTATGTCTCAGGTACATCTTACACATGGTAGCCTGAAGGTCATTTTATACAATATTTTTAGTGCACATAACAATTCATCAATGAGGTCTGGTGTGGAATTTTCTATTTGTGGCACCATTTCAGGGATCAATTTTTTTTTAGATTTTGAATTTTGAATTTTAAGATTAAGGGTGTTCAACCAATATTTTTCTTTGTAGCACTTATATCTTCGTAGCACTTATATCTACCAGAATATGTGCTATATATTTTTCTATTTCTTTCTTTTCCACTTAGGTATATATGAGCAGACAATTTTTTCAATCTATTACTGATAGATAAGAGGATAAAAGATTGCTTGAGTAAAAAAAAAATGCTTAATACATTTTTGTTGAGCTAATAAATGAATGAGAAAATGAGTGATATATTATTTTCATCCACTTCAAGGAAGCAGAATTGGAGGACTTGGTCTTCCATATCAGCTAGATTCAGAGCCCTAGAGGAGGCAAGAAACTGTCTTTGAGTCACAGAGTCATGACTTCTTTCCTGTTCCCAGCTGCCCTTGGGATCCAAGAGTATAAACACACTTCCTTCATCAATCTTAGGGGCGGGCTTGGGCCTCCAGACAGAGTCAGTGAGATTAGAATACGGGAACATGTAATAGGTTTTTCTCAGGTAAAATACAGATCACAATCACAGGGAAGCCTAACAGTTGTGAAAAAAAAAAAAAAAGCTATTTCCTGCTGATATCCCCCATATTCTCTTTCTTGTCAGTATCCTGTGTTTTCAGAACATCATTAAAGACCAAAAAGTGCCTCCAATAGTTTGCTCATTCCTATAAAATAAAAATAGATATTTGGGAGAATAGACATGTTCTGGAAACACTTGTGCTACACAGAGAATTGGTGAGACCACAAACTGTGGCTGCCCATTGGATGCAATCAGCTGACAAGGAACACAGCCTCTCTATTCACATTAACGGGGAAAGTGGCTGAGAAGTTGTTTACTGCACAAAATGTCCATAAAATGACTGTTACAGCCTAGATCTATCTATCTACCTTTCTTTCTTTCTTTTTTTTCCTGTTCTCAAGAGGTGAAAGTGTTTATTTACTAAAGAGTTACAATTTCTGCTTTTGAGAAATAATAATAGTTTTGTGACTGTTGGAAGTGAACCATAGTTAGGATTTATTGTTATATTCAGAGCCAGCTTTCAAACAAACAAACAACCTAGAAAAGGAAGGAAGGAAGGAAGGAAGGAAGGAAGGAAGGAAGGAAGGAAGGAAGGAAGGACGGACAAGTGAGAAAACTGCTTACAAATTACAGAATATCCGGCTCCAAACTGCATCATAAAACTAGTGAAGCCTGACTCCCTAAACCATGTGCATTAATGAAAGCAGGGAAGCTGAGGATCATTTTCTTTCCCCCACCAAGAATCATGATTTATAATCTTTTGCTCAAAATGTTGACAACAAAAATGCAGTTTATTCCTTGCGCCCTGTATTATTTCTATAGAGCAAAGCATACGGGAAATGTTGTGTCCTGTTGTAACAAGGAAGTGGTCCATCATAGATAACAGAAAATTAAAACAAAAACAGGTGGCTTCTCAATAAATAGCAAGACTGTGGAACCAACCTAGATGCCCTTCAATAGACGAATGGATAAAAAAAAATGTGGCATTTATACACAATGGAGTATTACTCTGCATTAAAAAATGACAAAATCATAGAATTTGGAGGGAAATGGATGGCATTAGAGCAGATTATGCTAAGTGAAGCTAGCCAATCCCTAAAAAACAAATGCCAAATGTCTTCTTTGATATAAGGAGAGTAACTAAGAACAGAGTAGGGAAGAAGAGCATGAGAAGAAGATTAACACTAAACAGGGATGAGAGGTGGGAGGGAAAGGGAGAGAGAAGGGAAATTGCATGGAAATGGAAGGAGACCCTCAGGGTTATACAAAATTACATACAAGAGGATGTGAGGGGTAAGGGAAAAATAATACAAGGGGGAGAAATGAATTACAGTAGAGGGGGTAGAGAGAGAAGAGGGGAGAGAGGGGAGGGGAGGGGAGGGGGGATAGTAGAGGATAGGAAAGGCAGCAGAATACAACAGACACTAGTATGGCAATATGTAAATCAATGGAAGTGTAACTGATGTGATTCTGCAATCCGTATACGGGGTAAAAATGGGAGTTCATAACCCACTTGAATCAAAGTGTGAAATATGATATATCAAGAACTATGTAATGTTTTGAACAACCAACAATAAAAATTAAAAAATTAAAAAATGAAGCAAAGAGGGAGGAAAAGAGGGATGGAAGGAGCAAAAGTAGATGTAAAAATATGGAGTAAATGAATAAATACTGTGAGCTTTGCTATGTATCCTTTCTATGAGCATTTTTCAGAAGTATAAACTTACTGGGAATTTCTCATAATGTAGGAGCATGTGTCTTAGTCAGCTATTTCAATGCTGTAACTAAATGACTCAACCAGTACAAGGATAGAGGAGGAAGAGTTTATTTGAGGGCTCACAGTTTCAGAGGTCTCAATGCATAGACAACTGGCTCCATTCCTCAGGGCTCCAAGTGACACAGGAACAATGTGGTAAAAAAGTGTGGCAGAAGAAAGTGGCTTACATGCAGATTAGGAAGCAGAGAGAGACTCCACCTGCCAGATACAAATATATACCCCAAAGCCACACCCCAGTTCCCTTCCCAGCCACACACTACCACTTCGATTACCATTCAGTTAATCCCCATCAGGAGATTAATTCACTGATTGGGCCAAGCCTCGAATCCAATCATCTCTCCTGCAGACCTTCTTGCATTGTCTTCCACTTGAGCTTTTGGGGGGACATCTCACATCCAAACCATAACAGCACAGGTACAGAAGGAAAACAATGTGAGGAATTGGCAGAAAGAGTATAACTGGTAAACACAAGGGGATTCCATGAAGATTTGATAACTTGTAGAAACCCAGTTGTACTTTTCCCCAACTTTCCCAACATCATCTCACAAACCTTTTCAAAGATTTGTAGTTTTCTTCACTTTTCTATTTTTTTGTTGCTTTTATACATTTTACCTATCTCAATTTTACTAGGTAATATTTTATCATTATTGTTTCTATTATTTTTTATCTCTTATTTCCATGTCCTGTTGATCTTTTTTTAGCTACTTACATTGAATTCTTAGTTTACTTGGGTTTTTAACTTTCTTTTTTTTTATTTAATGAAAAACATTTAAAACTATAAATTTCCCTCTAAGTAATACTTTAGTTTTATCTCTCAAATTTTACAAGTAGTTGCTCAGATATTACAAACCAAATTTAAAATGTAAATAAATTAAAAGTATTAATTTCTTAATGACCTTGGCACATTGGTTGTTTTAAGTTATGTTATTTAGTTTACAAGTTGACCTTTTGCTGTTTTTTGTTTATTTGTTTTGTAAGTTGTGATTTTATTGCAATAAATTAGGAAATATATATTCAGAATCATTCTGTGGAATTTATTGAGACTCACTCTACTTCTTTTTTTTTCCTCTTCTTCCTCTCTTCCTACATTTAGAAAAAATGATGTGAAACTCATATAACATACAATTAAGCTTTTTTTTTTTTTTGTATCAGGAACACTGTACCTAGGGGCACTTTCCCATTGAGCTACATCCCTGGCCCTTTTTTTTTTTTTTTTTTTTTTTTTGAGACAGAGTCTTGCCAAGTTATTAAGAACCTCACCAAGTTGCTGAAGGTGGCTTTGAACTTGCAACACACACACACACACACACACACACACATATATATAATGTATGTATTACACATATGTAATATACTAAGCCTTTATTTGGACATAATTACAATATATCTACATAATTTTTTGTCTACTTTATTGTGTTACTTCCTGAGCAGTATATGTAGATATCTTCCACTTTAACTGTTAATGTATCTCTTGGCATTCTTCTCAGTTACTTTATATAATCTGAGGCTATTTTTGTTGAGTGCATATGTGTTCATATTGATCATATATCTTGGTTTAACTTCTTCTTCTTTAGCATTACATAGCATCTTTTTTTATAAAAGTAATACAGAATAAATTAAAACACAGCCTTTAAAAACTGTGAGTTCAAATCTCTCTTCCATCACTGTTTTTTGCAATTAGCTTCAAGTTTATGAGTAATTTGTTTCTTACCTCACTGTTAATCTATCTTAATTTTTCACATATCAAGTTGTTTTACTATATTAAGTAGGATCTTCTTAGAAGTTTTAACTCTTAAATTTCTGTTTTCTTTGTAATATAGGCTATGAATACCGCTGTCTCTAAGTTAATCTAAAGATTAAATGAGGAGTCATACATATAAGGTCTATTATGATAGTTATTCAGTACCGATGTTTTTACTTACCTAATCTTTTCACCTGAAATATTCTGACTCATTATCTGACCTGTAACTCATTTTCTCAACTCATTAGAGGTGTCTCCTCTTCCTCAGGGTAACTAACTCATTATCCTGAACATGTTTCAGTAATATTTCTATGACTCTACTAATGTGTCTTCTTCCCATTCACAGCCTGAAATACCTATATGAAACATTCATGGCTTTCACATGTACACTTCATGTATGCATATGTGGCCTAGCATAGATCTAGCACATTACTTAGAGCATATGTTTTATAGAATTAATGAATAAATGATATAATTGATCTAGAATAATACAGTATTATTCTATGCTGAATTTCTTTTCTTTTAAAGAGAGAGAGAGAGAGAGAGAGAGAATTCTTTAAATATTTATTTTTTAGTTTTCTGCGGACACAACATCTTTGTGTGTATGTGGTGCTGAGGATTGAACCTGGGCCTCACGCATGCCAGGGGAGCGCGCTACCGCTTGAGCCACATCCCCATCTATGCTGAATTTCAACTGCGGCAGTTCAGCAGTTGAAATGGGGTTAGTGTTAGAACTGAATACTAATTGTATTTATTTTGAGTTATTTTTAATTTAAATCACAACATGTAACTAAAGGCTCCTATTAAGACATCCTTTTCAAAATGTATGTTGTAGACCGCATACAATAATAAACTCTCCAATAGCTTCTCATCTCACTTGAGTAAAACAAGAGTCCTCACAGTGACCAACAAGGAGTAACACAGTAAGGCTCTGCCATGACAATTTCTGTCTGACCCCTCCCCTGTATCTCTACCACAACCATATTGACTTGCTTGCTGTATACCTCCAGATCTTTCCCTGATTATTCTCTTGCTCAAAACTCTTTCTTCAGTTATCTCTGTGGTTTCCTCTGTCAATTCCTTCAGGTCTTTATAAGTAATAGCTTCTGAGTAAACTATTCTGTGACCATTCTATCACAAATACCTATCTACTCTCCATACACACACCATTCTTCTGTTTTTCCTTCATAGAAACTATCAAGTATGCTCTACATATTTACTGTGGTTATTGTCTCTGACTACCTACTAGAATTATGCTCAAGAGAACAATGTGTCATCTTTTTTTCTTTTTTTTACTCCATTACTATATCCCCAGCAGCTGTGAAAATACCTTTTCTGATAAGTACCCATTAATATTTGTTGACGGAATGAAGAGATATACTGACAGGGTGATGAGCAGTTTGTACAATCAGATGGACAATTGTACCTTAATATTGCCTGTTCCTTGGGTCTACTCCCATTTTTTCTGTTCACATTCATTGAATTCAGCTTATATGAATTCAGAGTTCCAAAATCACAAGAAACTCTACAAAATGGCATAAATGAATTTAAACTACAATGGGATTGGTTTATGTTACCCTAATCTATTATATTTACCTTGCTTCTGCAAAAATTTTCCAGAGACATCTGGCAATATTAAAGAAAATTGAAATAAATTTTTGTAGTTAGTTCTTTTAAGTGAATGATAATGGGGGGTGGGTCTCTTGAATTTTATAGTTCATAACTTTAAAGATGTATGACTGTATCATTGTATGTGCATTTTAATTTACATGGCAGTTTTTTTCTTATGTTTGTTTGTTTACTTTTCTTTTTTATCTGTGTTCAGTTTTTATTGTATAAAGTTTTGTCCTGCAGCTGGGATATACTTCCTATTTAATGTCATCCTTCTCCTGAATTCTACTCCAAATTTAAGCTCATCAAGCATGCAAAAGACATTAAGAACAGTAAGATATATTCACTTCCCCTACTATTATTCTTATCCAAGTGTTTAGGGAAAACTCAAATACCCAGCTGGTTCAGAAGCTGTGTTATTCACAGTTTGGGCGGATTCAGGCCTCAGCAAATATGGCTTCTGTCATTGTCCTGGAATGCTGACTTTCAGCTTAGCACATTAAAACAAAACACCTGGGATGGAGAATATATAGATCCCTTGAAATTATAAGCATGGAAGAGAAAAGAAAAAACAGACATCTTGAAGAGTATCCTAATTTTAGGCATTCGACCAAAGTTAAGTGGAGCACATGAAAATGAAAAGGGATCTCTGAGATGGATTAGGTACCCCATCTAAATACCTATGGTTTAGGAGTATATTTTGTGAAATAATCATTTCCATTCCCAAACTGCTACTTTAAAAAATTCAACAAGATACAAAATCTGAAAGATATGCCTATACATTGGAAAATCACTGAGTGGTTTCCCTATTTTGAGGTCATTTTATTATTATTATTATTATTATTATTATTATATTTAGTTATACAAGGATAGAGTGGGGAAAGCTTTTCTGAAGTCTTTACAAGTTGAATGTCCTGCATCCTTACGGAAAAGGAGGAACTCAGACACCAGGTCACCAGGTTCCTGTTCCAACTTCGCCATTGTGAACTGAGATTACCACTGAGGAAACTTTGTTTACATGTTTCTGGTTCATTTATTCCTGCTGACAATGAAGGGATATTCCTACAGGTGTGAATGTTGAATAAAGTGTAAAAAAAAAAAAAATCTCAAATACCACCACAGGAAAATATTGGAATTTGCTGATAAAATAAATTTACATGAAGAGAAAAGGGGACTAATAATGCCTTATCAAAGGCATTTTATTCCATTTATCACAACAGCAATGGCATAGGTTTGAGTTACAGGTGGTATACATACACAAACACACACACACAAATACACACACATACCCCACATACATTTGTTTCAGAAAACATGTAGTTTATTCTTCAGGCCACTACATCTTTAGGTTTACCTTTTGGGCCCCTTTTCTGTGTGTATTTCCTCTTTGATGATACTGTGACCCTAAGTTAGAAAAGCCAGGGTCAATGAGTTTGAAGTCATATCTGACCCACTGCGTCTGTGTCACTCAGGAAGAAAAGGAAAAGCCTAACTGCATTCCCTTCTCCAAAGTGTGCATAGCGAAGGAGCATGCATTAGTTTCTTTTGCTGCTGTGACTAATTATTACAAACTTAGTGGCTTAAAGAATACAAATGGAGTCCCAGTTTTGAAGGTCAAAATTTGCATCAGGTCTTACTTCACTAGATGCAAGGTGTTAGCAGGAGTGCTTCCTTCCCAGTGCCTTTAGGAGAGAATCCCTTTCCTAGTCTTTTCCAGCTTCTAGAAGCTGTTCGCCTCCTTAGCTCATGACTCTATCTTCAAATCTAGCAACACAGGGCAGGGTTCTTCTCACAGTGCCATTTCTTTGGTTCCCTTTCTTCTGCCCCTCTTTTCTACTTTCAAGAGACCCTTGTGATTAGATTAATCCCTACCTCAATAATGAAGGAAAATCTTTCCATTTCAAGATCAGCTGATTTGCAACTTTAATTCTCCTTTGTCATATAACCTAACAAATTCACAGATTCTAAAAATTCAAACATGGAATTTTTATGCATCCATTACTTTGTTTACCACAAGACAGGCAAATTCATTTTAAAGTCCCAACAGGGATGACAATGTCTTATGTCATTTGCAACATGCGTATTTTTTAAAGATGGATTTGACAGCATGTAATTTTTAAACTTCTTAATGGCTGATAGTTATGGTGAAGCAGAGGAGGGAAAATGAGGAAAAGGTGTTTCAAAAGAAATAAAAAGGATGAAAAATGAATAGAGAAACTATTACAAGAGGAAGTAAGGGAAATAGAAATGACAGAGATAAGGAGAGAACTGTGGATATCTCTACCCACACAGGAGAGGAATGAGAGATAAGAGAAATCTCTACTTAAGAAGCTCAATCAAAACACAAAGCAATTATGCCATCTCTGTTCTCAAGTTTTCCTTTAAAGAAAATTTGTGGATCCAGAGCTAGATATATTGAGTTCTAAAGAATTCTTTTAAATAAAAATAATTTCAACCTGTTTTCCTTTTTATATATTCTTCCTTTACTTCTTCCATAAGGAATTGTTGTATTTTGACATTTAAGAATACATATAGGAAGGATCCTCATTTGGTCTGAGTTTTCACAGAGTTCTCCTACTGCAAAGACCTAATTGTTTGCAAGGAACCCCCCCACACACAAGCCAAATGACCAATTTCATGAGAGTATGAACTCTATTTTATCCATCACTAAAAAACAGCAGCTAATCTAATTCCTGGCACATTGTAAACAGCTTAAAATATTTTTTTATGGACACAATGTCTTTATATTTATTTGTTAATTTTTATGTGGTGCTGAGGATCAAATCCAAGGTCTCATGCATACGAGGCAAGCACTTCTACCACTGAGCTACAACCCCAGCCCAACAGCTTAAAATATTAATAAGAAAAATCAATAAATTAATCAGATGGTTTCCTCAAATTTTCTAGCTTCCTAAGTAAATTTCCAAATATACAAATCAAACCAAACTGTACAACTCCATTCAAAACAGAAAAATAGCACTGGGAGGTAAAGATCATGTAAGGCATGATCTCTCCCATTTTTCATTGGGTTTAAAATGCTTTTTAAACCCACAATTTGCTACAGGAAAACCAAATTTTTTTTTCCTTTCCAAATAATTTAGCTTGGAAATGTACTTTTGAGTTATATGCTTATTTTAACAAAATCACAGCATAGCCAAATGGCATGGGCACTCTGTAAAGTTTATAATGAAGGGATTTTATGTGTCCACAATGAATAGAAACATTACTGAGAACACTGCCCCTTGTTTTTCTGTGTAAGAATAACCTTTGGAATAACTGTTTCTTTTCCAGATCTACTGATCTCTGAAGTGAGGATGAAAAAACAAAATAAAACAAAAAAAAAAAAACCCACTTGGTGACATCTTCCTGGCCCAGCCAGCCTAAAGCTAAACTGGCCTGGAGAAAAGATGGGTTCTTCCCTTGTGGTGAGGTCCCTGGCCCTGCACAGTCCTGGGTGTGGCTTCCTGATCACTGATTCTCCCCCTACCACTACTGACCAGTCCCTTTCTATGCTCCCCACAGGAACACACCCTCTTACACATTCTTCTGTGTGAGAGTCTGAGAGTTCTCTTAATGTCTAACTCTTTGCCAGAATTAATTTGCACTTTAAAAAAATCAAACTATATATGCAGATGGTTAAATATCAAATAATTTAGAGAAATTTATAGTGAAAATCATCAGTATCTTACTTGGATTGCAGTTTCTTTCTTTTTTTTTTTTTAGCTGACTTTGAATTTTCTGGCTTTGGGCTGCTTATAGTGTTACTTCTTTTTATTTTTAAATCTCTATGCATATTCAATTTACTTCACACTTTAATCTCTAAGAATTTATCCTACTTTTCTTCTCACCTTTCTCTTTCCTCCTCCAATACACTTCTAGTTCCCCTACAATTCAAATGCATATATTATAAAAGTGGAAGGTTCAAATATTCTAGCTATTATTTTTATTATTATGCAGCCATAAAAAACAAGTTAATTGCATGGGAAAAGACCACTTAAAATTAAGTGGAAACTAAAAAATACATATTTGTGAATATGGTATGATTCAAATTTTATAAAATATACAGGTAAAATAATTAGATTCTATACAATAAAATTATAGAAAAGTGATATGCAATAATGTTAATATTTCAGTAGAACAAGATTATAGATGATTTAAATTTTCTTCAGTCTTTTTGTATATTTTTCCAAAATCTCTAAAATAAGTACATATTACTCATAATAAAAAAATCAAGGGGACAAACAACTCTTTGATAAGTAAAAAAAAAAATAACATATACAGGGAAATTTTATACCAGTAATGAAGCTAATTTCTGGCCACAGCTCTCCAATTATTAGAAATTTGGAATTTTTTTTCACCCAGTGCCACCTTTCCACTTAAAATATGCAAACTGGTGGCAGTCCAGACATCCAAATCATTATAAAAATTCAGGACATCATCAAAACTTTTTTTTAAATGAAAACCCAACAGTTTTAATTAAGTGCATAATACATATGCATGAGTGTATTGTCTTTTGTAAAAGAAGACACAGCTGCTTGCTATGGGGTTGAAATTCCACTTAAAAATGTTTAATCCTATGCTAATGATGTAAAGAGAAAAGTGGCGGGCAATAACATTTTGCTTTAAAATTAAATGTTCTCAATGCCAGAGGAGCCCTTACTACTTCAGTAGTAATGAAAAACATTTTCCCTTGCAGTAGCATACTTTCTTGTGGTAGTGTTTCCCATCTCTAGAAGTATTCCAAATTACTTTTAATGAAATACTCTTTATTCATTGCTGGATTTATGAAATTCTATCTTCTTTTCAAGATCACATAAGGTAATGAACACAATGGGGTATATTTTACACAAAGGAAAGAGAGAGAGAGTGGGACTGGCTGAGCTTGTTCTTGCCAGTTCCCAAGAAATGACAGCTGACTTGGCCATACCCTCTTCTGCCCACAAGTGCCTCCTCCTGCATCTGGGAATGGACAACTCAAACAAGATTTCTCAAATCTGCTGCCATCAGCCTACATACAAGCGTCCATATAGCTCTTAGCAATCTAGCAAAATGCCCAGTGGTTAGCCTGGCTCTTTCCTGCTTACAGATAGCACATCAAGAGTGAAATTGCATGTGTCTGCCTGAGACCCTAAGTGCAGAGACACAAGGGCTTGCCTGGGACATGGCACATGCTTCTCTAAAGGAGGAACTTGAGACTTGTTCCCCATTTTGCCTGCCAGCGTGTTTCTCCTCCTCTTCTGTTCCCCTTGGTTTTTACCCAGAGGAAAGGGAGGAGTTGCTTGTCTCTGTTTCACTGTGCTGTTGGCATCAGATCACTGTGACAGCCACAGAGACTTTCTCCTTCCTGGACCATACTTAGAGCTGTCTCCTCCAGGGTTCTTCTGTTCCTCTTCCCTCATCTCCACTGAAGTCAGGCTCACCATCCACTAATCTACATTTATAATATCAGCATCTTCACTGCCTGGATTTGAATTAAATCTTGGCTTCTTCTTTTTAGCTTCATAACCTTGAGCAAGGCTCTTAACATTTCTGTGCCTCTTTTTTCTTATCTGTAAAGCAACAAATAATGGTATGTAAGTCATGATTGTCATAAAGATCAAATGACATCTGATACATGAAGTGCTAAAAAAAAACCAGTACCTGTATACAATAAGGCAAGCTCTATCCAAAAGTAGCAGTTATTCTTACCATAAAAAGCACATAAAACTTTTATACATACATGAGCACTCATATACACACATAGATACAGTTTCAAAAATCCTATTACAATACACACAGGAAATTTAAAGGCTTCTTTAGTGGGAAAATAAACCTTAAGAAGAATTCACTGATCCCTTAGCTGACTGTCCCCCAAGCACAGGAGAATTTGGTGGCAAGCAGCTTGTTAATGAATAACAGCAATTACATGAAGATTCATTTCCCAGGTTACTTTTAGTCAAAAGGAATCTAAGACCAAAGACTCAGGCTGGCTTAGCATAAAAATATTTAACCACAGAATCAAACTAGGATCCAAGGAGAGCAGTAAGATTCCCTAGGACTTGAGCTCACCTATTGTGGTCCCCAGAAAAGCTGAGATACAGACAAAATTTGGGGACCATTTGTTCATTTGGCAAAAAGACTTTTGCTCAAGCACTTCAGGTCAGCTCACAGACAAGTGTCCAGCTGAAACAAGGCTCAACTGAAGAGTAATACTAGATTAGTTTTCAACGGAGATTTAATGATTCATTAGACTTTACCCATCCTCTGACTCAGTTCTGAATAAGTGTACTAGCAGGTGGTGATCCAGCTCCTGGAAATGGCTAGGCTCTTGGCTCTATTCCAGCAACAGTACTATAATTTTATGCCTATAGCAAACCTTTATCCAAACTACACCCACACTATAATCAACTGCTGAGGGCTTTTGTGACTATTTATAAAGGGCACCCTTTAGTTCACCCTTATAATTTAGCTGGTAGCATTTGCTAGAAAAATTTTAACAGCTAGGAAGTGCAAACCCACTTCTCTTAAGTGCACAGTGTCCTTTTTAAACATAGAGTACACCACGAAGCCACAGAATGGTAAGAATGGTGATTCATACAGCTGCCACCAAATTTTGATGTCAATTTCTAACATTCTTCACTTCTCAGCAATTGCAAACAATAGAGAAGTGCCACATGAAGAGTCTGCATTGCATTTGTCTTTGTCTGCCCAAAACCAAAATATATAACAAAATTTGTAATCTTAAGTTATACTTCTAGATTTCTCATTAACCAGCCAACTCCTGGAGAGGTGGGTGAAGTTCATTAGAGTTGCTCTGGAGCTATTTGCATGTTCACAAAAATGATCTGAAGCTCTTAAAGTGTAGATTTTGAATCAGTAGTCTGGGATGAGGCCTGAGATTCTGCAGTTCTAATAAGCTCTCAGGTCATTTCAATGCAACCACACTTTGAGTCATAACACAGTTGGGAAGATTTGAGCCAATTTTGACCAACATGTGAAAATTTGTGTTACTGAAACTTTTTTGGTATTTATGAACTTATGATTAAAACTGAAATCAGTAAAGCTGATCCTTATACTGTCAATCTTTACTGTGCCTATATTTACTATTGTCATCATCCTCATCAAAAATAGAAAAATAATATCTATAAATAGATTTATCAAAATTAGCCTATGAATAAGCAGAGTATTTTTTAAAAAGCTGCACAGATAATACGAATATGTATATTTTTTGTAGCCCATCACTATACTAGGAATCAAAACTTTCCTCACTCAGTTTTAAAACAAATAAAATCATCCACTGGTCTTTGGGAAAGTCAATCTTTTATTCCCCAATTTTTTCATTGATAAAGTAAAAGAACTTAATTAATCAAATGACCTATGAATTTCTTTCTAGGGCTAAAATACTATGATGCAATAGATCTGATTTTAAAATTCATGTGTAACATCTGCCATGTTTGAACCTGAACCATGTATTATTATATCCCAGACAACACAGATCTTCTTGTCATCCCCCTGCCAAAAAAAAAAAAAAAGAAGAAGAAGAAGAAGAAGAAGAAAGAAAGAAATGATTGACAGAAATATTTTCTTATCCTCCTCACTGAGACAATGTTATCACAGTAACAAAATTATTAATTCCTTGGAAACAACTTACTCCTCTACTAATAGACCTATTGGTTTATTATGTATTATGCTATACTTTTTTATGCAAGCTTGATTTTCAAAAATATATTCATTGCTAAAATTCAACACTATTTTCATGAAAGCTTTACCAAATGCTTCAGTAGAAGTTATTTGGTATTTTTGTAGTAACTCATCCTTTTAGCGAGCCTAACTTCCCAAAATTCATAGCACCTACCCGTATTTTTCAGACTGCCTTTCTACAAAATTTTTTGCTAATATTTTTCTTGATTTACTAAGAACCCCTCTGGCTTGGGAAATGTGTTTTAGACACAGGACATGATCCATATTCCTGAAACAGTCTATGAAGTCATCTTCAATTATTTAATGTAATCTAGTTTGTACATTTTCAAAGATTCCGCCTTCTCTCTTTTTATCCAACTGCTATTTATTTCCAAGATAGGATAAGACAGTAAGAAATGAGAGAAACTTCAAGTAAATATTAACAGCTCTCTGATTTATATTGTATGAGAGCATGTTAGGGATATTAAGTATAGCAATTAGGGATTATTGGATCTACTTGTTCAGATTTTGCCTATATTTATTTTGTCCTAGTAATATTTTTACCCTGAAAAAGACAGTATAATAATGATAGAGAATGATTTTTAAAATGAGCATTTGTGTAAAATTTTAATCATGTTAAATAAATATCATTGTTTTAACCCCCCATCCCCATAAAAAAAAATCACCCACAATCATACAGCTAATAAATGACAAACCTAAAGTATAAACTCTGGTCTTTCCAAATCCAAAGCCTGTGACTTTCAGTGTTTCGTGAGCATTCCTTAAAATCTCTACCCAAAATAGTTGAACGGGTTGTTAGAACATAAAATAAAATGGTGGAAACCCCACTAAGTAACTAAGCAAAAGAAAACGCTTAAACATTTAGTCTGTTCTGTGAGATAAAACTACAAAATAAAACCAGAAAACATTCCCTTTTCATTTATTTAGTTTTTTTTTCTTTTTACTTTTAAAGAGAAAGTATTTAGTTTTCTAGGGAAAAAGAAAGGAAGAATGTAAAATTCAACAGATTTTCTTTAAACACTGACGTCCTTCGAAATCATCTCACCTGGTGGTAAAGGTCCAGACCCTTAGCTGCTTTCTTAAGTTAGTTGAGATGATTCTACAACTACTAATTAAACAGACAGAATGGGTCAGAAAAATAAAATAGCCTTCTAGCCTTCAGAGAATTTACTCCTTATATTAAAATGTATACTTCTTAATAATTACTAAACTATAATATTGTAAATTCACTACTCTCTCATTTTTACTTAAGTGAGAGATAAAGTAAGGTGGGTTATTAACTGTTAATTTGCTCTTTTTTTATTTTTATTTTTTTTATTGGTTGTTCAAAACATTACAAAGCTCTTGACATATCATATTTCATACATAAGCTTCGAGTGAGTTATGAACTCCCATTTTTACCCCAAACACAGATTGCAAAATCACATCAGTTACACATCCATATTTTTACATAATGCCATACTAGTAACTGTTGTATTCTGCTACCTTTCCTATCCTATACTATCCCCCCTCCCCTCCCCTCCCATCTTCTCTATCTACCCCATCTACTGTAATTTATTTCTCTCCTTGTTTATTTTCCCATTCCCCTCACAGCCTCTTATATGTAATTTTGTATAACAATGAGGATCTCCCTCCATTTCCATGCAATTCCCCTTTTCTCTCCCTTTCCCTCCCCCTTCATGTCTCTGTTTAATGTTAATCTTTTCTTCCTGCTCTTCCTCCCTGCTCTATTCTTAGTTGCTCTCATTATATCAAAGAAGACATTTGGTATTTGTTTTTAAGGGATTGGCTAGCTTCACTAAGCATAATCTTCTCTAGTGCCATCCATTTCCCTGCGAATTCCATGATTTTGTCATTTTTTAGTGCTGCGTAATACTCCATGGTGCATAGATGCCACATTTTTTAATCCATTCATCCATTGAAGGGCATCTGGGTTGTTTCCACAGTCTAGCTATTGTGAATTGTGCTGCTATGAACATTGATGTGGCAGTATCCCTGTAGTACGCTCTGTTAAGGTCTTCAGGGAATAGTCCAAGAAGGGCAATAGTAGGGTGAAATGGTGGTTCCATTCCCAGCTTTCCCAGGAATCTCCAAACTGCTTTCCAAAGTGGCCGAACCAATTTGCAGTCCCACCAGCAATGTACAAGAGTACCCTTTTCCCCACATCCTCTCCAGCATTTGTTGTTGTTTGACTTCATAATGGCTGGAGTGAGATGGTATCTTAGGGTGGTTTTGATTTGCATTTCTCTGACTGCTAGAGATGGTGAGCATTTTTTCATGTTCTTGTTGATTGATTGTATGTCCTCCTCTGAGAAGTGTCTGTTTAGGTCCTTGGCCCATTTGTTGATTGTGTTATTTGTCTAATTTTTTTAGTTCTTTGTATACTCTGGATATTAGGGCTCTATCTGAAGTGTGAGGAGTAAAAATTTGTTCCCATGATGTAGGCTCCCTATTTACCTCTCTTATTGTTTCTCTTGCTGAGAAAAAACTTTTTAGTTTAAGTAAGTCCCAATTGTTGATTCTTGTTATTAACTCTTGTGCTATGGGTGTCCTATTAAGGAATTTGGAGCCCGACCCTACAATATGTAGATCGGGGCCAACTTTTTCTTCTATCAGACGCAGAGTCTCTGATTTGATATCAAGGTCTTTGATCCATTTTGAGTTAACTTTTGTGCATGGTGAGAGGAGAGGATTTAGTTTCATTTTGTTGCATATGGATTTCCAGTTTTCCCAACACCATTTGTTGAAGATGCTATCCTTCCTCCATTGCATAGTTTAGCCCCTTTTTCAAATATAAGATAGTTGTAACTTTGTGGATTAGTCTCTGTGTCCTCTATTCTGTACCATTGGTCCACCCACCGTTTTTGGTAACAGTACCATGCTGTTTTTGTTACTATTGCTCTGTAATATAGTTTGAAGTCTGGTATCGCTATACCGCCTGATTCACTCTTCCTGCTTAGTATTGCTTTTGCTATTCTGGGTCTTTTATTTTTCCATATGAATTTCATGATTGCTTTATCTATTTCTACAAGAAATGCCCTTGGGATTTTGATTGGCATTGCATTAAACCTATAGAGAACTTTTGGTAATATCGCCATTTTGATGATGTTAGTTCTGCCTATCCATGAACAGGGTATATTTTTCCATCTTCTAAGATCTTCTTCTACTTCTCTCTTTAGGGTTCTGTAGTTTTCATTGTATAAATCTTTCACCTCTTTTGTTAGGTTGATTCCCAAGTATTTTATTTTTTTTGAGGATATTGTGAATGGAGTGTTTTTCCTCATTTCCATTTCAGAAGTTTTGTCGCTGATATACAGAAATGCCTTTGATTTATGCATGTTGATTTTATATCCTGCCACTTTGCTGAGTTCATTTATTAGTTCTAGTAGTTTTTTTGTAGACCCTTTTGGGTCTTCTAGGTATAGAATCATGTCATCCGCAAATAGTGATAATTTAAGTTCTTCTTTTCCAATTTTTATGCCTTTAATTTCTTTCGTCTGTCTAATTGCTCTGGCCAGTGTTTCGAGAACTATATTGAATAGCAGTGGTGATAGAGGGCATCCTTGTCTTGTTCCAGATTTCAGAGGGAATGCCTTCAATTTTTCTCCATTCAGAATGATGCTAGCCTGAGGCTTGGCATAGATAGCTTTTACAATGTCAAGGTAAGTTCCTGTTATCCCTAGTTTTTCTAATGTTTTGAACATAAAGGGATGCTGTACTTTGTCGAATGCTTTTTCTGCGTCTATTGAGATGATCATATGGTTCTTATCTTTAAGTCTATTGATGTGGTGAATAACATTTATTGATTTCCGTATATTGAACCATCCTTGCATCCCCGGGATGAATCCTACTTGATCATGGTGCACAATTTTTTTAATGTGCCTTTGTATCCGATTTGCCAGTATTTTATTGAGGATTTTTGCATCTAGGTTCATCAGAAATATTGGTCTGTAGTTTTCTTTCTTTGAGGTGTCTTTGTCTGGTTTTGGAATCAGGGTGATGTTGGCCTCATAGAATGAATTTGGAAGAGCTCCCTCTTTTTCTATTTCCTGAAATAACTTGAAAAGTATTGGTATTAATTCTTCTTTAAAGGTTTTGTAAAACTCCTCTGTATACCCATCCGGTCCTGGGCTTTTCTTGGTTGGTAGTCTTTTGATGGCTTCTTCAATTTCATCCATTGATATTGGTCTGTTCAAATTGTGTGTATCCTCCTGACTCAGTCTGGGCAAATCATATGACTTAAGAAATTTATCGATGTCTTCACTATACTCTATTTTATAGGAATATAGTTTTTCAAAATAATTTCTAATTGTCTTCTGTATTTCTGTAGCATCTGTTGTGATATTGCCTTTTTCATCCCGTATGTTAGTGATTTGAGTTCTCTCTCTTCTTCTCTTCGTTAGCCTGGCTAAGGGTCTGTCAATCTTATTTATTTTTTCGAAGAACCAACTTTTAGTTTTGTTAATTTTTTCAATAGTTTCTTTTGTTTCAATTTCGTTGATTTCTGCTCTGATTTTAATTATTTCTTGCCTTCTGCTGCGTTTGTTGTTGTTTTGTTCTTCCTTTTCTAGGGCTTTGAGATGAAGTGTGAGCTCATTTATTTGTTGGTTTTTCTTTTTTTTTGAGGAATGACCTCCAGGCGATGAATTTCCCTCTTAAAACTGCTTTCATTGTGTCCCGTAGATTCCAATATGTTGTGTCTGTATTTTCATTTATCTCTAAGAATTTTTTGATTTCCTCCTTTATGTCTTCTGTAACCCTTTGATCATTCAGTAACATATTGTTCATTTTCCATGTGATATAGGATTTTCCCTTCCTTCTTTTATCATTGATTTCCAGTTTCATTCCACTATGATCGGATAAAGTGCATGGTATCATCTCCACCCCTTTATATTTACTAAGGGTTGCCCTATGGCATAATATATGGTCTATTTTTGAGAAGGATCCATGTGCTGCTGAGAAAAACGTATATCCACTTGAATATGGTTGATACATTCTATATATGTCAGTTAAGTCTAGGTTATTAATTGTGATATTGAGTTCTATAGTTTCTTTATTCAACTTTTGTTTGGAGGATCTGTCCAATGGTGAGAGAGGTGTGTTGAAGTCACCCACAATTATTGTGTTGTGGTCTATTTGATTCTTGAACTTGAGGAGAATTTGTTTTATGAACGTCGCAGCACCATTATTTGGTGCATAAATATTGATAATTGTTATATCTTGTTGGTGAATGGTTCCTTTTAACAGTATATAATGTTCTTCCTTATCCCTTTGGATTAATTTAGTCTTGAAGTAGATTTTATTCGATATGAGGATGGCCACCCCTGCTTGCTTGCGAGGACCATGTGCGTGGTATATTTTTTCCCAACCTTTCACCTTCAGCCTGTGTAAGTCTTTTCCAGTCAGATGTGTCTCCTGGAGGCAGCATATTGTTGGATTTGTTTTTTTTAATCCATGTTACCAGCCTATGTCGCTTTATTGGAGAGTTTAAACCATTAATGTTTAGAGTTACTATTGATGTATGTTTTGTACTTCCAGCCATGTTTGATTATTTATCTCTTTTTTTTAATTTAGTTTGTTTCTCCATGGTTAGCTTTCCCCCCACCGTCTGTCCTTACTGAGGTACTTCCCACTGTTGGCTTTGGTTATTGTTATTCATTTCTTCCTCGTGTAGTGTTTTGTTCAAGATGCTTTGCAATGCTGATTTTCTGGCTGCAAATTCTTTTAGCTTTTGTTTATCATGAAAGATTTTTATTTCGTTGTCATACCTGAAGCTTAATTTTGCTGGATACAGAATTCTTGGTTGGCATCCATTGTCTTTCAGTGTTTGAAATACGTTGTTCCAGGATCTTCTCGCTTTCAGCGTCTGTGATAAAAAATCCATTGTTAACCTTATTGGTTTACCCCTGAATGTAATCTGCATCTTTTCTCTTGTAGCTTTTAATATTTTCTCTTTGTTCTGTATATTGGATATCTTCATAACAATGTGTCTTGGCATTGGTCTACTGTGATTTTGTATGCTCAGTGTCCTATATGCATCTACTATTTGTATATCTGTTTCCTTTTTTATTTCTGGGAAGTTTTCTGTAATTATTTCTTTTAGCAGATTACTCATTCCCTTGATTTGAATCTCTATCCCTTCCTCTATCCCGATGACTCTTAAATTTGTTTTTTTTATGTTATCACATATCTCTTGGATGTTTCTCTCGTGATTTTTAACCAGCCTATCTGAGTTGGCTAGACTCTTTTCAAGATGATAAATTTTGTCTTCATTATCTGACGTTCTGGCTTCTACTTGCTCCACTCTATTAGTGATACTCTCATTTGAGTTTTTAATTTGGTTTATAATTTCCTTCATTTCTAAGATTATTGTTTGATTCTTTTTTATAATCTCTATCTCCTGATAAAGATGCTTAACTTCTTCTTTTATCTGTTTATGTAATTCATTCTCAATGTGTTCTTTCGCTGCTTGAATTTGCTGTCTCGTATCCTCTTTAAGGTTCCGTTCCATCTGTCTAAGGTGTTCCTTGAGTTCTTTATATGACCATTTTTCTGATGACTCTATATCCTCCTGAATATTTAGGCTGCCCTGCATTGTTTGCACTCCTCTTCTTCCTTGCTTTTTCATGCTGCTCATGTTGCTTCTTGTTCTATTTGACTGCTGAGTTACTGTTTACTCCTATAAATTTATTTGATGCTTGGGAGGAAAGGTATTAGAAGGGAAGGGAGGAAGTCACTAAAGAGAATGAGAGTAAGCAGGTAGAATTCAAGGAAGGGGGAATAAGAAAATTGAAAAGAAATGTAAAGACAGAAGAAAAGAAGGAAAGATAAAAAATAGAAAATTAAAAATAATTTAAAGAAAAATGATAATAATAGAAATGAAAAATGAAATTAAAAAATGGAATAAAATAAAATAAAATAAAATGGATTAAAAAAACATTTAAAAAGACAGCAAAAAAAAAATTTATAAATGCAGTCCTAGAGTTCGATTAACTGTTCTTCCAGTAGATGGAGCTATGCCCACCGGGCCATGTTTCTCCTCTCAGTAGGCGGGAGTCAATCTCTGTGCAGCAGTTCTTCCTCCCGGACTGGGCGGGTCTCCACTCCTGCTGTTCGCCGTGTGGGCGGGGCCTTTCGCAGAGCCCGTCGGGGGTCGTTTGCAGCGCCGGGCTGGCAGGTGGGGGATGGTCATCTGGAGCCCCAAACCGCCAGAGGCGGTTCACAGAGCCGGGCCGGCAGGGGCCGGGCAGGCAGCGCCCTCTCCCACACTCACTGCAACACGTGGGCAGCGGGCGCCTGGCGGCGGCCGGTGACACTTCACAGAGTCACACAGGTGGGGGCCCAGGCAGGCAGCGCCTGTCCCCACGTTCGCTGCAACGTGTGGGCCGCGGCCGTCTGGCGGCGGCCGGCGGCGGTTCACAGAGCCGGGCCGGTGTGGGCCCAGGCAGGTAGCGCCCGCTCCCAAGATCGCTGCAACGTGTGGGCAGCGGCCGGCGGCGGTTCAGAGAGCCGGGCTGGCATGGGCCCAGGCAGGCAGCGCCCGCTCCTAAGCTCGTGCAACGTGTGGGCCGCGGCCAGACGGCCGCGGATGGCGGCAGCTTACAGAGCCGGGCCGGCGGGGGCCCAGGCAGGCAGCGCCTGCTCCCACGCTCGCTGCAACGTGTAGGAAGTGGCCGTCCAGTGGCGGCCGGCAGTGGTTCACAGAGCTGGGCTGGCGTGGGCCCAGGCAGGCAGCGCCCGTTCCCAAGTTTGCTGCAACATGTAGGCAGCTGCCGGCGGCGGTTCACAGAGCCGGGCCGGCATGGGCCCAGGCAGGCAGCGCCTGCTCCCAAGCTCGCTGCAACTTATGGGCCGCGGCCGGCGGCGGTTCACAGAGCCGGGCCGGCGTGGGCCCAGGCAGGCAGCGCCCGCTCCCAAGATCGCTGCAACGTGTGGGCAGCGGCGGGCAGCGGTTCACAGAGCCGGGCCGGCGTGGGCCCAGGCTGTCAGCGCCCCGCTCCTAAGCTCGCTGCAACGTGTGGGCCATGGCCAGACGGCCGCGGATGGCGGCAGCTTACAGAGCCGGGCCGGCGGGGACCCAGGCAGGCAGCGCCTGCTCCCACGCTCGCTGCAACGTGTAGGAAGCGGCCGTCCAGTGGCGGCCGGCAGTGGTTCACAGAGCTGGGCTGGCGTGGGCCCAGGCAGGCAGCGCCCATTCCTAAGTTTGCTGCAACGTGTGGGCCGCGGCCGTCCGGCAGCTGCCGGCAGCGGCTTACAGCGCCGGGCCGGCGGGGGCCCAGGCAGGAAGCGCCTGCTCCCAGGTTCGCTGCAACGTGTGGGCAGTGGCTATCCGGCGGCTGGCGGCGGCGGTTCACAGAGCCGGGCCTGCGTGGGCCCAGGCAGGCGGTGCCTGTTCCCATGTTCACTGCAACATGTGGGCAGTGGCCAGCGGCCAGCGGTGGTTCTCAGAGCCAGGCCGGCGGGGCCCTGGCGGTCAGCGCCCGTTCCTACGTTCGCTGCAACGTGTGGGCAGCAGCCGCCCGGCGGTGGCCGGCGGCAGTTCCCAGAGCCGGGCTGGCGGCAGCCCAGGCAGGCAGCACCCGCTCCTATGTTCACTGCAACGTGTGGGCTGCAGCCATTTGGCGGCGGCCGGCGGGACTGTGCCCCTGCTCTGCATTGCCGAGATTCAGTCGTCTGGGACAAGCTGACACCTCCAATTAAACTTACTAGTTCCCGGCAGGTCTCCTTTCAGCGTAATTTTGCTAGAAGTTTCTCAGCAGGACGCATGTAGGTGTATTGATGTGTCTCTCTGATCCTGTTACCACGGAGGCATTGAAAGTGCTGCCTCCTCGCTGGCCACCATGTTGGGTACCCCCGTTAATTTGCTCTTGTTGGTTGAGAAAATAAATAGCAATTAAAAATGATCTTAAAAAAAGGTCCAGACCCTGTAAAAGAGAAAAGTGGGACTGTTCATCTCACCCAGAGTTCCACATTCCAAAACCAGGAATATTACACGGGGTACAATTTGGTGTTTCAATATGTATATATAAATATACATATTGAAATGTATGTATGTATGTGGAATGATCAAATATGGTTCCATCCCAAGTTTTCAAAGAATCTCCACACTGCTTTCCAGATTGGTTGCACCAATTTGCAGTCCCACCAGTAATGTATGAGTGTGCATTTTTCCCAACATCCTCACCAATAGTTATTGTTGTTTGTATTCTTCATAGCTGCCATTCTGACTAGAGTGAGATGAAATCTTACAGTAGTTTTGATTTGAATTTCTCTGATTGCTAGAGATATTGAACATTTTTTCATATAATTATTGATGAATTGTATATCATCTTCTGAGAAGTGTCTGTTCAGTTCTGAAACCCATTTACTGATTGGGTTATTTGTTTTTTTCATGTTAAGTTTTTTAGTTCTTTATATATCCTAGAGATTAGTGCTTTATCTAAAGTGCATATGATAAAAAGTTTGCTCCCATTCTGTAGGCTCTCTATTCACCTCACTGATTGTTTCTTTTGCTGAGAAGGAAATTTTTAGTTTGAATCCATCCCACTTATTAATTCTTGATTTTAATTCTTGTGCTATAAGAATCTTATTGAGGAAGTGGGGGCCTAATCCAACATGATGAAGATTTGGGACTACTTTTTCTTCTATTAGGTGAAGGGTCTCTGGATTAATTCCTAGGTCCTCGATCCACTTTGTGTTGAGTTTTGTGCATGGTAAGAGATAGGGGCTTAATTTCATTTTGCTGCATATGGATTTCCAGTTTTTCCAGCACCATTTGTTGAAGAAGCTGTCTTTTCTCCTATATATGTTTTTGGTGTCTTTGTCTAATATAAGATAACTGTATTTATGTGGGTTTGTCTCTATGTGCTCTATTATGTACCATTGGTCTACAATTTTGGTGCCAGTACTATTCTGTTTTTATTACTATTGCTCTGTAGTGTAGTTTAAGGTCTGATCTATTGTTGCCACATGTTTTACTCTTCTTACTAAGGATTGCTTTGACTATTCTGGGTCTCTTATTTTTCCAGATAAATTTCATGACTGCTTTTTCTATTTCTATGAGGAATGTCATTGGGATTTTGATTAGAATTACATTAGATCTGTATAGTGTTTTTGGTAGTACAGTCATTTTGACAATATTAATTCTGCCTGTCCAAGAACAGGGGAGATCTTTCCATCTTCTATGGTTCTTTTTAACTTCTTTATTTAGTGTTCTGAAATTTTCATTGTAGAGGTCTTTTACCTCTTTTGTTAAGTGGATTCCCAGGGTTTATTTATTTGTTTATTAATTTTGTTGAGGCTATTGTAAGTGGGGTAGTTTTCCTAGTTTTTCTTTCAGAGGATTTGTCACTGATGTACAGAAATGCCTTTGATTTATGGATGTTGATTTTATATCCTCTACTTTGCTGTATTTGTTGATTAGTTTTAGAAGTTTGCCTGTGGAATATTTGTATCATCTAGGTATAGAATCATGTTGTTGAAAATATTTCTAACTTGAGTTCTTCTTTTCCTATCTGTATCCCTTTAATTTCTTTAGTCTGTCTAATTGCTCTGGCCAGTGTTTCAACAGCAATGCTAAATAGAAAAAGCGCATCCTGTCTTGTTCCAGTTTTTAGATGAAATGCTTCTAATTTTTCTCCATTTAGCATGATGTTGGCCTGGGACTTAGCATACATAGCTTTTCCAATGTTGAGATATGTTCCTTTTATCCCTAGATTTTCTAATGTTTTGAACATGAAGGGGTGCTGTATTTTGTCAAATGCTTTTTCTGCATCTATTGAGATGATCATATGATTCTTATCTTTAATTCTATTGATATGATGAATTATATTTATTGATTTTCATGTGTTGAACCAAACTTGCATCCCTGGGATGAACCCTACTTGATCATAGTGCACTATCTTTTTGATACACTTTTGTACTCAATTCACCAGAATTTTATTGAGAATTTTTGTATCTATGTTCATTAGAGATATTGGTCTGAAGTTTTCTTTCTTTGATATGTTTTTGTCTGGTTTTGGAATATGGGTGATATTGGCCTCATAGAATGAATTTGGAAGTGTTCCTTCTTTTTTATTATTTCACAAAATAATTTGTAGAGTATTGGCATTACTTTTTTAAAGGTCTTGTAGAACTCAGCTGCATATCAATCTGTTCCTTGACTTTTCTTTGTTGGTAGGCTTCTGATGGCATCTTCTGTTTAAATTGTGTATATCATCCTGATTCAGTTTGGGCAAATCATATGACTCTAGAAATTTGTCAATGCCTTTGATATTTTCTATTTTATTGGAGTACAAATTTTCAAAATAATTTATAATTATCTTCTGTATTTTTGTAGTGTCCAATGTGATATTTCCTTTTTCATTATACTTATTAGTAGTTTGAGTTTTTTCTCTCCTTGTCTTCATTAGCATGGCTAAGGGTTTATCAGTTTTATTTATTCTTTCAAAGAACCAACTTTTTGTCTTGTCAATTATTTCAATTGTTTCTTTTGTTTCAATTTATTAATTTCAGCCCTGATTTTAATGATTTATTGTCTTCTATTGCTTTTTGGTGTTGATTTTTCTTCTTTTTCTAGGGCTTTGAGATGTAATGTTAGGTCATTTATTTGTTGCCTTTTCCTTCTTTTCAGGAATGAATTCCATGCAATTGACTTTCCTCTTAGTACTGCCTGCATGGTGCCCCAGAGATTTTGATATGTTGTATCAGTGTTCTCATTTAACCCTAAGAATTTTTTAAAGCTCCTCTTTGATGCCTTTTGCAACCTATTGTTCATTCAGTAACATATTATTTAGTCTCCAGGTATTGGAGAATCTTTTGTTTTTCATTTTATTATTGATTTCTAATTTAATTTCATTATGACAGAATGCAGTGTAGTTTCTCTACATTTTTATTTGCTAAGAGTTGCTTTGTAGCATAATATATGGTCTGTTTTAGAGAAGGATCCGTATGCTGCTAAGAAGAAAGAGTATTTACTCATTGGTGGGTGAAATATTCTAGATATGTCAGTTAAGTCTAAGTTATTAATTTTATTATTGAGTTCTATAGTTTCTTTGTTCAGGTTTTGTTTGAAAGATTTATGCAGTGGTGAAAGAGGTGTATTAAAGCCACCCAGAATTATTATACTATGTCTATTTGGCTCTAAAACTTGATAAGAGTTTGTTTGATGGAAATAGATGCTGTATTGTTTGGGGCATATATATTTATAATTGTTATGTCTTGTTGATGTGTGATTCCCTTGAGCAGTATGAAATGTCCCTCTTCATCCCCTTTGATTAACTTTGGCTTGAAGTCTACTTTATTTGATACGAGGATGAAAACCTCTGCTTGTTTCCACAGTCCATGTGAGTGGTGTGTTTTTTTCCCAACCTTTCACCTTCAGTCTGTGTATGTCTTTTCATATGAGATGAGTCTCTTGAAGGCAGCATATTGTTGGGACTTTTTTTTTCTTCTCCTAATCCAATCTGCCAGTCTGAGTCTTTTTTTTTTTAAAGAGAGAGTGAGAGAGGAGAGAGAGAGAGAGAGAGAGAGAGAGAATTTTTAATATTTATTTTTTAGTTCTCGGCGGACACAACATCTTTGTTGGTATGTGGTGCTGAGGATCGAACCCGGGCCGCACGCATGCCAGGCAAGCACGCTACCACTTGAGCCACATCCCCAGCCCCAGTCTGTGTCTTTTGATCGGTGAGCTTAGGCCATTAACATTCAGAGTTATTATTGAGACATAATTTGTATTCCTGGTCATTTTTTTTTTTATTTTGGAGATTTAACTAGACTTGGTTTCTTCTTTGATTGGTTTTTCCTTTAGTGTGATACTTCTCTCTGATGATTTTTGTCGTTTTTTATTTCCTCCTCATGGAATATTTTGCCAAGGATATTCTGTAGTGTAGGCTTTCTAGTAGTAAATTCTTTTAACTTTTGTTTATAATTTAAGGTTTTTATTTCATCATCAAATCTAAAGCTGTGGATATAAGATTCTTGGTTGCCATCCATTTTCTTTCAGAGCTTGGTATATGTTGTTCAGGGATCTTCTAGCTTTCAGTGTTTGGGTTGAAAAATCTGCAGATATTTTTATTGGTTTCCATCTATATGTAATCTGATTTCTTTCTCTTGTGGCTTTTAAAATTCTCTCCTTATTGTGTATGCTAGGCATTTTCACTATAATGTGCCTTGGTGTGGACCTGTTATAATTTTATACATTTGGTATTCTGTAAGACCCTTGTATTTGATTTTTCAAATCATTATTCATGTTTAGAAAATTCTGATATTACTTCATTGAATAGATTGCTCATTTCCTTGGAACTCTGTGCTCTCCTCTATAGCAATAACTCTTAAATTTGTCTTTTTATATAATCCCATATTTCTTGATAATTCTGTTCATGGTTTTTTAACCATCTTCACTGTGTGATCTACATCTTTTCTAGATTATATATTTTTTCTTCATTGTCTGAGGTCCTGTCTTCCAAATGGTCTAATTTGTTGGTGACGCTTTCTATTGAGCTTTTAATTTGGCTTATTGTTTCTTTCATTTCAAAGTTTCTGATTTTTTTCAGAACCTCCATCTCCTTATTGAAGTAATCTTTTGCTTCCTGTATTTGTTTATGTAGCTCTTCAAAATGATCTTTTGCTGCCTGTATTTGCTCTCTTATATCATCCTTTAATTCACAGAACATTTTAATTATGTTCATCCTGAACTCCTTCTTTGTAATTTTTTCTGTTGTGTTAGCCATGGAGTCTAATAATGTAGTATCTTGATTTGTTTGGGGCACTTTCTTACTTGTTTTTTCATGTTGTTTATGTGTCTTCCCTTCTAGCACTGCAGATCCGAGGCATTATTGTTTTTACCTTATAGGGTTATATTGCCCCTACAGAGTTCCAAAACCTCTCCTTTGAGGGGAAGAATAATATTAACAGATCCCAATACAACCAATATACAACCTTAAACCAAATAGCTGCTATTAAGATGTTTACAGTTTTGTCACAATATACAGAAATGGTGAGCTCTATTATTATCTACAATACAAACAGTAGATTTGCAAAAGTGTCTACAGTTTCTGATGGTGATGAGGTGTAAGATGAGATGTTGATGGGGAAGGAGGTGAAGGTATAATGTTATTAGATCTTAAAAACTGTGAAAGGGGAATCTAAAGAAGTTGATTAGAATCAGGAGAAGAGAGAGAAAGTGATTTGGGTAGGCAGATACGTGGGAAGACAATAGAGAGGATTCAAAACACAAACAAACACAAAAATCAAGAAAAATTAAAAAATGTAAAAATAGGAGAAATATGAATATACAACACAACTATAATATACAATTCATACATCCCAATCCTTGGTAGCCTAACTCATGAAAAGTACTTGGTTTCACAAATGTTGAGGATGTGAAGGTGTAAGAAGAGAGAGGGAGAAAGTAAAAAAAAAAAAAACTTGAAGGAAGAGACAAGGGTTGTTTTTGTGGGAGATCAGTATCTTTCCTGCTTCCCTTCTCGTCTAACAGATTGGGCTGTCTATTGTACGCTGGTATCTGCACCCTCAGGATGGTGAAGGTTATCAGGTAGGAGGGTTGGTCTTGGATGCAGGGTTCCTGAAAGTAGGGTATAACACCTGCTGGTCCCCAATGGGAGACTGCACCCCAAGGATCTCCTTGAGGCCCACCCATGAGATGTGGGCACCTGGTCTTATCTCCTTATATTACCCATAGACCCCACAATTCCTGGTCTCTAAATTAGTCTCTAAACTGTATCTTACTCACCTCCTCTCTTTCTAGTTCCCAGTCAGGAACTTTTCTCTCTGGAGGTCATCTTCTGTTGGGGAGAGCTATTTCGTATTGGGCAGTTAAGGACCTGGTTTTGCAAGCTATGAGCTCCCAGGTAGCTGCACACAATGTGCTGGTTAGCAGCTGCCAGGGGGAGCTGGGGACTTTCGGTACCTTAATATTGTTCTAAGCCCCTGTCAGTGTCCTAAACTGAGAGTTGCCGCAACTAAAAATGGCAAGGGAAGTGACCAAAGATGGAGGCGACTGCTATCAACAATGGGGTGTTGGGTTGGATGGGGCCAGAAGCTGGTGCTGAGCAGCATGTTCAGAGAAGAAGCTCTGTGGTGTGCAGTATTGTAGTTGGAGGCTATCTCTGAACCCAGTGCACTGTTCCCAGGTGCAGGCTACCGAATGTAAGGGACTATGGCAATAGTTGCAGTGCCCCAAGATTGAGGTGACAAGGGTGCCCCACGTTGATAGATGGGGGGCCACACGGAAGTGGCAGCTGGAGTTCCTGCACTTGGCCTATGGCTGGGTGTCCTGCATGGGAGCAGCAGCCAATATTCTTGCATGGGTGGTTGGCCAGAAGTCCTGCTTGGGTGCTAATGCTGGTGGTCTCCATCAGGCACCCAGCAATTCTGCATGAATGAGTGGCCGGGAGTCCTGCACTGAAGCTGAGGCCTGGAGACCTGCATGGCATTGGGGGGGCCAAGATTCCTGCATGGGAGCTGCTTTTGGAGGTCCTCTTACCGTTCGCAAAGAAACAGTATTCCCACTACTTGAATTCCAGGTCCCAGAGCAACACAGAATGCAGCCTCCCTCTAGCCCACCATCTTCCTCTTTATCGTTGTGATGGGAAAAAAATTCAGCAAATTTTATGTCTTTTCTCTGTCTCTCTCTCTCCCTTTCTCTCTCTCCCTCCCCCATCTCTCTCTCTCTCTCTCTCTCTCTCCCTCTCTCTCTCTCTCTCACACACACACACACACACACACACACAGGAGGTACAGTAACACACCTTTTCAAAAACTGACATGTGCCAAGTGCAATGATGCATGCCTGTAATCCCAGCAGCCTTGGAGGCTGAGGCAGGAAGAGAGTGTATACAAAGCCAGCCTCTCTAACTTAGCAAGACCCTAAGCAATTAAGCAAGACCTTGTCTCTGAATAAAATATAAAAAAGTGACTGGGGATGTGTCTCAGTGGTTGAGTGCCCTGGGTTCAATGGTTGGAACCAAAAACAAAAAACAAAAAAACAAAAATTGGCATGCAATGTGAGAGCATCACAACATAAACCCACTTAAGAGTCAATAGTGTTGTCTTTTCTCTATCATACTGTTTTTATGAAAAACCAATAAGCAATAGTCTTTTTAGCGTCAAAGTTATAAAACTAGCTGGGCACGGTGGTGCATGCCTGAAATCCCAGCAGCTCTGGAGGTTGAGACATGAGGATCAGGAGTTCAAAACTAGCCTCAATGAGACACTAAGCAACTCAGTGAGACCCTGTCTCTAAATAAAATGCAAAATAGGGCTGGGGAAGTAGCTCAGTTGTTGAGTATCCCTGAGTTCAATCCTCAGTACAAAAAAAAAAAAAAAAAAAAAAAACTGAAAGGACACAATATTGAGAAAATGAGTTTAACATGTCCCCTCAGAATGGCAAAAGCCATATTCATCCAGTTGAATTGAAGTAAAATATAAAAGGACATATAAAAATAGAGATAATCCAGAGACTATTTTCTCTATGTAGGCTGTAACCTACATTTTATATAGAATTATATTTATATGCAAATTGACTATCCTCATTGATGTAAATACCTGTTAAGATGAATGGTGCAGCCCACGCAAGCCAACACATCAATGAGACGGGCTATCCATACCACTTTTACTCTACATTGATCCAGGAGAAAAAGTGTACAATTTTCATTTTTTAATCTTAAACATATTTTTTTTTCTTTCAGAATGCTCATAAAAAATCTACTGATGGAACTGAATTGAAGTTGAAAACTATGACTACATCCATCTCTCTGATTCATTTCTCACTTTCATGATATATTTGGAAGTATTTCCTTTAAGATTTTCAGAATCTTGTCAACCACTCTGCTCTTAAAGTTGCCATTTCTACAAAGTAGTTCTTAGTGGAGTTTTGAAGTGTTGTGTTTTCTCACCACTGTGTTCCTTAAAGAGAGTTATAACTGACATTTTCAAAGAAAAATGAAATACATTGTATTTTAATTTTTAATAAAGCACATCCTTCTTTTAGTCATATAATTAATTGGGTTAGGTTTTACATGCAGTGCCATTTGTGCACCTGCAATAAATTTCTCTTGTGAGTGAAAAATGTTACTGAGGAAAAGTATAAATAAAAGCCTCTTGCTTTGCTTGCTCTTAGTTGACTTATAAGCCACTGATTTGGGAGGTCATGCAGCTGGACAATACATTATTAGCCCCCCACTGGCTCTGCTGTAGACAACATCTCTGATGTGTGGTTTGTGATGGTAAGTATAGTCTAGGTTACTCTTCAGGGACCTAGGGCTGCTTTTGCTGAATACACAGACTCCTCACTTGGACCTTCAGATATTTGATTGGTGACTAGAATGGGATGAAAAGACTTGTCATCTCTGCCTTCATATTATGTCTGTCTCCTTTGTTGCTGTAACCTTTGGGTCAGATTCACTCAGCACCACATGTAGACATGTTGATAGCGTGAGAAATGTTTTGTCCCAAACAATAATATAGGGATCACTTGATCTAGATTTATCCAGACTTTCTTTCTCTCCCACTATAAAGCAAAAGACACCTGCCAGCCCCATAACCAGAAACACCAGACCATTTAAGGAGTGACAAAAAAATGGCACCCAAGTTCCTGGAAGATCTCCCCCATTCCCAGAAAAGATGTGAATATTTCTTCTCTTTATTATCCTATCTCTTTCCTTCATTATTTCCTATGCTTCATTTCTAAACTCTTAATCTCCTGGAATTGAGAAACTGTTTTGTGAGAAAGTTTCCCTGTGTTAGTTTTTATTTTATTTATTTATATATGATAGCAGAATGCATTACAATTCTTATTACACATATAGAGCACAGTTTTTCATATCTCTGGTTGTACACAAAGTATATTCACACCAAGTCATGTCTTCATACACATACTTTGGATAATAATGATCATCATGTTCAATCATCATTTCTAATCCCATGATCCCTCCCTTACCCTTCCTTTACTCTGCCCTGTCTAGAGTTCCTCTATTCCTCCCATGCTCCCTCTCCATATCCCGATATGAATCAGCCTCCTTATATCAAGAAAATATTCGGCATTTGATTTTTTCTGATTGGCTAACTTTACTTAGCATTATCTTCTCTAACTCCATCCATTTATTCTCTTTTATTGCTGAGTAATATTCTTTTGTGTATATATGTCACATTTATTTTATTCATTCATCTACTAAAGAGCATTTAGGTTGGTTCCATAGTTTAGCTATTGTGAATTGTGCTGCTATAAAAATTGATGTGGCTGTGTCCCATAGACCGAGGAGAGGGAAAGCTGGGTCAAATGATGGTGGTTCTATTCCCAGTTTTCCAAGAAATCCCCATACTGCTTTCCATAGTGACTGCACCAGTTTTCAGTCCCACCAGCAGTGTATGAGTGTAACTTTTTCCCACATCCTCACCAACATTTATTGTTGTTTGTCTTCATAATAGCTGCCATTCTGACTGGAGTGAGATGAACTTTTAGAGTAGTTTTTTTAATATTTATTTTTTAGTTATAGATGAACACAATATCTTTATTTTATTTTTATGTGGTGCTGAGGATCGAACCCAGTGCCTCACACATGGTAGGCGAGTGCTCTACCTCTGAGCCATAACCCAGCCCCTAGAGCAGTTTGATTTGCATTTCTTTCATTGCTAGCAATGATGAACATTTTTCATATGAAAAATATTTTCATCCCTGTGTTAGTTATTTGTGACTGTAACCAAAATACCTGATAGTAAAACCTTAAAAGAGGAAAAAATTATTCTTGGTTTATAGTTTCAGAGGTTTCAGTACATGGTCAGCTGGCTCCATGGCTCTGGGTCTGAGATGAGGCAGAATATCACAGCAGAAGGGCGTGGTGGAGGAAAGCTGCTTGGCTCCTGGCAGCCAGGAAAGAGAGAGGAAGACAGAGAGAGAGAAAGAAAGAGAGATGAAGGCACTAGGAAAAAATAGTTCCTTCCCAGTCACACCACCTACTTCATCCAACTAGACCTCACCCCTCAGCAGTACCTTCAGCCGTCCATGGATTAGTCCACTGATGAGGTCAGAGCCTTCATGATCCAATCGCTTCCTAAAAGCCCCTCCTCGGAACACATAGGATGTTGAGGGACATTTTAGATCCAAGCACTAACACTTCCTCTTTTCCGTTCTTTGACCACCAAAGTAAACCTTTCTTTCTCTCTAATACTCATCTCTCAAACACTGGGTTTTTTGTTTGTTTGTTTGTTTGTTTTGTTTTTGTTTTCCTGTGGCAGAGCTTCCGACCTGGATCCAGTAAATAAAATAAAATAATAAATAAATAAATAAGATTTGGTTGTGACTATGTTAATTCATAATTTTGTCTTTCTAACTAACAGAGTTTTAGAGCCAAGAGCATAAAAGCATAATTCAGCTGCATTAGCCTATGTTTTTAATTTTTGGCTCAAGATGCTTTGAAATTAAGATTTTCTTCTCAGAAATTAGTAAATAGTGGTAAAGGAAATAGTCCATTCTGGGGATGTTGTTTGTCATTCTTGATTACTTCTTCTCTTTCACCCTCATAATGCTTTTAATTACCAAACATTTCTAAGTAGCTCATGAATGTATTTATCTCCTTATGTATCTCTCCCTGTTCTAGCACCACCTTGATCCAGGACACCAACATTTCTGAATGAAAATGCTTTAACAAATGGTCTTGTATGTCTTCATCCATTCCACCTTGAACACACCCAATTTCCTCGAGTCTCAGAAGCTAAGCAGGGTTGGGCCTGGTTAGTATTTGAATGGAGACAAATTTTCTCACATGCCATTAGGCCTACTTTCAAACCATCCTCCAAGCTAGAGCATAGTGGTACCTTTAGATGGATTTCACATAGTTTTCCAAAAACTCCCTGTTGTCCTCAGTATAAACTTCAAGTACCCAAGCATAAATGCTACCTCTCAAGTCTCATTATCAGTCATTCATTGTCAGTTGTTCAGTCTCTAATAATAAGATTCAACTTGGGGGCCCTACATTCATCACAGTCTAGGCTCATCTGTTGCTTTGGTCTAGAGCAATGCACACACACAGGCACACACACAAGCACACACCCACACATTTCTTCAGAATATCATGTAGATGTCACCAATACCAGAAATCTCTCTTTGATTTCATCTCCCAGACAGTTTGGTTGCAAATTGGAATTACCAGGACGATTTTAAAACTGACCAGGCCAGAGTAAAATTTATGAATCCATATAGGATCCAGGCATCAGGCTTTTTAAAGTTCCCAGGTTGCATCATATAGCCAAGCTTGAGATCCACCACAATAAGGACTTAAATTAACTTCTTTTCCTAACCACTATACATTCTACTTAACTAATCCTTCATACTCCACTGCCACAATAATCAGACCCCCCCCCCCATTTGTCTAACCGGACCACAAGTCTCCGCCTCGATAACAGACTGTCATGATGGGCATTGTCAGTGCTTTGCTGAAATGTTTTGCTTTACCAATCTGCTGAATTCTTCCAGAATAACACCTGTTAATCCTAAACCATATGAGCTTTTCGTACATTCAGCAACCTATCTGCACACATCAAATATTTCCTTTCATTGCAAACTACATACATTTCAACTAAATTTTAATATAGGCAAAACATAGCCTATTACAACCATTAAACGAGTTCTGAAATGAAGTCTTTCAAATTGCTTTATGTGTAGAATATGTTGTTTCATGAGCACCAAAATGTAAAGTTAATCAGTTTTCTGCTCCTTTTCAAAATCCAAGAAAATGATGGTAACAGTACAGGTCCCACAAAATATCCATGCCATTGTTTAAAATTTAATGTTATTACATAATTAACAAATAATAATTTTATTTAATTATCATGTACAACATGCTATTTTGAAATGTGTATATATTCTGTAATGACTTAGTCAATATATATATATATATATATATATATATATATATTCATCATTTTTTAAGATTCAGTTTATCCACAAACTCAGAATTTCCAAAATAGACTTTTTTCTCCTTGATTTTTCTTTTTAGATGATGATGAACATACCACAGTATAGCAAAACACTTTCCAAATACTCTTGTGCATAGGGACACAGCTACACAGGGAGTAAGAACTCCTAAGTCTTAGTCCTGGTTCAATATATATTTAGGCTGTGACCTTGGACAATATTAACACAACCTAAGACGAGGATAAACCTAAAGGATGGACTTTTTAAGAATATGGTAAGAATTCAGTGTAATAGGGGTATGTGCTTCCTATAGGAAACAGACAAATACTGAAGGGGTAATTGAAGAGAATTTAATGAAGAGTCTGTTTACAAAGTTATGGGCAGGATAAAGACCAAAAAGAGATGGCAAAACACCTGGGTACTAATTACAGCAGGAAGGAACAATCACCTCTACCCCTGAAGGTCAAGGGAGAGAGATGTTTCAATAACCAGGTGAGAAGCCCCCAAAGCCAGCTTCAGCAACTTATTGAGGCCCTAAGCAACTCAGTGAGACCCTGTCTCTAAATAAAATACAAAAAAAGGCTGGGGATGTGGCTCAGTGGTTAAGTGCTCCCGGTTCAATCCCCAGTCCCCCCTGATTAAAAAAATAAAGAAAAATAACTGGGTGAGAGCTGAATCTATTGAAGAGGAGCCTGTCATAGCCAAGGGTTGAAGAACACATTTATTGCCATAACCATACCTCTACAGAGAGGGCACAGAGATAAATATCCTGTCCCTTTTCTTCTCCTCTTCTGACCACCTTCTGGTAACTTTCACTACCCAACCCGACCCCAATTCAGAAGAGGATTCTCAGGATACTTTTCACAGAGCACACCATCAGGGGTACAGAGCAGGACAGAGAAAAGTTAATGATCTGGAATACCTTTGGAGAATATCTAGGACAATGTGAAAGCTATATGAACCCAAAATATGTTCAGGGCATTATTTTTTAAATATTTAATGAAAATATAATATCATAAAGGAAACTTTCATTTTGTATGATACTATAATGGCAGATACAATTACAATTCCTACTGTAATGTAATCATTATACATTTGTTAAAATCCACATGCAACACAGTGAGTCCTAAAGTAAACTATGATTCTAGTGAATAATAATGTATCCATACTGACTTATCACCTACAAGAAACATACCACACTAATGTGAGGTGTTAAAATAGGAAATATTAACCGGCAGCCAGGGATATACAGGAACTCTCTATACTTGGTCTCATTTTTTTTTCTAAACTTTAAAACTGCCACAAAAATTTCCATTTTTATGAGGCCTTTTCATATGCAATATTCTTTGAAAATGTCTAGTCATCCACAAAATTCCACCATGCTGCTGCACCTGTGCAGATAAGGTGACAAGGATATAATTACCCGATGACACTGAGTTATAAGAGGGTGACTCTGAAGCTGGCAAATACATTTCCCAAATGTATTTCTGGGAAAGCTACAAATGAAGAGAGTTACTCTTCTTTTCTCATCTAAAATCTTAACTGTTCTTTGACTCACCAATTCAGAAAGACAAAATGTTTCTTTGCCTCCTAGTGAAAGGTCTCACTAATATATTCCATATGCTTATTGTCCTTGATGGTTAATTTTTCACTTAAAGCTAACAAAACCTTGCCTTCATGATATTTTAAACATGAAAGTTGTTTGTTTTTTAAGGAGATTGAATACATAAATTTTAAAATGTTTTCATGGTTGTTATAATCTCCTGCTGATAATTTTTCACAGGAAGAAAATGTGTTTATATTCAAAAATATGCAATGCAACTGAAATATGCTCAACTTAAAGTCCTATATCAATTTTTTAAATTGAGTTTATGTCAACAAAATTTATCGTATTCCTATAAGTTCTCTAAAATGTACAAAATGTACGTAACATGCCAAAATAAAGATATTTCATATTGATATCGAATATAAAGGTTTTATTATTTTATATTATTTTGATATGTGGCAGATAGAACCATAATTGCTGGTGAAATCCTGTTACTAGTCTCTTTATATAAGACTTTATTTTAAGCTCAAAATTATAGATGTTATTTATCATTAGATTGGAAAATAAATCAAATAGCAAATGATGTGAAAACAAGAACAAAAACACTGGACTCCACAGCTCAAAGCAGGTACAAAATACATGGCAATAGAATTCAGAGATGGTGCCAGGCATGGGCGTGGCACACTGCAAATACCAGCAACTCAGGTTGCTGAGGCAAGAGGATGGCAGGTTCAAGCCAATCTCTGCAACTTAGCAAGACCCTAAGCAACTTAGCAAGACCTTGTCTAAAAAAATAAAAAAGGTTGGGGATATTACTCAGTGGTTAAGCACCCCTGGGTCCAATCCTAGTACTAGAAAAAAAAAAAAAAAAAAAAAAAAGACTTCAGAGATGGTTCCTGATGACACTTGGTAAGAAAATGCAGGACATTGTCTCTTCCACAGAGCATGGTTATATTTATCCTCTTCCTCCTTCTTCCCTCTCTCTGACAGTTCTGTACTTAAATCCAAACACCCTGCAACCCTGTCTCAGAGAAGTGCTGGGATGAGTGATGTTCTCCAATAGGCCTGTTGTGTCTTCTAGAATTATCAGCACCAGAGAACACAGAATCTCCAATCTTCATGATGCTGTGGTCTAGTAGTGACAGCCAGGCTGTTGGACTGCCTACAGAGATTCAACATAAATGAGGACAAGTCCATACAGTTTATGACTTTGATGATAAGACAAAGTTATTACTCACCAGTAGTGCTTCAAAAGTGCTTCTAGGCCTACTTTTTGTTCACTCATGTGCATAAATGCAAACATTGTAAGGATATAAATGACTCTCTTTCTGGTCTTATCTGCATTGTTTGTGTGCACACCCCAACCCTGGGAAGGCTGAGGAACACGCTGTCACACAGAGATATGAGTGCTTTCTGGTTGGCAGCTGCAGCCGTTGTTTGCAGAGCCTGATGACTTTCACAAGGCTTTTTTCTCATCCCTAGCTACACAGCACCTTTTCTTGAAAAAATTGATCCCCAAAACTGAGCTATTTTATCTAGCCCTGTGGCTTCCAAAAAAATCATAGCAGATAAACCTTCTACAAGATTTGAACACAGAAAAGAAATGACTCAACTGATGCAAAAAAAAAAAAAAGAACAAAACAAACCAACAACAAAAACACTGTGGTCCTTTTTAATTCTTTATGCAATTATTAATTTCTAAAAGAATACTTCATAATTCAATCCAGTATTTACACTGTTGGCTAAAAAGAGGCGATGATTATAGAAGTTACTATTTAAGGAAGTGCGTTTATTTTTTTTGGCCAAGGATGTATGTTTTGTCAAATTAAGTTGAACAACAACATCTTCGTAGGTAATGAGTTCAGAGACTACTTCACAATTTGTTCTTGGCAAGATTACTCAGGGTTGTGGGGATCGACAATACCCTGGAAAAACACTTAAGGGAAAGAATGCAGGATGCAGCAGGAAAACAGATCACAGCTCCCTCAATGAAGAGAGGAATGCTTCTTCCCCTGGAACCAATGTTTTTATTTGTCCCTGTAGATCTTGAGAAATAATGAACACTGACTTCCAGTGGCAGGTCTGGAAATGTGTTAAGAACTCTTTCCCTAGATAAGGAAAAAGGAGAGAAAGGACCAAAAAAAAAAAAAATTAACTTATACATAAAAATACATGCATGACAATATAAGGAAGAATAGCTGAGGATGGAGCTCATTTGTAGAGCACTTGCCTAGCAGGCATGAGGCCCTGGGCTTCATCCCCAGCACCATCAAAACCAAAATATTTGTGTCTACTTCAAAATCTCTGACATGTTAAAAGTAAATTATAAGGTGAGCCACCAAACACAATATATACATACTAGAATAAGATGAGGGAAAAATAAATTTAAGCATAAAAAAACACAATCACACACGTTATTCCTCCAATCATGAGGTTTTAAAGTGTAATATTTTCAGAAGTATAAATGGCACAATCTTTTAAAACAACATTCTTTCATTAAAGCTTAATTCTTTAGGTTATTTTATGCATTTTTAGTTTTCTGACTGTTGAGTGATACATTTTTAATTTTAGCTTTTCATTTAAGTTAAATGAAAAAAAACATTTGCTGTGGTATATACATGCATACAAAGCAAAGATGAAAATACACACAGCAACAAGTTAGGAGGCTCTAACTGGGTTTTATAATTTCCTTGTATCTAGTTTTCATTCCTGTCTCTCAGTCAGCATTTTGGTTTGGCTGTTATCCCCTAACTGGTTGGGTGACCCAAATGTTATTCCTGAAATGATACAGTAGTATCAGCATTATTATCAGCATCCACAGCACAGCAGCGATAGAAGTCATATATCAAGGCCCCGGATTATATAAAAACAACTCTGTTTCCCCTTGGAAAGTCAGGATCAATCATCACAGACATTCAACTCCTATTTTGTCCATTCAGTGAGTGATATAAGGAGCTCAAAATGATTCAGTGAATTCTCAATTCCAGTTGAATTAAACCAGTTTTATGGAAACTAAACTTATTAGTCCAACAGAGTTCAAAGTTACAGGAACAGGAAACAAACTTTCCAGGGAATGCATTGTTGACACAACAGTGAAGGAACTACCCTCCCCCACCCTCTGGTTCTTTCACCCACCATGTCTCCTGGTTTTCATAGGAATAGCTCTTGCTGTCAGCTGCCATCAGAACATATACTAAAACTGGTAACAGGGCACTTCACACTTGGAAGTTTTTGTTTAAATGTTCTGGCTTTGCCCCTACTCCCCAAAAATAAGGCACTGCTTCTTCAGTAAGAAGCACGATTTCTTCAGTATTGCAGCTTCTGGATGATATGGTACATGGTAAAACCAGTAAGTCATTATCGATATGAGTCACTAGTTTTGCTGTAAAATGAGCTCTTTGATCAGAAGCCATATTGTGTGGGTTACCAAGATAGAGAATAAGGTATTCAGTAAATATGCAGGTGGTGATGCTGGCAGAAGCACTGTGGGGGATGAAATACAAATTCATATCCAAATTGTCTTTTCCAAAGGCAAAATTTTCTCCCCTTCCAAGATGGCAGAGGTCCAATGTAATCATTCTGCAACTGAATGGCTCACTAGTCCCACTAGGAAGTGGTGCTATATTGAGGGCTCAAATTTGGTCAGCACTATTGGTTGATTAACCATTCAGCTGTGGTGGTTGCCATATGAGTTTTGTGAGAGGAAAAAAATCTTTAGTTGTTCAGACTCCATCCTTATTATAGCCATTTTATTCATGAGTTCAATGATAAAGCATGGAATGACTAAGAAAAGGAAATTCGCTTGCATAAAATCGGTTGTTCTGACAATCATTGAAAGCCTTCTCTAGAATGCTTCTGTGAGCATTCACATACACTTTCCCCAGACATCCATGCCCCTTTACTTCCTATCTTATTCCATGTAAGTCTACATTCACTCAGCTTTTCCATTAGTCTTTGCTCATGAATTGGTATATATCTGTACCTCTGTGTATTTTTTTAAGGTAAAGTTAAAAATACAATGCACCTCTTAAACTTCTGTCTACTAAAGGACTTTGATCTCAGTCTTCCAATGACACTCCTAAATGGAACAGTTTTCTTTGAGCAGGTAGGTGATAGTCTATGGTCTAGAACTATCTTTAAATCAGACCTGAAATGTTTTCTGCCCAGTCACCTGGACATAAGGAGCTGCTGCCCCATAAGTCTTTTTCAAAGGCAAAATTTGGAAACATCCTAGAGTTGAAGTGAAGGTAACAAGGAAGTAAAAGATATTAGAAGATAGGATTCAGAGACACATGCTTAGGCAACTTGGGTTTTCATTCAACTGTTTGGACTTGATTTCATTTATATCCATATATCACCTCCACTTAGTCATAAAGTGATACTGGGCATACTTGAGAAGGTAACATGCAACTTGGATGAGAAATGTAGGTAGCATGGTAAATTATAGCTTACAGTGAGTCACCCTGACACTACATGGGCCAAACACAAGTGAGGGACTATTTTTTAAAAGGAGAACAGTTAACTATGAAGAAAAGTTCTTTGCTTAAAAACCCTAAGAATATTGTACACTTGTCAGAATTTGCCAGAACTGCTAGACAGTAAACAGTACCTTCTATAGACATCTTAAGCACCTTTTCATTCTCCTGAATCATAAACTTTAAGTGTCAACAGGATGTACTGCAGATTAAACCAATGGAAGTACTTTCTCTTCTGTTGTCCTACATTTAACTAGCAGCACTGTGTGTTACTTGGTAAATGGATTAGAACATCGTAGAACGTTGTATAGGTTGCCTTCAGAATTAAAAGTCCAATCAAAAATTATAATTCTTTCTTATGTTGGTAGTATAAGGAGTAGTAGCTTTTATTTCCCCCACTCTGGATAGTTATATTAACATTTTCAGTACATCCTATGGAACATCTAGAAAATTTATCAGGGTCCCTGAATTTTCCTAAGAAATTTTTCCACTCTCTCATATGCATGTGTTTTAGCAAGGCATCTGTAGTTCTTTGAACTTCTTCTTAATATCAATTCGGCATGATGCCATCAATACAGTGGATGAATATAATATGCTGAGTAATAGTTTCCTGTAGGAGAGAGAAGGGAAATTACATGGAAGTGAAAAGAGACCCTCATTGTTATACAAAATTACATATAAGAGGAAGTGAGGGGAAAGGGAAAAAAACAAGGGAGAGAAATGAATTACAGCAGATGGAGTAGAGAGAGAAGATGGGAGGGGAGGGGAGGGGAGGGGGATAGTAGAGGATAGGAAAGCTAGCAGAATACAACAGACACTAGTATGGCAATATGTAAAAACGTGGATGTGTAACCAATGTGATTCTGCAATCTGTATATGGGGTAAAAATGGGAGTTCATAACCCACTTGAATCTAATGTATGAAATATGATATGTCAAGAACTATGTAATGTTTTGAACAACTAATAATAATAATAATAAAAGAAAATATTGAAAGAGCTGATATAATCCTCAGGTAAGGTGATGAAAATGTATTGCTGTCCCTGACAAATGAGAGCAAATGTTCTGTTTGTCTTTGTTAATTACTATAAAGAAAAGAAAACGTTCCAGACAAATAGCTACATGCTGTATACTAGGAACTAAATAGATTTCTCTAATTAAGATTACTACATCTGAAACAGCAACTGAAATGAGAGTTATCACCTGACTACATTTACGACTGTCAACTCATATTCTACAAGATCCATGTGTTCTATACAAAGCAAAATAGATGAATTAAATGAAAAATGTGATTTTAAAAATTCACCCAGCATTTTCAAATATTTGATTCAGGCAGTAGTCTGCATTTGCCCATGGTTTGATATTTCATTTTCATTTATTGCTTTGCTCAAGTGGAGTACTTATTCTACTTATTCTAAAAAACTTTCATTTCTCTCTTTCTACTAAAGTGGCTCTCTTCAGTAGGTCAGAAAGCTAAACTGGGAACTCTGCCATCTACTGTGTGTGTCTGTCTATTCAAACTCCATAGACATTAAGTTGTCCAGTGTCATTATTGGTCAAAATTTAAGATAATTAAGTATTGACCAATGTGTTTTTATACCCCATAGTTATAATCAGATAAATCTAGTTACAGGGTATCAGAAGAACATTGGCCCAAACTCCATTTATTGCCTGATCACAAGAAGACCAAACTCACTGTGGCATTTTGAAGCCCCATATACTAGTGTAAATTCCAGACCAGTGTCCAAAAATCCTTTAGAAATCTGGATCATTGCCATTACTAAGTTCATGGTCATCCTGATAAATTGCCTCTGATCACTTTATGAAAGGCTGAAAAGAATATTTGCAAGAATACTTACAAGAATTTTGTTGAGGTCTGACTGAAGGGAATTGTCTTTTCTTCATGAAAAAACTTCTCAATTTTTGAACTGGATTAAATCTGGGTTTTGAAAGGAAGGATGTGATTCTTCATTTCAGTAACTCAATTCAAGGGTCCCGTCATGAAAGTTAGAGGTTATGTTTGTTTGTTAAGGTACTGGGGGTCCATCCCAGGGCCTTACACATGTCAAGAAAACATTCTGGGGCTGGGGATGTGGCTCAAGTGTTAACGCTCTCGCCTGGCGTGCGCAGGGCACAGGGTTCGATCCTCAACACCACATAAAAATAAAGATATTGTGTCCACTGGAAAACTGAAAAATAAATATTTAAAAAATTCTCTCTTTTCTCTCTCTCTCTCTCTCTCTCTCTCTCTCTCTCTCTCTCTCTCAAAAAAGAAAAGAAAGAAAACATTCTACTACTGGAGCCCCAATCCCAGCCCACAGAGTTTTCTTAATCAAATATCCAAATCAAGTACTTGCTATACAAATCAGGAAAATTTTAGTAGGCTACTCATCTATCAAGACCAAGACTCATTCAAGCCATCCACTGCAAGACCAAGACTCATTCAAGCCATCCACTGCAATTTATTGTATTTTTACCTCCTTGTTTCTGGTTTCTTAGTGTTGTTACTTAGCTTCTGCCATTCTCAAACCTTTGGTTCTTTTAAAATCAGGAACTACATTTCAGAGGCACTGTCGATCACACTTTCCCTACCTACTAGGAGCAGCCACCACTACACTTTCCAACAATGTTGGATCAACCTTTGGCTTTGTACTTGAGCTTCAGTGAAGGGAGCATTCTCTAAACCTTGTCAGGCATACATAAGGACAGAGTAGAGAATTTTCCATGATAGATATTCTTCAGCAATCCTATGTCTATGCTTAATGATTCTTTACACTACAAGGAAATCCTGATACCTCAGCCTGATTTAAGTCTATGTTTCTGTGTTCAGATTTAAATCAGTAGACTGAGTAAAACATTACAACTACTCCCAGCTGCTCGAGGTAACAGGATTACTACCAAATCTCTGGTAAAGCACCCATGTCCATAATCAGGCCCATACGTGGTTTGATTGTGCATTTTTATAGTTGTTGTTGTTCTGTTTTAATATTGTTGTTTGGTTTTATTTGTTTGCTTTTCTGTCCTTCAATAGAACATTTAGAGTCATTCCTACTCTTATTCCTCTCTTAGTTTCTATGAATATAAACTTGGAAAATATTGCTTTTGTCGTGTGCCATCTCTCCTGGATTAGACTTTCTAACCATTCTCCACTTTTGTGATCATCCTCTAATTATGTATCTAGAAGCAGTGAGAGAGAGTGGAAGTAGGTCTTGAATAAAACTGACATTACTTAACAAAATCACTTCAGTGAAGTAATCTAGAATCTATAGGCAAAGAGAAAGCAATGTCCACAAAAAAGGAAAGATGAACTGCATCTGGTAGAAAAGTAAGGATCAATAAATAAAGGCCGTGTAAATTTCCCAGATTTCCTTCCAATTCTTAGAATTATACTCATCCCAATCAATGCCCCATCTTTTATCTAAAAGACCTAGCACACTATGAATTCTGTTTTCCTTCTAAGTTTGCAGCCCACACGATAAAATCTTATCTGCAGTTTTTCTTTTAATTAGTAGCTCTTGTATCTACAACTTGCCAAAAAATATATTTTTAAGAACAGTCAAAAATATTTTGCTTCTCACAAAAGATTTGCTATGAGATTATCATTTTTCTTTCTGTCAACTCTCCAAAGCCTTGTATTTGATAGGCACTTCATTCAATACATATTTGCTATTGTTTTCTGTTATCTATCAGTATTCTGTTTTCCACGGATGATGAGGTTCAGTATGGGCTTCCAATGGCTAATCCTAGATTCCCACCTCTGAGAGTTCACTTGCTAATCCACATTCTTAGGTTATCTAGTGTATCAACCAGAGAGTTTAGTCAGAAAAACAAGACATGCTAACTCCTGTAAGTAGGAAGGAAATTAACAGAGGGAATTAGAATCTTACAAAACAATCTGAAAATCTAAATTTGGAGAGGCAAAAAAGATCTGTTAGATTCAAGAAAGTAAGGAACTACAAGGAACCACCTCTCATTTCTTCAGCTGTCTTCAGCACCAAAGTGGGTGATTCAACCTGGAAACACTCAGAAAATGCAAGCAAAATCTCCATATGTTCTTATATAATGCTATAAATCTACCTAGTGCTACTCATTCAATAATGATGCTTCTTTCTCTTTCTGCTAGGAAATAATTCTCCTTGAGTCTCTCACATTTCTAGATGTCTGATATTATTCTAGATCACTGTTTCAAGGATGATTAGGTAGCAAACAGTCTTGGAAGACAGAAATGATATCTCCCTCTAGGGCCAATGCCACATAGGATGACTGTCCATTTAAAAAGATTAAGGTATCCTAGCACAGAATCCCCATCCTATAATTCACTATGTTCAGGTATCAACCAGACCTTTCTGCTTTACCCTGTGAGATCTGTGTCTAACAGAATGCAAATACTGATCCTCTTGTACTTACTATTGCTGAGTAATAAAGTCTTTTCTCACTAACTGAGAAGTTTCATGTCTTCTGCGTGCTTCCAGAAAAACAGTGGCAGACTAACTTGTTAGGTTGCTACAAGGGTAAATTTTCAGACCCTTTCAGTTCTTGACAACAAATTTCATGTCTCATAAGAAGACCTTAAATTCCTGTACTAAAGACAAGTAGCACAGAAATAAGAAAAAAATAAATGTTGGCTTACCAATCCCCTTTAAAATATCATTCATCAGATTTTTTATTAATATTAATGTCTAAAATGCTATAAACTTTTTATGGCTCATTTTTCTCATTTTTGTCTAGATCTTTGTTCTACAATTTGTTAATTCTTTTATCACCTTTTATCTTTATTAAATTCTCACTTAAAAATGCAATTGAACAATTGAGTCCTTAGTCTCTACTTGGCTCTCAGTTTAAAGCTATCAGCAAAAACATACATTGTCTCTGCTTCACTAAAATTTCTTACTTTGTTCCTAACTCCATAAGTCTCATGTTTCTCATATTTTAAAACTGTGACTTTAGTTACATTTCATTTTTTTTCTTGAAGTACTATTATTTTCATAAGTTGTCTTCTACAACTGGTATCTTCTTTGAAGTAGTAGCTTTTAGGAACTGTTTTTATGATTCTTCCCCTTAACTCTTAAAATTGAAGTATATTTGCCTACAGTGTTTGTTATGTCAATTGTAGAAGAGTAGGGTCTCAGAAAAAAATGCAAATTGCACATTTAAATAAAAAAAAGAGTTGGTTTGATGCAGAGTAGACATCAAAATGCATTTGTGTAGAGAATGGGCATTATTTTTAGATCTTTTTGCTGGCCCTTGATCTGTAAGATGTCTTGTTTCCTTTCAGTATTCTTTGAAATTTAATTGTGTATAAAATTTATAAAAGATAATTCAGCAGTATAGTCAAAAGATTTAACATTTTAATATAATTTTAAAAAGAAATTCTACATCTAGTAGTATAAGAAAACAATTATACATGTTGGCAAATGTATTCAAGATAATTGTTAGTTATTTTACTGGCAAAAAAAAAATAGGAAAAACTCTCACATACATTAATAATTACTCAAGTAAAAAAACTGACAGATTCATGTTTGAACTCTATGCATCATTGACAATGAAGACTTAAATACATACCAACATGGAATTGAAAAGTGTTTATGATAGAGGATTTAGTTATATGAAAATAGGTTTGGTTTCACTTCATAATTAAATGTGTATACATTTTGTAGTTCTGTATGTGTAAGAATTATGAAAACTTTATTATATCATGAACTTTATAATACCATGGTATTATTTTTCTGAGTACTTTGATTGTAAATCAAGATAAACTTTATTTTATTCTCTCCTCTTGCTATTTTTTCAACTATTTTTTCTAATAAATATGTATTACATGTGCAGTATAAACAACATTAACAAAAGTTCCCTCTTTTTTCTGTGTTCTCAATGCCTAAGAAGTTTTTAGCTGCTACAGATGGAGACAGAATGTAATGAAAAGGAAGGGAATTAGTGATTAGAAATATTTGTAAAAATGTGCAGTGGTCTCACAAGTTGAAACTTGAAAAATAGAAAATAAAACTGTTTAGGCAAACTACAAGATCACAAACGAGATCTACCATGGCATAGCATTAGTATTACATAACCTAAAATTCCTTGAGGCTACTGAAGCAATCAAATGAATTGTATGAAAGAATGTTTTATTTTTAACTCAATTTATAATTATGGGGATGGGATACAAACATGAAAATTCTCAGTACCAGGTTTCAGGGAAGAGAGAAACAAAATTTGGGGAGCAGAATCTGAGTCTTCTCTCATATCATTTACGTAGATACTGATTTTAAAAAAATGAGTAATTATAAGAAGCCCCAATTGCTAAATGGAGCTGCTAAGATGTATATGTATATATAAGATGTATATGTATATATGGCATAAATGGTTCCCCTTTCTGAAGGATAGCTTTCCTTGTTTTCATGCAAGTTTATGAAACATTCAGAAGTCTCCATTATAGATGAGAATTCCTAACCCGGGCTTTAACTTTTGTACTTTCATTTTTCTAAGGCATCTTTTCCTTGAACCTACTCTTGGGTCCTAGTGAACCAAATTCCCCTGGCATTAATCCATATATCAAGAACATTATAAACTTTCACATGCATCCAACATTCTCTACATACTTTCTTAATTGAATCATTGTCATTCTATGCCTGGACTTCAGAAGTTGGAAAACAGCCACTGGATTTCTCTGTAATCACATGTCCTCCACAGTCCAGCTGTAAACCAGTTTCTATGTTTCCACTGCAGTTAAATAATCATAGGACTCTCCCCAAGATGTCACTCAATATCAGTACCATCTCCCAATCTTTTAATGCCATGGCAACTATTCTTGGCCTAAAAAAAAAAAAAAAAAAAATTGATCTCTTTATATAGTTAACCCTTCACAAATTAGTTGAATTAATTTTAAAATAAATTTAAAAATTGAAAGTTGCAAGGTAATCTTATTTTCTGTTTAAATCAATCAAATGCAAAATGAAAATCAGTGTTTTCAATCAAATGCAAAATGGCAGAACATCTGATAATAATTACACATCCTAAAATTATTTTTTTTCTGAAACAGAAACCAGTGATTTCAACAATAAAAAAATTTCTTCAAAAAAGTCCTGTAGACTCTTTTTCCTTAGCCTTACTGTACAGTTGGTTCCTTTTATATATATATAAAAAAGTTTCTAACAACAGTTAAAATAGTAAAATGAAATTTACTTAGGAACTATTGCAAGGGGGGAAAGACACCTCAGTATAAAATTGGAATATATTCTGAATACAAAGAAAAATGGAAAAGTGGGGATTTATAGCCAAAGAGCTGGGTTGGAGTTGGTGAATGGAAAATTTACTAAGAGGAAACATCAGAGGCAATTCACCTAGCAGGATTCTCATTAAAATTAGGCTCTTAGAAGATTGCTCAAAGACAGATCCAGATGGTCTCAGAGAAGCCTGACTGAGGTTTAGTCATTAAAGAGGTTCTTCTTTCGTTTTAAAAAATATGTCTACTTTTCATTCATTTGCCTTTTGTTCTTTAAGGACCAATTGAAATCTTTTGAAACTTGCTAATAAAGGATTTTTGCTGGCTGGTGCTAACAGGTGTCTAATGAGCAGAATTTCTATGAAAAATCAAAGAAAAACAAAGATGAACAGTTGGAAACGCAGTTTTTATGTCCAGAGGGCAGCCAGTTGGGACATTTCTAGATGTGGAATTGAGGATGGCTGTGTCAATCTGATGAGTTCCTGGTTTTAATTTAGGTGTCCTTGGCAATGGAATCAGGTGTCCAGAGAACTTTCTGAGTGGTGCACAGAACAGCAGGCATACCCGATTACCTACACATGATCTGTTGATTTCTTCAAAGTTTATACCAGTCCTCCAGCTTACCCTGCAGGGCTTCAGGAAAAAGGCAATGTTAGTTCTCAGTGTCTGTAAGTCAGGAGAGTGGGAGAAAAATTGGAACTTTAGTTTAGAGAATAGTAGTTATGCTTGTGAGGAAACTAAGATAATAGAATCTCACAAAGACACTCTATAGTTTGATGTTAAAACATAGAATTTCTCTTCACAATAACCCCTATTTTGGTTGCTGTTCACAACTTAAATACAGTTTCATTATATTTGGATTACTTAATTACATACATGCAGCAAGGATGATAATTGATACATAAGCATTTTTCAGTTTACTTTGCTAGAACTTTTCATAAAGAATCTCAGAGTAGACTCGTAAAAGCCTCTTGAGGTTAGGAAGCCAAGACAAGTAATCACCATCAGAATTCAGTAGAGTCCTATCCTATCAATTTGGGCAAACTCCTTTCTTTGCATGGTAGGTACCCAAGATATTTCAAAGTTCCTTGTACAACCAGAAAGTAAACTTCATCCAATGCCAGTAACCCTGTAAGCCACTACAGTGATTTGGCCCATAGGTATTTGTAAATATTAGCTCCATAAAGTCAACTACACTTTCAAACACCAGATTCTATGCACATTATTATCTAGTATGACATTTCAGTTAAAGCTTGGCCATATAACCAATGTACTCAACAGTGTCTTTGTTATAAGAAGAACAGATTCTTATTGAACATTTGCCAATAACCCATGTTAATGAGAATAAGAATTTTTAGTAATTTTCCAAATTCTGGAGGCATCAAGTAGGGAGACGATACATTTCTGTTTAGAAAAGTGTAATGACTTAAGAAAACAGAAAAGTGTTTCATAAATCTGGAAAATAAACAAACAAAATAAAAATTAAAGAACCAGCAATGACCTAAACCATTCTACTTGATCTAGGATTAGCAGTGTTATATGCCCACCAACTTTTCTACTAATATTCTACAAATCGTTACTCAGTTCAGTGGCATAGGGTCTCAAAGATATTTAAACAATCTCACCATGAAGCATTCTCACCTACTGTGCTTATAAGTGCTTTCAGAGAAGAATCACAAAGAAACAAAAACTATGTATGAATGACCAAAGACTTAAAATGACTAGGATTAAAGATTTCATAAGAATTATTAATGGAAGAAAATATGTAAGATTCTCTATATAAAATCTCAATAGTTCCAAAGCATTGAATGACTATAAGATGTGTAATATGATAATTCTGATAATTCAAATAATTCATCTTTTTGTGTGAATAAGATTTTTCCTTGATGGTGACTATGAAGAATTCATGAAGATTATCATTTAAAAAGTCCTGATAAGAAACAGTGCATTGCCTTTTCAAACATAAAACCCAATTTTTTAATAGAATTTTTAACCCATATAAAAATTAAGAGTGATTCAATGACTATTACTTGCAAATTTTATATACATTCAATACCTAAATTCCCACCCCCCCCCAAATTTTGTGCTTTATTTTCTTTCATATAAAAAAAAAAGTTCTGAATGTTTACCAAGCTCCACATGGAAGCTCTTGGCTCCTTCCAATTTTGTGTATGTGTGTTTCTTAGACTGAATGAATCTTCTGGAAAGAATTCCAGGCAGGTTTTCTGGGGAATGTCCTCAGCAGTTTCACCTAAAAGAAGTGAGAATGGAGGCAAAACTGAAGTAATAAGTGAGACCTCAGTTGGTCCTGCTGGGAGCTCTGAAGCTGACATAAACTTTTACAGTTGTTTCAAATTGAGGCAAGGGTGTGGGCCTTGAATTTATTACCATCATTCACTATGTCTGCCACAAGGGTACATAATCTTGTGTGAAACACACTGTGAAATTTCAAGCCCATTTCTGCAACACCTGGAGGTGGGTGAGTCAATGCTGGGCAGAACACTAGAGAAGGTACAGAACCCAGTGCCCCAGAATCACTACTGAGTTATCCCAGAAACCAACTCAATGTTTGCATGGATTCTTGACAATGGACCTACTTTTTCTGAAACGCTCTGTACCTACCTTCAGCATTATAGATAATAGTACTACATATTTTTATGGCACTTAACTCTATATAATGCTATAAATTAATTTATATGCTATCACATTTTTATTGCTATTATTATAATGTAAATTTTGAGAAGATGTTGACAGTTTCTTGCAAATTTTATATGCTTTCAATACCGAAATTCCCCCCCAAAAAAACATTGATAGAAACAGAATAGCACTGAATACATCTTTGCTAAATGAGTGATAAAATGAATAAGGAACACATACCTTTTTTTTTCTTTTTATTCATTTTTTACACTGTACTTTACAGAATCTTATCCTGCAATCAAATGTATTTGAATGCAAATGCCACTAACCAAATCCAGTAACTCCTTTGGAAATCAAATGAGTCAATCCATTTATGAAAGATCATCCAATGAACTGTCATCCTCAAGAATTTTACTGTATTTTAAGAAAAATAATTTCTTTAATTTCATCCCATACTTACATTTTTCTAAAGTGATTTTAAACAAAATTTACTAATCATCTTTAATAATAAAATTGTTCTTTCTATAGAAAGTGAAGTTCCTAGGTCCATACATTTTACAAATGCATAACTGTTACCTACTTGAGTAAATTTAGAACAGAGGAATATAGACTCAAAACTATTTTCAACTTATCTCCTTAAAAATATTGTCTTACCCTGATAATTGTCTTGCTTTCTTAGTACAGTCATAAATTTCCCTTCTGGGTGTTGATAACTTATCTGAAAATTCTGTAGCACAAACCTTCTGAGTGGACATTTTGCTATTAATCTCCTCAGAAATTATTTCAGTACTTGTGCTGTATCACTAAGGATAAATAGTTACAGAGTGTATTTTTTTTTCGCTTTTATTTTTTCTGGGTTTTAATCAGATCATCAGAGCTACCTCCTTTCTTAGATTTAAAAATATGTTTCAATTGTTTTCATTTACCTCCCCTAATCGTCAGATTGGTTATTACCTCAGGATGTCTCTGTTTCTTTTACCGTCCATAATACATGTTGAGTCATTTCAAATTTTATGGAACTTGTGTCACATTTTTGTATCTGTTTAGCAATCACAATACAAAATAATTGCTAACATTTATCACCACTATATGTTGTGTTATTCCCACTTTCTACATAATTCCATTACTTCCTTTAATCTTTTTACATTTCTTATATAATATTATCATAAAAAGTTGTTTGAATGAGATAAAATTAGATTGGTTAAGCAATCGTCTGTTGTGAAGTCATTACATAGAGGAACCAAGTTTCAGATCTTAGCTTATCTATATCTCCCTCCCTCACACGCATGTCCTTCCTTAAGCTATCAACTTCCTCACTCCATGAAGCCACCAAACTATAACTCTACTATTCTTGCAATTCCAATAATTCTGTCTAAATCTATAAGGATATGCAATGCTATTATTGCTGGAAATAAAATTATTTTATGTAACTTTATCCAGTGCAAATCTTCTCTGTGATGTGACTGTGATTAGGGGTAGGAGATAGTTTGAGAGATAATATTCTAGAACAAAATGCTTTTTGAAAATTGTAGGTACCTTACTTTCCCAGAATGTAGGCAAATTCCCCAGAATAAAGAAATTGTTTTTTCATGGGTCAAGAATACTAATGTAATTAGTATTTATTAATGTAAATTACCTCCGCAATTTACCATCTCGTGTTCTGTCTCTGTGACTGATTCTTTACTACCACCACTACCACCACCAATTGCTGCTTTTTAAAAAATCCTCCATTCACTGTTCTTTTTCTAAGCTGCATTAGTTAAAGACAACTTTCCCAATGTCTTCTTGAAATCCTACCAAATATTAAGTCTTTTTCATCAAAAGTGCCTTCTATAAAAAAATCTATTAGTTATGCTCTCAATATCTAATATCTCTAGTAGAATAATTACTTCTTCCAAGATAAATACTAGATATGCAAGTTTAAGTAAATAAATCAAACTAAATGAAGCAGAAATAAAAGAATTGGGAATTGTGACTGGGACTAAGGACTTCATTAGGTTTATCTGAAAAAAAATTAAATGAGAATTGTAAATCATGTTAAGCAGTAAAATATGCTATTAAATAATAGCTTAAGAATTTAGAGTCAGATAATGGGGGAGCTTTCAAACTAGTGTTAGAATTATAATACAGGATTTAAGGTATAATAAATCCATAGGAAAATTATGGTTGGTTATTTATTTATTTATTTATTTATTTATTTATTTATTTATTTAGTGGGGATAGTGAACACAGGAATGCTTTACCACTGACCTACATCCCCAGCACTTTAGTTTTGTTTTGAAACAGGGTCTCAATAAATTCTTAGGTTCCCAATAAGCTACTAAGGCTGGTCTTGAATTTGAAACACTCTTGCCTTAGCCTACAGAGTCACTGGGATTATAGGCATATGCTACCACACCCTGCTATGATGTATTATTTCTAATATTGTGTTCAGAAAGCTAACCAGTTTGAAAGAATGCTGATCATCAGTTATTATTCAAAGTATATTAAAACTTGGTTGAAAATGGTAAACACTGAAACTATAAAATACATGACTATTTAATATATGTAAGAGGGAGAATTTTCTAAGCATAAAATCACTATAGTATATTATGAAGGTGGTAATGGATTTTTATGGTACATAGAACTTAACTCTTCATAATATCAAGCATTCATTTATAATCTTGTTTATTTTCCAGTTATATATCAATAATTAATATAAATCAGTAAGCCTAATGGCCAAATTTACGAATAAATATTTTACAGAGTTATATAATCAACTAGTAGGTAAATGAAAAAATACAACTTATTATTAGTCAGAAATGCAAATGGAAGCCTGGAACAGAGGCCCATGGCTATAATCCCACTGACTTGGGAGGATGAAGAAGGATTGCAAGTTTGGGGCCAACCACAGCAACTTAGTGAGACTCAAAATAAAACCTAATAAAAAGGTCTGGGGATGTAGCTCAGTGGTTAATCGCCCCTGTGTTCAATCCCCAGCACCAAAGGAAAAAAAAAAGCAAATGGATGAATACCATCATGTCATAATAACATATAGATTGGAATCAAGAAATCTACAGTACTGACTATTGCCACTTCAATTGTAGTCAGCATCACAAGGTAGCATTAAGATGGCAAAAACATGAGGCTATGTGTACTTACCAAAGAACTCTGAAGGTAGGAGGAAGTAAATACTTTGGGTATATTCACCATTTCTTTTGGTGGAGGTTGTGTTCACAGATACTGTATGTATGTATGTATGTGTATATATATATATATATATATATATATATATATATATATATATATATATAACACAGTTATATATAAGCATAAACAATGACTACTCTTTTAAGATTCATTAATTAAGTGTTACTATTTCACAAAATACTCAAAGTTAAAAAATATATATATTTGGTTAGAACTCAGACATGCTAAGTATCTTCATGATTATAGTGAAAAAAAGTCATCAGACATAAAACATGTTTGATTTTCCTTTGCAATTACAACATGAACATGATCCTAGCTTATGAATTTAGCTTTTCTTCCTTAGCTTTTTAAATACTTTATTTGAACCATAGAAATACAAAATTAATACTATGGTATATATTTTTAAATAGATTATTTTCCTAGGTCGTATCGCCACCAGAATATTTTTTCCTAAGGCACTGAATGCATTTCATAAGAATGAGTCACTTCAAAATGAAATTTCTTGGATTATAAGCATAAAGTGCCTGTGTTGAAGAGGGGGAAGAAAGAGAGAAATATTTTTTCAAAAAAACAGATGAGAAAGTTAGCATAGCCAAAGGGCAGTAACATCTGATGTGGTGACAGGCTTCACATGCCTCATGTATTAATGCAGTTTCCATAGCAGCCACCACATCACATGATAGTTCAAAATAATTTGTAAGTGCCAAGAACTCTTAAAAGGAAACACACCCAATTCTAATATAATTTTTTTAAAGAGAGAGAGAGAGAGAGAGAGAGAGAGAGAGAGAGATAAAGAGAGAGAGAGAGAGAGAATTTTAATATTTATTTATTTTTTTAATTCTCGGCAGACACAACATCTTTGTTGGTATGTGGTGCTGAGGATCGAACCTAGGCCGCACGCATGCCAGGCGAGCGCGCTACCGCTTGAACCACATGCCCAGCCCCAAATTCTAATATAATATTTAAGTCAAGAAAATGTTTCTGAATCTAGATCTTTGACTCAAGTTCAGTAATGAAACTTTATAGAGGGCACAACCTCCCGATCACTATGTTCTTATCCATAAAATGACAATAAAAACATATGCCATTCCTGCTTATGTCAATGTGTCCTGGAAAGTGACATGTTCTATCCAAATGCAGGGCATAATTAGTTTATAGAATCCCACATTATTATAACTAGAAGAAAATTATATTTTATTGTGTCGCATACTCTTACTTCATGAATGAAGCAAGATACACTAGACATGTCCACTCACCCACTATTAGGTTATAGCAGGAGCATTATGAGGGCTGGAGCCATGTGCCTCCAAGCCCAGAGCCCTCTGGTCAGCTATTAGAGCATGAGATGCACCTCCCCTACCCTACAACCTACCACACCGGTTACTCTTATCCTACCAACTTCAGAAGACACAAAAGTGCACAGACCTGGCTCACTACCAGTTGGCCTGATAGAACTTCAAGTTTATCTTTTTCACACCTGGGAGTCTTACTAGTAATCCCACTTTGAGTCTCAGGCATACTCTTAAGCTCTTTCAATCTTTTCAGTGTTTGAGAATGAGCTCAGATATAACTAGAATTTTTCATAGATATCTCAAGAGTCTAAAATTGTTCTAGGCATTATGTAAATTGAGTTTGGAAGAAAAATCTGTCTTCTGAAAGAGTTATTATCTGAGTACTCTTAATTGAAACAATGTCATATTAACAATTTTAAAGATCTATGATTCACTGTTTGGGATACATTTGGGTACAGATCAAATTTAATAAGCAAATAAATCTCTCTTGGGAGAGTATTATCCCCATTTTACCAATAAAAACACTGATTTTCAGAGGTGCTAATTAGCATTTGTTATTGTGATATTAATATTGGATCCAGCTTTTAAACAGGTTTTGTTTTTGTTGTTTGGTTCTAATGAGCTGCTTTTTCCATTACTCGATGATATCTACACTATCAGAAAGAGAATGGTGAGTCTTGCCATAGGCCTATATCATATGCCTGTGTGAACTAGTATGGAGGCATCCTGACACAGAGACCAAATTTTAACACAGGCTACTGAGAGTCACCGACTCATTTGAACCTGGCTCCCTTGTCCATTTCTTCTGACTATAGCTGCTACCCTCAGTTCCTGTCTTCCTCTTACAGACTCGGTCACTCAACACTTGGCCATAACACTGATTATTGATTAGGGCCATATTGAACTGATCCTACCTCCTCTATGGACAGACCTCACCTAGCCAGTACCTGATGGGGTAAAAGCCTTTCCACCAATGGCTTACTGTTAATGAGCATTAGCTAATCCTAGGCAATACAACCTAGGAAAATAATCTATTTGAAATTTGGAGGAGGCAACAGGCAAGTCTTTGTTTTCTTTTTCTGGGGACACCAGGACTTCTTGAGGAAGAGATACCCATTAGGCCTCTTGTTCTAGGATTTGCCTCATAAGATGAATAAGCAGTAGGTCAAGTTTATAAACCCATCTGGATTGTTGAGGGCAAGCCTCTCACAGACTGGGAAGGAACCGAGGAGAAGATGAGGATCCCTGAAATGCAAAACGGTAGAACCGAATGGTGAAGCTAGTTGACTTAGAAGCTAACATGTCATTTAAAAGACCTCTAGATTTTTACTTGTTTGTTTTCTCTCAAAAGTAAGCTCCATAAATGAGATATTTTGTTTTGGGTTGCATCTGGAATGTCCCTCAAAAGCTCATATGTTGAAAGCATGGTCCCTAGTGCAGCCAGGTTCAGAGGTGGGGCTTCTTAGGGCTCCTATCTCATCAATGGACTAGTCCATGATGGGTGAATGGACCTGGGAGGTGGGACCTACTAGGAAGAAGTAGGTCACTGGTGGGTGACCTGGAAGGTTCTATCTTCTCTCTTGCCCTTTCTTGTGCTTTCTAGCTTCCATGAGTTGAACAGCTTTCTTCTGCTACAACCTTCTGCCATGATATTCTGCCTCACCTCAGGTCCAGAGTAATGAAGTCTAGGGACCACAGATTGAAATTTCTGAAATTGTGGACCAAAATAAACTTTTCCTTGTTTAAGTTGCTATTGTCAGGTATTTTGATCACAGCAATGAAAAGCTGACTATCATATACCCCAACTTACTATGGGGTTACATTCCAGTAAACTCTCATAAATTGAAAATACCATAAGTCAGAAATGCACTTAATATACCTAATCTACCCCAAATCACAGTTTAGCCCATAGGACCTTAAAACTGATCAAAGCACTTACCTTATCCTAGAATTGGGTAAAATTATCTAATACAAAGACTATTTTTAATAATGTTTTGAATATCTTGGATAGTTTTTTGAATACTATACTGAAAGTGTAAAGCAGATTAGTTTCCTACATATGATTTTGCACCATTATAAAATCAAAAAATCTTAAGGGTCCATCTATAATCATATGTGTTGTTCACTAGTATATAACTATTACCAGCACAGTGCCTAGCACTTAAGAGATATTAAATAATTTTTATTCTGAGTGAATAAACAAATGGATATTTGTTGTGGTGGTGGTGTGGTTGTTGTTGTTGTTTTAGTACTAAGGATTGAATCCAGGAGTGCTTAACTACTGAACCACATCCCCAGCCCTTTATATGTGTGTGTGTGTGTGTGTGTGTGTGTGTATTTTTTTTATTAGAGATAGGATCTTGCTGAGTTTGTTCAGTGCCTCAATAAGACACTAAGACTGGCTTTGAACTCATGATCCTCCAGCCTCAGCCTCCTGAGCCACTGGGATCACAAGTGTGTACCACCATGCCTGGCAACAGATGAATATTATTTGCAAGAAAATATATGATAGATAATTAAAAGTGAAGTATGACTTCAGTTAATTATACTCAATTTAACTTATCTGTATAATGCTACCTTTTCCATTTTATCCCTGTCCATTTGGAATTAACTTTATTTGTCTGTTGAAAATAAAACAATAAAAAATGAGATTTGAGGCTAACAATTTAGGGGAGAGAGCCCATTTAGGGAAGAATACAAATGAAGTAATAAAACTAGACTTCTCAGTTTATTGGCTAAGTCAATGCAGAAAATTCACAAATTAGTGTTTTTAGCAATAATATTTTTCATTTATGTAAAATATTTGAAAATCAATGATGTCCAAAGCCCTTGGCAGTAATGTGGTTTTAAAACGAATTAGTGACAGATATTTTTTAATAATCTATTGAAAGTAATTATTTTTAATTTTTCAGGTAAACTGAAAAAGTATTGAACTAGATACATCAATACTACTAGGTTCATAGGAGTTTTAAAGCCTAATGAAATTTCAAAGAAGTTAAACAGTAGCCAGAGACCTCTGAAGTCATTTTCTGGCCTCTTAATACCATTGCTTTTCAATCGGACTTCGAATAGAAGCTCCTGTCTATAATATCTCAGACGGGAAGTGCTACAGAGTTTCTAGGTTATTAGTTCTCGATTAGCAGTTTTAATCTCTAAAGCCTGCTTAAAAGATAATAGAAGATATATGCATATATACATATGTATATATACACACATATACATATATATGGATAGGTAAATAGACAAGAATTATTTCTGTTGTAAAATAAATATAGTTTGCCCTGTTTCACACTTAAAAGGCAAGCAGTGAGCTAGTCATTACTCTAATCCACTATTCCCATGCTCACATTTACACATGGTAGAGGTTAATCAATACTCACAAGTATTGTAATTCCTTTCAATTTATATAAATTCTAGTAAAAGTAATACCTTAACATTTAGAATACAGCATAAATATTCTAATCTTTGAACTGTACTATATTCTAATGACCTTGTCTACTTTGAGAATCACTTTTGCATTACATGTGTGTATCCACAAAATACCACCTCTTTCAACCTTTCTATACCTTTCTTTCACCACCATTACCAAACCTTATTTGTCAGGAACATCTTGAATCAGAGTATCTCTTATAAGAAGTATTTAAATTTTAGAAATGGAAAGGCCTTTTTGAAATCATCAACTCCATCATTCACAAATGATAACTCTGATATTCAGAAGATACCAGTCACCCAGTTGCTTTGGTAGCAAAGTCCCTGCAATCAACACTCAACCAATTTTATTATTATGTTCATTTAAAAAAATCACATTCATTCTTATTGTTAGCGTTTTCAATTTCTACAAAGAATGCATCAAGAATGTCAGTGTTAAAAAGAATGTCAGTGTTAAACGGAGTTAACAGAAAATTATCCTGTATCTTGTTAGCCTGAAGCCATCTTGCTGAAGAGTGTGACCACTGAGAGAGATGAATCAACTCCATCAATCCACAAAGACAGCAATGCTTATTCAAATAAGCTTGGCATGTCTTGGAAAATCACTTAGACATGGGCAAAGAGTGCAGGATTTAAATTTGCAGCCCTACAAAGTACTTAGCAAAAACTAATCATATGTTAGTCAAACTACTATTTAATGCTGCTACCTGCATTCCTCTGTTTTGGCCTGCACATTTTAAAAATAAATATCATCATACTTGCTATGCTATAGTGTTTCATGGAGTTTAGATGAGTCACTATATATAAAGCTCTAAGAACAGAACTTAGGCTACAGTTAATACATTGTAAACATTTGTTATTATCCTGAATTTTATGAATAAAAAGGAAAGAATACAGTCAGAAATATCTGAATCAATAGACTTACTGGCATGTGAATTAAAAAGGTATGCCAACCATTTTCAGTATTCTTTGAATCAAATATTTTATATTTTTATTGTACCCAGTTGCTATTATTCTCTTTGACAGGAAATGCTATGAGATGAGAATGCCGATAAATCACACTTTTCTTTTTTCCAAAGTGCACTGTTGAATTACTGTGTTGGCTTTTCCAGAACTGTGTTAGATTAGTTGAATAACACCCTCCCTGCCTCCCCGCACCACCTAATTCCCACCTGAGTTTCCACAGATTTGTGAGCTTGTAAGTGGAAGAGAATTAATTAAATTACCAGAGTACACTTGTCAAAATTCTATTGTGCAAGCAACAGTTCTGCCAGATGGACTGTACCAGGCATCCTCTTAACAAATTCTTGCAGCAAAGGTTTCAATACCCTGGGCCACAAGAGCAACAGGGAGCTGTCTGGTGCAGATTAGAGTGAGAATGGGAAAAGTGAAAAGGCATTTTGCAGAAGTCTGGTTTTCACTCCCTCCTTGAAATTTTCTACCAGGATAGTGTGATTTTTTTGTTTGATTTTTTTTGTTTGTTTGTTTTTATTTTGTCGTTTTGGGTTATATCAAATATAGTACATGGGTGTGTGCATGCACAATGAATAAGTGTACGACTATCTTAAAGGAGAATTGAAAAGGAAAAAATGAATCCTCATTCCGTAAGATATTTTATCTTTTTTCCCATTTACTTATATGTTTTTACTCTGGTTTTAAAATTAAAATGTACATATGGTTTTGCATCAGAGCTTTTAATCTTAACATATCAAATGTTCACATGATATGATGTAATAAACACCAGGCATGCTATTTCCTGTCTTTGTATAAAGCATGGCTCTTTCCAGTTATTTTATTCATTTTCTGATATAACTATTCCTGAGAGGGAGGGAGGGAGGGAGGGAGGGAGAGAGAGAGAGAGAAAGAGAGAGAGAGAGAGAGAGAGAGAGAGAGATATTTTGTAAAACACATTGAATTCCTGACACCTTACAGATTATTCAAACCTCTCCTCCAGGATTGACAGGCAAACTGGAGCTTGTGTTCACACTGGATTACAGGCAGACACCAGAGGGGGTGGGGAATGGGAAGGGAGTGAATGAGACTAGAGAGCAGGCAATAGGAATCACAAGTATCTCTACTTCCATTGCTGCCAGGGCTGTATTCTACTCAAGATACTCCTTGCAAGTCCAAAGAAATAGGAACCTTATTTTCTCCTTTAAAAAACTAGAGACAAAATACTCTCATTATTTGGAGAAACTAACAATATACTACACAGCATGTGCCCATCCTCCTCCACTGCTGACATCTTTGTTATATGGTGGCCTCACATGATAATGTTATCAGGGTTGGGTTGCCTCTTTCTAGAATATTTCTTTTCCTTTCTTTTTTTTTTTTTTTTTTTTTTTTTTTACTAGAGCAATGGAAGAAATAGAATTATTATTTTTTGGTCAATCAAGAAATAATCTATATTATTTCCACAAGCTAGTATTTTAAGAAAAGAGAATACACTACAATATAAATTAGCACTGTTTGGGAATACTGTGTTGCCCATGGAAATGGCTGAATTAATGCTAAAGGGACTGGGGTCATGGGTTTAATTCTCAAGAGGTTGCTCTTTGTTCCATAGTTGTTCTAACCTTGCCTAGTGGGCTGGCTTTCTAAAAAGAAATGAACATCCCAGGTTCTCCATGCCTCCCTAATAGGTGTATGTTCTCAAGACGGATGTGACTCAGGGCACCTCCCTGGGATTCTCCAGTGACACCTACATGGCTAAGGATAACTTGCTACTTTAGGAGGTCACAGCTGCTCAAACCAGCAACCAGGGAATATTTCACAGAAGGAATGCTTCACATGTGAGCCACCACTTGAAGGGATTCTCCATGTCAGCTTGTCATTGGATCTGGAGTTTGACTAACTCTATGAACCCAGTCTATGGCTTTCCTTTTCTGCAGGGAAATCACAGCAGTATCTACATAGGCCCCACAGAGACAACCTGCTTTTCAGAGTCAAAGGATCCACAATACTTCAATCTTCTCCCAACACTTTCCAAAATTGCTTTTCTCTTTCTTGGTACTAATTTCAAAGGGTTTTGCTATGTACAGATAATCCTCTTCTTTTTTCAAAGTAAGTCCCAAGTGCTCTTTCCAACAGGAAGGAAAGACCAGAGGCTCCACTAGACGAGGAACTCAAAATGCTGAGATTCTCTGAGAATAATCATGTGGTGACTTCCTCCTGAAAAAAGACCTTTCTCCTGCAACAGTTTGGAATACTTACTCACACCTGAGAGTCAGCAGGCTGTAGGAAGCACAGAAATGCTCTTCTTCTTCTTCACTCTGGGTATCTACACATTTGGAGTCCATTTTGACTATATCCTGGTGTAAAACTCTCCCTTTTTCTCTACTAGAAGATGGGGTTGGGACATGAGACTACCTTCATTTTACTGGATGGAAATTTTGAAAAAGATAATGACAGTAGGAGTAAATGTGTTCACATCCTAACAATAATGAATGATATCAAAGGAAATAGTTTTTGTTGATAACTGAGTATATTCTGTTGGAAAGTTTTTACCTGGGAGAATAATGATATCAAGATTGTATATCTATTCCTTTTTAGGGAAAACTGCAAAAAAAAAATTCAAAACCATACCAAGAAGTTGTCACATAATTTTTATTGGATATTTCATGACAAGTGATCCAATTTTCCATATGTATATTTCATGATTCTGCCCAATATTCTAATATATGTGTGTCCACACACATAATTATGAATACAAAGAAACACACATACATTCTGAAGAAGTCCTTGAAATAATCTGGCATAAAGTCTTACCTAAGATACAGGATTAAGTCAGTAATTGCCTCTTTCATTGTAAGTGTCAGGTCAGTCTTTAGACCACTGTAGCTCAAGTATTGTTTACTGTGTCTTTCTCTTAAAGACTAAGTAGGTAATGGGCTGGCCTGGAATATATGTGCACATAAACTCCAAGTCACCCATTGTTTCATCACTCTTTTCATTATAGCTCAAATAATTGGAAGAAATAGAATTTTTCGATCTCCAAACTTTTCCTTCTCAAATTCCCTGTGGCCTTAGATGAAAAGGAGAGTAGTTAAGTATCCAAGGGGAAGGACATGTTATGAGAGGTTTAAAATGCCCATCTCACCCTTCTATACCATTCTATATTAGTCAAGGTTCTCCATAGGATCATGTGGAAATTACATAGAGAGGGCATGGGGATTGGCTTATGTAATGATGGAGGCTGAAAAACCCATCATCTACTCACTAAAAACTGCAGAACCAGGGAACATGATTGTATATTTAGAACGCCTAAGAACCCAGGGAGCTATTGCTAATGGTGTAAGTTTGCATCTCAGTCTGGAGGACTGCGAATTAGGGTGTGGGGGCCGAGGGAATGGAAAGGTAAGACCCAGTCCAAGTCTAAAGGCCCTAAAACCAAGAGCACCAGTGTCCAAGGACAGGAGTAGATGGCTGACCCAGCTCAAATAAAGATCATGAATTCACCTATCCTCCACCTTTTGGCTCAATAGATTAGAAGATGCCCACCCACAATGATCAGGGCAGTCTTCCTTAGTATACTGATCCAAATGCAAATCTCTTCTAGAAAGACTCTCACAGATACACCCAAAAATAAAGTGTTACCAGCTATCTGGGTATCTTGTATTCTGTGAAAGTTGACACATAAAATTAACCATCACACATTTCAAATCATACACAGTATTGTACAGCAGAAGATACTAGCCCTCAAACATGTTGAACAAAATTGCTGAGAAATAAATAAAATGTTTAACTTAGTAGTTTTTTTTTAAGTAATCTTAAATACAAGGTGTTATCTCCAGAGAATATGATGAGAGCTCATCAAAATTTTTATTTCTGCCAGGAAAAGTTAAAATTCAAAATAATGAAAAGATGAGTGGATAAAAACTACATTCTTTCGCACTCCCTTAATTTTCAAAGTTGAAAATGACAATTCTGATCCCTTCATGTGATTTAAGAAACCAAAGAGGTGACATTACTCCTCCACGGTAACACCACAAGTATAATTAAATATTAAATTCATTTGTTTGTACTCCTAGGTCAGTGTACTTCCCATTGCTCCTTTTTGACAATAGGAACAGAATGTTTATTATGTTTTTTGGAAAGAAATTTATGAAGTTTCTGGTGTAGTAAGCCCAAAAAATACTTCCTATTACTCTGTCTTTGGACAAAGATCTAATCATGAATCTGTGTGTGTACCCAAGGGCTACAAATATCCCTTCATGTCAATAATTTCTGAAGATGATATTGTCACCAGGCAATGACAAAGACATCATTAGCTTTTCCTTACCAAATGTTGCAACAGCCATGACTGTATGATTAATGTAAACATGTATAAATATCTACAGCAGAAAATGATCAAGCATAATTTACTAGGGAATGTTCTTTGGAGGGAATATAACAATGAAGAAGAGAATGAGGGTAGACAGTTAAGAGAGGCAGCTTGATGTAAATGCTATTTTTGCATGTTAGAGTAGTCTTGTTTTCATATTGCTGGACAACATGATTGATAATAGAAAAGTAATACCACCATGCCCAGTGACAGTCTGAGAGACAGTCATGTGTTTAGACATGACTGGTATCAGCCTTATATTTAGTTTGTTCTATTTCATGGCATTGAGTCAAGTTAAAGATGATATGTTATTTGTGTTTGATTTCATAACTAAACAGAAAAGTGTTCAAATAACTAAAGACAAATGATTTCTATTTCACATTATAAGAGTGAGTATAAAATTACAATCATAGAAAAGAGTGATATCTTCTCAAATATCTATTGAATAACAGACCTTACAGTTAACAATAAGATACTGTGCACTTTAACTTTTATTAAGAGGGTAGATCTGATCTTAAATGTTCTTACCATAAATTAAGAGATGACAAAACAAAAAAGGAACACAAGCAAATTTGGAGGTAATGAATATATTGATTACTCTGATTTTGATGATGATAACACAAGTGTATATATATGTCTAAACTCACCAAATTTTATATCATAATTATATACAGTTTGGCCACCAATTATACCTCAGTGAAATGGGAAAAATTTAAATAATGATCAGATCAGTGCAGGTATAAATTGCCCTCGTTGAGAGATGATATGTCTATAAGCAATTTTAAATGCCTAGTGACTCAACATACACCAACAGCTAAGATTGGGCTCATGCTGCACCTTCTTCTTCTCTCACTACCAGCTATAGGAAGATCCAGATTCCCTCAGCAAATTCTGAAAATCTGCTACATCCCTGGGATATTGTACAGGGAAGAAAGTTGCTGAAATCTTTTTTGAATACAATCATTGCTTAGTAGTTTGGGCTAGTTATTTTAGCATTATTAACTTGTGCCTTAATCTGAAAAATTGGGCTGAGACTATCTACTCTAAATGTTTTCTAAAGACTAATAAGAATACCTCTATCTCTATCTCTATCTATAATATAGATAGAGATATAGATATTATGATGTCATCTCATTCTGTTTTACAAATGTTGTTTTCCTCCTCTCTGGGGTTGCTTGTAGAGGTTGCAAGGGAATTGGCTGAAAGTGGGATTGGCTGTTTAGGTATAAATTGTCATGAGAAACCTGGAAGCCAGGTGCAGTAGTGCACACCTGTAATCCCAGCAGCTCAGGAGGCTGAGTCAGGAGGATTGGGAGTTCAAAGCCAGCCAGCCTCAGCAACAAAGAGGAGCTAAGCAATTCAGTGAGACCCTGTCTCTAAATGAAATACAAAATAGGGTCAGGGATATGACTCAGTGGTTTAGTGCCCCTTAGTTTGATCTGCAGTAGCAAAAAAAAAAAAAAAAAAAGAAAACAAGAAACCTGGAATCATTGAGGTTGCAGTTTCTGTGACTTTGAATACTCACAAAAAGTGGTTTCTTAATTATCCAGGGATTTTTAAAATAGGTTGTGTCTGAAAAATAACAATATCCAAATGTTCAAAAATTACTATGTTGTAATGCTGTTTATGTTTACTACATTCTTCACCTAGAAACTAAGACACACAGTAATTGACATGTATTAAGTATTTAGGAAATATTCACTAAAGGGGAACATTAAGATTGCTTATTTACAAGCAAAACCATACCACTAAAATATGCTGCTCTATTTTGTGTCTCTTCTGGCCAGGCATTAGTCTATATAACCAAAGTGACAAAATAACCTTATCCTGTTTTTTTCTCACTACTTTGAATGATGAATGTATACCCCACTGGTTAAGAATTTGTGGAACTGTAGAGATTACTTTTTAAACATAGCATCATTGCCTACTTGTCTCTAAACAGAAATACACCATTCAGAGCATCACAACATGCTGACCTGTGCACTCTGGGTGTCCTTATTAGTATGGAAAGCAAGCACAGCTGAAGGGAAGAGATGTGCATTTTATTAGCTTACAAGCCTTTCCACTTGGAAAATTATTTCGTTGGTTAGTAAAGCATTCTTTCAAATATAACTGCACAATCTTAAAATTTTGTACAATTCACCATGTGCTTTGACCATGATCATATTTGTATTACTTATAGTGATTAGATAATTCCAAGTGTGGAAATACCTGGGAAAAGTTCCAGATTGTCCTAATCAGAACTTCATCGACCTCATCATTTACTCTAAACACCTCATTTTCTTTTCTAAGGCTTTAATCAAAAAGCCATAAACTCATTTGAGGTATGACTCACTCCACTTCAGTTCCTGTTTTAAGGAATACATTGAAGAAATCATGGTTATTCAGTTTTTATATGACTGATGTATATCAACCAAATTAACTTGTCATATTTTCCCTGTGATGCTTGAATATCTCTATAGTTTTAAACATTTCATCACCACTGCATTACAAAAATTGGCAAGGCTATGGGATTGTCATGTAATTTGTAGTCATGGTTACAGCTAGGAGATGCCCCACCTAACCATGAACAACAGTCTGATCTGTCTCCACTTTATCTTGACAGTTTCATAATGTGCTAGTAATATCATGTTCCAAGCACCAAGTATATACCAAGATTAAAAAATTCTGGGCCAACATTAATTTTCTAAAGTCAAAATTATTTTGAAGGCAAATAAATAGAAAATGTGGTCAACATTCTAATAAGAAGCAAATAAGATATGCTTATCCTATTTTCTTCTTCATAACACATAGATATTGATGAATAAACAAAATAAATATGACATATAAATCAAATATTGCATGTAGACATTTTAAAAACCAACAATGTCCTATACTTTAATGATGAAGTTGTCCTATATGTAAAAATATTGGTTTTCCACAATAAATAAAATGATTGATGCATTACATTTAAATGCCCATCATGATAAATATCTCTGAAACACTTGAATAGCTTAGTAATAAATTCAACAGTACCAGCAACTTTGAGCTTGACAGTACTGAATCTCTTTAGTGTCTTAAGAGGATACCATCTTGGGCTGGGGATGTGGCTCAAGCGGTAGCACGCTCGCCTGTCATGCGTGCGGCCCGGGTTCGATCCTCAGCACCACATACCAACAAAGATGTTGTGTCCGCCAAGAACTAAAAAATAAATATTAAAAATTCTCTCTCTCTCTCTCCTCTCTCACTCTCTCTAAAAAAAAAAAAAAAAGAGGATACCATCTTTTATTTTCTTCAAAAATCACCGAGTTCCCCTTTTTTTCTAAGACAAGAACACAATTGGTTATGTCTTGAAGAGATGGTGAAGTGGAAGAATGATGGGAAAAAGACAGAGGAAAGGGGATACCAAATCTCGAAAACTGGACAGTTCTTTCAAGAGACCTAAAAACATCTTTTTTTTTTTTTAATCATAGCTTTATTAGGAACTTGACTTTACCTACAAAGTTGCAATGGCAATGTCACTTCCAATTAACTCATTTAAAATGTTTAAACATCACATTAGAGATGTAGATTATCCAAAACTCCAGAAAGACATTTAAACAGATAACATATTGGCACTCGTCTTGGGAAGACAGAACATAGGATTATTGAAAATGAGTCCCAGAGGAGGGTGCACCACTTGCTCCTGGAACTCAGGGAGGAGAGGAAGCCATAACACAGGCATAATTGTTCCCTATTATGCCTAAAATTAGGTTCACATTCTTTGTTTTGCAAAGGAACTGACAAGTGTTGCTCTTCTTTTATCACTTCACAGCTATCACCCTATGTATTGGCATCATACCCATTCATTCCAAAAGGCATTGAGATGAGAATTGAAGCCTCTTCACAAAGTAAACCACCTGAGATTTATGGATGATAACCATAATTGTCTGTAATTGATCTTGGATAATATGAAAACATCATTCCCTTGGAACAGAAATTTATTGATCCCATAGTAAATAACAAGATAAGAAACCTTGTGGTTAAGATGACAGCATCCTTGTTAGAGGACAGTGTTCTGCCAGGTGAATGTCACCAAATTTAACTTCTATGTCATTATCCAAAGGCCTTCTTTTCATTGTACCAACTAATCACCAGAACAGATTGAAGTCCCTGCTGGTTTGAGTCCAGAAGAATTCTAAAATATCAGAGAAAGGGGGAAGGACCCACCTAAGAGCACACAGGACTTTATCATACCCAAGACACAGCGGCTGGGGGAGGGGTAGGTAATGGCCTAGGAATCTTAAACATCTTTGATGATAGACCATAATCTTTAGATATTCACAGGGTTCAAAGAAACCAATATATTAGTACTGCATCAATAATTTATAAAAGGACCTTTCAAGTTTTTTGTTACTGTTTAATATGTTATTGTTTTACAAAAATAAATAGGCTAATAAATAAAGATGTAGCTGAAAGGTCAGGAATGTTGCTTCGTATTTGACTATGCCTTCATCAGAACTAACGTGCCAAATTCTCTTTGAGAGGTAAAACTTCAATATTTAAAGGTTTTCATCATTGCCTTCAAGGTCTTTTGTTTTTCCAAAGAAGACACATACAGTGAATCTAAAGAAGCCTGTTTAGCAGAAATGTCTGAGAGGAATAACTGCCACTAGTGTTCTGGCTCAACTTAGCCATGATTAGCCATTCTGAGCAGAGATGACAAAATTCTATTTTCAACAGAGCAAAGTTCTTGACAAGAGACCCATATATGGGCAAAATGTGGGATACATTTGCTCAGTGTTTGTGTGTGTGTGTGTGTGTGTGTGTGTGTGTGTGTGTGTGTGTAGAGAAAGAGAGAGAGAGAGGAAGGGAGGGAGAGAGGGAGGGAGGGAGAGAGAGAGAGAGATCTGCTCCTTGGATACAGTGTAGGAACATCTGCAACATTTGAGTGTGCCTATGACTCCTGTCTTCCCAGTGGGCAGACCTGAACATCTGTGGTGGTATTTTCAGCAGAGCCCCACGACCTTCCATAAATAATTAAAAGAAAAAAGACAGAAAAGAGAGAGTGACAGAGAGGGAAGAAAATAGAGAGGGAGGAAAGGAGACTTTCACCTGCTATAAGCAAAAAGGGCATTAGGAGTCTTCACATAGGTAAGAATAGTGTGAGAATGACAGGACTGGCTAGTTTGGCTAGATTTTTTGGATTGCTCATATAAACTGAAGGGCCTAAACGCAGGTTCCCTCCACTAATCTTCCTATAAGCCACATTTTTTTACACAAAAAAATAGTAGTTGAAATCCTTAAAACAGGGAATATTTTAACTGCCTTCTGTTCCTGGAGACAAAATGCTTGGTGTAGCATTTTGTTTGCAAGTTATTTTTTTTTTCACGACCAGTAAGAAAATAGAAAATTCATATTATTCTAATATTACCCCTAAGTGTCATTGTTAATAAAATAAATATATTTCAAAATATACAGATAGCCCTCAAATGTATTTTCATTACTGAGTGCTCAAATTTCTGCAACTCTTTCTGTTGACTTTTCTGAATATTTGGTTATTTGTATTATAATCCACTTGCTGTCCTTTGTGTTGCTTCTACATGTTGTCCATGACATTGATTATAATTAAATAGTTCTAAGCTAATAAAATATAGACTCTTGAAATCTGAAGCACAATTACTTTTGAATATTTTGAAACAACAATCATTATTATTATTAGTTTTTAAGTCATCTTGTGAATATTTTATTATGATTGTTAAATCATAACCATTAAATTAATAATCATAATTATTAAATTATAATCATTAATTATGATCATTAAATTAATACATGCTCATGATCAAACAAAAACAAAAGTAATACAGAAAAATTAAAAGGCTTCATCATTGCAAAGTTTTTTGTCCCTAAGAATATTTACTGTTAACTTTTCCAAATAAACCTTTTAGGAGCATATCCATGCATGTATGGGTACCCATGGTACCATATATCACATGGATATATATGAACACTTGTACATTCATAATGGTCACCTATCTTTATTACCACCTACACAGCTATTTCAACTAGCTTCAATAAATGTATGTTACTTGAAATTTACTTCATCAGTTCCCTCCAAATGAATATGTAGTTTGTTTTCGTTGTTTTGCTAAAGCCCATAATACTAAATAATCATCCTTGTATCTTTAAATATTTGTACAAATTTGTTCATGAGATGAATGCCTAGTAATGGATTTTCTAGGTCAAATTTTATTTTATTTTGGTACATACTGTGAAATTAGTATCTAAAATGGTTGAAACAATTTACATTTCTCCCATAACTGCATTAAAGTGCCTATTTACACACAGTCATTAACAATGAATGTAAAAAAGAATTGGCACTGTTTTGTTGTTCTTTTTTATCCTTGTATTTGCCATTGACTATATTTCTTCCACAATGGTTAAATAACGGGCGATGTTCAAGTGCTTGATATTTAAATGAGAATAGCTCTGATGCTTTCCTCTTCTGGTAAATTTGAGAGAAAAAGTAAGAAGAGGGAAGAAAAACACCCTATTGCATTTGACTAGACCTAAACCAGCACATAAAATTTGGAAGCAAAATCTAAAACACGAGCTTTCTTTTGTTCCACAAATGTACTGAATATGCACTAGTCAAAATAAAATCTGTCTTTCAGAGCAGTGAATTTTTCAGCAGCAATAATTATATCTGTGTATTTCATTTTCTACTTTGGGAAAAGCTCGTCATGAATTCAGGGTGCACATATGAGTTTCATAAAAGTGATCTAAATTACTTATATGCTAAACCCTTTAATCTGGCTACTGCTGGGTCAAATGCCCCACATGGAAAAGAACAGAGTGACATGAGTTTTCAAAGAACTGGAAATTGAATTTGAGCTTCCAGTTTAGTTTTGCCATTGAATATATTAATGCAGTGAAGGCCTACTCAAAGCATAAGAGATGTTGTTGAGTACCTTTTATTCGATGTCCTGACCAAAGAAAATAAATTATTAAAATACTATGATAGACATTAGGCTCAGTTGACAATTTATTCAGTCTTACTTTAAAAAATAGAAAGATGCTAACAAACAGAAAATATATACCCATATAACAAAAGCAAGAATTAAAGAAACTTAAAAATTCTCCATTGAAATATAATTATTGTTGTTCGAGCATTCTACAGAAAATGATTAAGTTATAAGAAAGATTCAAGATTCAAGTAATAATTCATCAATTTTCTTACAATGCAGTTAACATGTCAATAAGTAGATTTATTATTTTGGCCATATAACTATTGCTTTCAGTTAATTACAAAACACTATAAACGTCTTTATTTTCACATGCTAAAATAATAGTTTATTACTCTTATTTCTTTCTTCCTCTCTTTCTCCCTTTCTCTCTCTCTCTCTCTCTCTCTCTCTCTCTCTCTCTCTCTCTCTCTCTCTCTCTCTCTCTCTCTCTTTCTCCTTCCCTTTCCTTTTCTTTTCTTTCTTGGATTGAATCCAGCCGTACTTTACCAGTGAGCCATATCCCCAGCCCTTTCTATTCTTTATTTTGAGACAGGGTCCCACTAAATTGCTTAGGGTGTCACTAAATTGCTGAGACTGGCTTGAATTTTTGATCCTCCTGCTTCAGCTTCTCAGGTTGCTGGGATTAGAGGCCATCACCACCACAATTTTAAATTACAAGTAAGATCATGTGGTATTTAACTTTCTGCCTCCGTAATATCCTCTAGGTCCACCTATATTACCAAATGAGAACATTTCATCTTTTCTATGACCGAATAGTATTCCATTGCAGATAAGGAACACATTTTCTTTATTAATTCATTCATGGATAGACACTTAAAGTTTGATTCCTTACCTTGGTTTTTATGAATAGTATTGCAATAAATATGTGAGTGAAACTCTCTTTAATGTACTGATCATTTTCTTTGGACAAACATGCTGGGATGGAATTGCTGGATCATATGGTATTTATTTTCTTCTTCTTCTTCTTCTTTTTTTTTTTTGAGAAACCTCTATTTCTTTTCCATAATGGCTGTACTAATTTAGTTTCTTGTCAGCAATGCATAAAGCTCCTATTTCTTCACATCCCTGTCAGCATTTGTTCTTTTTTTTATCATCTTTCTAGATAATAGCCATTCTAATTGGGGTGAAATGATATCTCATTGTGGCTTTGATTTGCATTTCCCTGATGTTTAGTAATGTTGAGCTTTTTCAGACATCTGTTAGACATTTGTATGTCTTTTGAGAAATGTCTATTCTTGTCTTTTGCCTACTTTTTAATTAAATTATTTTTATCAAGTCATTTGTCACATATTTTCTAGATATTAACCCCTTTGCAAATATATACTTTGCAAATATTTTCTCCTATTCTGCATGTTTCTTTTCACTCCATTGATTGGTTTTTCTGGAGTTGTATGTGTGTGCACACAGAAACTTTTTAGTTTAATGTGCTGCTATTTGTGCACTTTTATTTTGCTAACTTGTGCTTTTTAGTTCTCATCCAAAAATGCCTTGCCCATACCAACATCAGGGAGAATCTTCCCCTTGTTTTCTCCTAGTAGTGGTACAGTTTTAGGTCTTACATTTAAGTTTTTAATCCAATTTGAGTAATTTTTTTGTAACTGGTGAGAGAATGGGATCTAGTTTCATTCTTCTACATGGGAATGTACAACTTTACCAGCACTGACTCCACTATCTTCTCCCAATGTGAGTTCTTGTAATCAACTGATTTTTGACATGGGTGTCAAGTATATTCTTCTGATTTTGAAAATTAAAAGAAAAAAACTGCTGGAATGGTATAGGTGAAATTCCATTATTTCCACATGCTAGTAAAAATAAAAGCAGAAAGAGAAAAATATTATCAAGAACACATGTAGAACCTAACAAAATTCAGAGTTATTTTCATCAAGTTATTGATTAACTATAGCAAATTCTGTTTGATTTGTTCCAAATATCCTTTTACTAAATAAAATTGATCTGTTTACCTGTGATGAGCAAATGAAAATTAAATATTTACCTAGTCTCTCTTCTCCATAAGTCAGCATTCCTGGCCCTTCAAAATCTAAAACACCCTTGTCTTTCAGATGCTATTTTTCATTTGAACCTACATATGGCAGGCAATGGCTGCTAATGGCTTCGCATATCCATTTTCCCCTTTCACTTCAGTGCATTTGTCTGATAACATTGTCATCTGATGAAATTACTTCATGTTCTGAGTCCTCTTTGTAGCTAGACATGACCACATGACAAAATTCTATCCATTGAGGGGTTATTAGAAGCATAGTGTGGAAAATCCAGGAACAGCTACCTTTAGAATTAGATTCAGTGGGCTAGGGTAGTGGCTCAGTGGTTCAGTGCTTGCCTAGCATGTGTGAGACACTGGGTTTGATTCTCGGCACTGCATATAAAAAATATAAATGAAATAAAGGTCCATCAATAACTTAAAAATTTTTTAAAAGAATTAGATACAATTGACAAATTTTTCTCATCCTCTCCCCACTGCACTTTCTGCTTTCTTTCTTCTTTCTTCCTTCACTTCTGTTCTAGATACTATTCTACAAGTGAGGGATAGAACAGGGAACAAAAAGGTAAAATCTTAGTGATCCCATTCAGTTTATATCCTAGTATTTTTAAGAATATAATGCAATGGCTGGAGTTCCATCAAACATATCACATTGGGAGGCAAACGTGGGAATAGAAATCTTGTATGTAGGAGGAAAAAGAGAAGAAATCATGGTCTTTGGTGATGATTTCAATCAGATTCTGTCATAATTTCTAAACTTCCTTCACCTGAGAGCATAAACTTCCTCTGTGTTTAAGCCTTGTATTTGAATCTCTGAAAGCAATAACCAAATCTCAAAACTCCTGAAGCCCTTTTTCATGTGTTTCACACTTTATTTTCTCCAAATGGTCCTCCTGAGGTCTCCCAGGGGTGCCCAACTCCTTTGGCCCTAACTAACTAGGTGATGTACACACCTAACGGGTTCATCCACTGCACCCATTAGCACTTTCACATCCTCTCTTGGACTATTAACTATCTCTTTCTTTTTTTTTTTATTAGTTGCTCATGACAATACAATGATATTGACATATCATACATTTGAGTCAAATGGGGAATAAACTATCTCTTAATATGTCAATTTTAGTCATTCAATAGACTATAAGTAGCCTAAGGACTGTTGAAATGTCAATTTATTTTCACTATTCCTCAGGGCAACATTCAGTACCCTGCAATAAATATTTGATGTACAAGTGAATAACTCTTTCTTTATTACCTGATTGAGTACCATAAAAGAGGTGAATATCGATCTAAGCAAATTCCTCTCTGGGTTTCTACTTTTAAATTACCCAGATAAAGTCTGGGTAAGATTATTTTAGTAGGGATTTTGTTTAACAGGTGTTACAACTGTGTGCTGGTGAGGAGTCCTTGCTTCCCCGAATGCTGAAATATAACACCAGAGAAGCACGCTGAGTAATAAGAAAAACACACGGGGATCCAACATGGCCGCCGGCGAGGAAGCAGCGATTCCAATGTCTCCACATTAACGGGATCAGAAAGACCCATTGAAACAGCGGCAGTCTACCTACTGAGGAACTTCTAGCAAAATTCCATTAAGAGGGGACCTGCCGGGAATTGGTAGGTTTATTAGAAGTGTCAGTTTGTCCCAAACAAGTGGATCTTGGCCGGCCACGCGGGCGTGGAGGTCCAGTCCTGCAGCCACCAGCCGCTTCTGCAAGCAGCCGGCGGCCCAGAGTGGCGCGGCCCGCCCGAACCCGCAGACAGCACCCGCCATCCCGCCGTCACGGGGAGGCCCTGCTCTCGCTCTGCGAATGGCCACCATGCCTGCCAGGCTCGTAGCCACGCGGCCGCAGCTGCCCAGCTCTACAGGCGGCCCCCGGCGGGTGCAGAGGTACAACCCCGCGGCCACCAGCCGCTTCAAAAAGCGGCCGGCGGCCCCGAGCGGCACGGCCCGCCCGAACCCGCAGACGGCACCCGCCATCCCGCAGTCCCGAGAGGCCCCGCTCTCGCTCAGCGAAGGGCCACCCCTGCCCGCCCGGATCTCAGCCACGCAGCCGCAGCTGCCCAGCTCTACAGGCAGCCCCCGGCGGCCCGGCGCAGCGAGGAGTGTCCCCGCCTGGCCCAGCAGACAGCCCGTGCCCTCCTGGCTCTACTAACAGCCCCGCCCACCCGGCGAACGGCTCCCCCCCCCCCCCGGGACAGTGTGAAGGGAATCTAACCAACCCTTTACGAAATAGCGAACTGGGAACTAAAGCCAGAGATTGTGTCAGACCAGAGACAAGCCAGTTCCACCCCTCCCTTCCGACACTCCGGCAAGGAGCCAGGGGCCCGCCATAGCAGAGAGGGGAAGTCACCAAAGTTCGGCCAAAGAGATTCCTTCCCAGCGGAATCTACTTTTGCAGGTGTGTGACTCCCACCCACACCAGATACAAACAACCGGGAAACTTCAAAATCTCTCCGTGGGCATGACCGTAAGGGCCAAAGGACTCTCGACCCCCAACTCCCCCTACTGCCAGTGACGAGGGCGTGATTGTAGGGGCAGAGGGAAGCAGAGAAGACTCCCCACACCCAAATCCCCCAACCGCGAACTGAGAGGGTGTGACGGTAGGGGTGGAGGGAAACAGAGGACACTCCAGACCCCCAACTCCTCCTACCGCCAGCAGTGTGGTTGTGACTGTAGGGGCTGAGGGAAGTAGAGGGGATCCTCGACCCCCAACTCCTATTACCACCAGCAGCGACACCAATGGTCTTAGCTGCCAGATTCCGAAGGTGTGCCCACCAAAGGGGTCCGGAAAAATTAAACAATTGACTCCCAGACCACAGCTCCACAGCACTGGGGCTTAGATGAGTGACAGCGAGAGTGCTCAGTAGTTAGGGAAATAGAGCACTCGGTGGGGCTGAAAGTCTAACCAAATCCTTGGGGAACTGTCTCCGGTGAGCAGGACCTGGCTGGCTGGCAGGAGGAAGGGGAGGAGGGGCCGTAGAAGTGAAACGGCTCTGGACCAATAGGATTGAGAGACTCCCAGGAACCGCCTTACAGGGATTGCTGTTGACACATTGAGGGCAAAACTCAGCCTGGAGGGCACAGCTTTGCCTATGGGAAGAGAAGAAAATGGATCTCTAAGACCTAATTTTATTTCCTATTTCATTTTAATTTTTTCTCTCCCTTTTCCCTCTCTCTCTCCCCTTCCAAGTTTTACTGCTCTTTCCATTCTCCTCTATGCTATTTATCTCCCTCTCCTTCTTTCTTTTCAAGAGCACCTACCTTCCCCTTCCCCCCAACTTTCATCCCAAGCATTACGTCCTCCATTTCACATAACTGTCTAAATACAAATAGGTGTGCTCCCTCCCCCCGCGCCTACAAGGTAGCCGGACCTGCAACCCACCAGCAGGTCAGGCCCAGCAACCTGGGAGTGGCAAAGCCGCCCCACGCGCCTGCAAGGTAGGCGCACCTGCTACCAACCAGCAGAACAGGCCCAGCGGCCTGCCGATGTGGTAGGCACAGTGCCCCAATTGGAGGAGGAGCAGAGCCCCTGCCCGCACCTGCGCGGGAGACTTTGCAACTATACAAGAGTAATACAAATATATAGGGGGAAAATTCAACAACACAACAGTCTCAGTAAGCAGAAAGAAACGCGAACAGTATGAAGAGACAAGGAAAGAAAGGACCACAAGCAATGCAGTTCAACTCAACGTTAGAAGAGGTAATATCTGCAGCAGATGGAATGTCAGATAAAGAATTCAGGAGATACATGCTTCAGATGATCTGGAGTCTCAAGGAAGACATTAGACAGCAAAATCAGACAATGAAAGATCTCTTCAACAATGAAATACATAAACAAATCCAGGAAGCAAAAGATCAACTATACAGGGAGATAGAGGTTATAAAAAACAAACAAACAGAAATCCTAGAAAGGCAGGAAGCAATAAACCAACTTAAAAACTCAATTGAGAATACTACCAGCAGAGTAGAACACTTAGAAGATAGAACATCAGACAATGAAGACAAAGTATTTCAACTTGAAAAGAACATAGACAGCTCAGCAAGACTGTTAAGAAACCAGGAGCAGAACATCCAAGAAATATGGGGTAACATTAAAAGACCAAACTTAAGAGTCATTGGGATACAGGAAGGCACAGAGCTCCAAACCAAAGGAATGAGCAATCTATTCAATGAAATAATTCGAGAAAACTTCCCAGACTTGAAGAACGAGACAGAATCCCAAATCCTAGAAGCCTACAGGACGCCGAATGTGCATAATCATAAGAGATCCACACCTAGACACATTATAATGAAGATGCCCAACATACAGAATAAGGAGAGAATTTTAAAAGCTACAAGAGAAAGGAAGCAGATTACATTTAGGGGTAAACCAATCAGGATAACAGCTGATCTCTCAACACAGACTTTGAAAGCTAGAAGATCCTGGAATAACATATTTCAAACACTGAAAGAAAATGGGTTCCAACCAAGAATTGTGTATCCAGCAAAATTAAGCTTCAAGATGGAAGATGAAATTAAAACCTTCCACGATAAACAAAAGTTAAAAGAATTTGCAGCTAGAAAACCATATCTCCAAAAAATCCTCAGCAAAACATTACAGGAAGAGGAAATGGAAAATAACAATGAAAACCAACAGTGGGAGGTAGGACAGTAAAGGGGGGAAAATAATCAAAGAGGAAAACAAACCATATTCAGTAACATAAATAAACAAATATGGCTGGAAGGATAACCCATATCTCAATAATAACCCTAAATGTTAATGGCTTAAACTCACCAATTACGAGACACAGGCTAGTAGAATGGATCACAAAACATGACCCAACAATATGCTGCCTACAGGAGACGCATTTGATAGGAAAAGACATACATAGACTGAAGGTGAAAGGTTGGGAAAAATCATATCACTCATATGGACTTCGGAAACAAGCAGGAGTGTCCATACTCATATCAAATAAAATAGATTTCAAGCCAAAGTTAATCAAAAGGGATAAAGAGGGACACTACATACTGCTCAAGGGAACCATACACCAACAAGACATAACAATCATAAATATATATGCCCCAAACAATGGTGCAGCTATGTTCATCAAACAAACTCTTCTCAAGTTCAAGAGTCTAATAGACTACCATACAATAATCATGGGAGACTTCAACACACCTCTCTCACCACTGGACAGATCTTCCAAACAAAAGTTGAATAAGGAAACTATAGAACTCAATAACACAATTAACAACCTAGACTTAATTGACATATATAGAATATACCACCCAACATCAAGAAGTTACACTTTTTTCTCAGCAGCACATGGATCCTTCTCAAAAATAGATCATATATTATGTCACAGGGCAACTCTTAGACAATATAAAGGAGCAGAGATAATACCATGCATCTTATCTGACCATAATGGAATGAAACTGAAAATCAACGATAAAAGAAGGAAGGAAAAATCATGCATCACTTGGAGAATGAACAATAGGTTACTGAATGATCAATGGGTTATAGAAGACATTAAGGAGGAAATTAAAAAATTCTTAGAGATAAATGAAAACACAGACACAACATATCGGAATCTATGGGACACATTGAAAGCAATTCTAAGAGGAAAATTCATTGCATGGAGTTCATTCCTTAAAAAAAAGAAAAAAACAACAAATAAATGATCTCATACTTCATCTCAAAATTCTAGAAAAAGAAGAGCAAAATAACAGCAAAAGAAGTAGAAGGCAAGAAATAATTAAAATCAGAGCTGAAATTAATGAAATCGAAACAAAAGAAAGAATTGAAAAAATTGATAAAACTAAAAGTTGGTTCTTTGAAAAAATAAATAAGATCGACAGACCCTTAGCCATGCTAATGAAGAGAAGAAGAGAGAGAACTCAAATTACTAGCATACAGGATGAAAAAGGCAATATCACAACAGCCACTTCAGAAATACAGAAGATAATCAGAAATTATTTTGAATCCTTATACTCCAATAAAATAGAAGATAGTGAAGGCATCGATAAATTTCTTAAGTCATATGATCTGCCCAGATTGAGATAGGAGGATATAGACAACCTAAACAGACCAATATCAATTGAGGAAATAGAAGAAACAATCAAAAGATTACCAACTAAGAAAAGCCCAGGACCGGATGGGTATACAGCAGAGTTTTACAAAACCTTTAAAGAGGAACTAATACCAATACTTTTCAAGCTATTTCAGGAAATAGAAAAAGAGGGAGAACTTCCAAATTCATTCTACGAGGCCAACATCACCCTGATTCCTAAACCAGACAAAGACACCTCAAAGAAAGAAAACTACAGACCTATATCTCTAATGAACCTAGACGCAAAAATCCTCAATAAAATTCTGGCGAATCGGATACAAAATCATATCAAAAAAATTGTACACCATGATCAAGTAGGATTCATCCCTGGGATGCAAGGATGGTTCAATATACGGAAATCAATGAATGTTATTCACCACATCAATAGACTTAAAAATAAGAACCATATGATCATCTCGATAGATGCAGAAAAAGCATTCGACAAAGTACAGCATCCCTTTTTGTTCAAAACTCTCGAACAAATAGGGATATCAGGAACATACCTCAACATTGTAAAAGCAATCTACGCTAAGCCCCAGGCTAGCATCATTCTGAATGGAGAAAAATTGAAGGCATTCCCTCTAAAATCTGGAACAAGACAGGGATGTCCTCTCTCACCACTTCTGTTCAACATAGTTCTCGAAACACTGGCCAGAGCAATTAGACAGACAAAAGAAATTAAAGGCATAAAAATAGGAAAAGAAGAACTTAAATTATCACTATTTGCAGATGACATGATTCTATACCTAACAGACCCAAAAGGGTCTACAAAAAAACTACTAGAACTAATAAATGAACTCAGCAAAGTGGCAGGATATAAAATCAACATGCATAAATCAAAGGCATTTCTGTATATCAGCGACAAAACTTCTGAAATGGAAATGAGGAAAAACACTCCATTCACAATATCCTCAAAAAAAATAAAATAGTTGGGAATCAACCTAACAAAAGAGGTGAAAGATTTATACAATGAAAACTACAGAACCCTAAAGAGAGAAGTAGAAGAAGATCTTAGAAGATGGAAAAATATACCCTGTTCATGGATAGGCAGAACTAACATCATCAAAATGGCGATATTACCAAAAGTTCTCTATAGGTTTAATGCAATGCCAATCAAAATCCCAATGGCATTTCTTGTAGAAATAGAGAAAGCAATCATGAAATTCATATGGAAAAATAAAAGACCCAGAATAGCAAAAACAATGCTAAGCAGGAAGTGTGAATCAGGTGGTATAGCGATACCAGACTTCAAACTATACTACAGAGCAATAGTAACAAAAACAGCATGGTATTGGTACCAAAACAGGCGGGTGGACCAATGGTACAGAATAGAGGACACAGAAACCAACCCACAAAACTACAACTTTCTTATATTTGATAAAGGGGCTAAAAGCATGCAATGGAGGAAGGATAGCATCTTCAACAAATGGTGCTGGGAAAACTGGAAATCCATATGCAACAAAATGAAACTGAATCCCTTTCTCTCGCCATGCACAAAAGTTAACTCAAAATGGATCAAGGAGCTTGATATCAAACCAGAGACAAGGCATCTGATAGAAGAAAAAGTTGCCTACGACCTACATACTGTGGGGTCGGGCTCCAAATTCCTCAATAGGACACCCATAGCACAAGAATTAATATCTAGAATCAACAAATGGGACTTGCTCAAACTAAAAAGTTTTTTCTCAGCAAAAGAAACAATAAGAGAGGTAAATAGGGAGCCTACATCATGGGAACAAATCTTTACTCCTCACACTTCAGATAGAGCCCTAATATCCAGAATATATAAAGAACTCAAAAAATTAGACAATAAGATAACAAATAACCCAATCAACAAATGGGCCAAGGACCTAAACAGACACTTCTCAGAGGAGGACATACAATCAATCAACAAGTACATGAAAAAATGCTCACCATCGCTAGCAGTCAGAGAAATGCAAATCAAAACCACCCTAAGATATCATCTCACTCCAGTAAGATTGGCAGCCATTATGAAGTCAAACAACAACAAGTGCTGGCGAGGATGTGGGGAAAAAGGGTACACTTGTACATTGTTGGTGGGACTGCAAATTGGTGCAACCAATTTGGAAAGCAGTATGGAGATTTCTTGGAAAGCTGGGAATGGAACCACCATTTGATCCAGCTATTCCCCTGCTGGGTCTATTCCCTAAAGACCTAAAAACAGCATGCTACAGGGACATTGCTACATCGATGTTCATAGCAGTACAATTCACAATAGCAAGACTGTGGAAACAACCTAGATGCCCTTCAATAGACGAATGGATAAAAAAAAATGTGGCATTTATACACAATGGAGTATTACTCTGCATTAAAAAATGACAAAATTATAGAATTTGGAGGGAAATGGATGGCATTAGAGCAGATTATGCTAAGTGAAGCTAGCCAATCTCTAAAAAACAAATGCCAAATGTCTTCTTTGATATAAGGAGAGTAACTAAGAACAGAGTAGGGAAGAAGAGCATGAGAAGATGACTAACATTAAACAGGGATGAGACGTGGGAGGGACAGGGAGAGAGAAGGGAAATTGCTTGGAAATGGAAGGAGACCCTTAGGGTTATACAAAATTACGTACAAGAGGAAGTGAGGGGAAAGGGAAAAATAATACAAGGGGGAGAAATGAATTACAGTAGAGGGGGTAGAGAGAGAAGAGGGGAGGGGAGGGGAGGGGAGGGGGGATAGTAGAGGATAGGAAAGGCAGCAGAATACAACAGACATGAGTATGTCAATATGTAAATCAGTGGAAGTGTAACTGATGTGACTCTGCAATCTGTATACGGGGTAAAAATGGGAGTTCATAACCCACTTGAATCAAAGTGTGAAATATGATATATCAAGAACTATGTAATGTTTTGAACAACCAATAAAAAAATAATAAAAATAAAAATAATTTAAAAAAAGATTATTTTAGTAGGTATCCTTTTAATTCATTCAAATAAGGTATTAGCGTCAATTTCACAGCAGTTATAGAATAAAGTAGCATTGATCTCTACCCTTAAATATGTTCAAATCAGAGGAGAGCTTGATATTTAACAAATAATCACAGTAAAGGATAGAGAGTATGATGTAAATCAAGTCCAGGGAATGGTGGGAACCAGGCGCTGGTGAAGCACATTGAATATAAAGTAAGACAAGATCTCCTTGAAGATGTGATGTTTAAGCTGAAACTCAGTAGTGTTTTTAGCATTTTGACTCAGATCTTCTGAGCCCTGCCACTGGATACAACATAGCTTATATGGCTACAGAAATCCAAGCACCACAGTATTTCCAGGTGCCTTGGATATTACACTGAGGAAAAAAGCACAGAAAGGAAAGAGCCCAGTCAGGGGTTAAGAAGTAGAAGAGGGGTGGGATAGAAGAAGAATAAGGAAACAGGAGAGATGAAAGAGAAGGAGAAACTGGAGGAGAAAGGGAAGAAGAGGAAGAGGAGAAGATAAAGGAGAAGGCAGAGGGGGATTCAAGAGACACCTCTGAAAAAGTCTTGATTCAAGGGACCTGAAGACAAAATTCAAATATGACAGCCTCTGGTCTCTTCCAGGTGCTTTTTTAAATACATTCTTTTGCCAGGCATAGCGGCACAACCTGTAATCCCAATGGCTCCGAAGGCTGAGGCAGGAGAATCATGAGTTCAAAGCCAGCCTCGGCAATTTAATGAGGCTCTAAGCAACTCAGTGATACCCTGTCTCTAAATAAAATACAAAATAGGTCTGGAGATGTGGCTCACTGGTTGAATGCCCCTGAGTTCAATCCCCAATATCCACTCCCCCCCAAAATGTACCCTTTTAGTTTTGTAAAGAAGTATAATTGACATACAATAACTTGGACATATGTAAATATACAACTGATTAGTTTTGACCTATATAGATCCTCATGAAACTATAACCACAATAAAGTAAATGAACATATATATCACCTACCAAAATTTCTGAGTATCCCTTTGCCATCCCTCACCCCTGTCCCAAGAGAACCAATCATCTCTTTCTGTGCACTTATTTTCATTAGAATATAATGTACATGGAATAATATGGTATATACAATCATCTATGGGAAAACACTAGTTTTTCACTAGGTATAAGGATTCTGAGATTAATCCGAGTTGTTGTAGGTATCAGTATTTTATTCCTTTTTATTGTTAAGTACTATTCAATTATATGAATAGACTATAATTTATTTATACATTCACTTATTGATGGTCATTTGGGTTGTTTCCAGTTTGGGACTATTACAAATAAAGCTGCTATGAACAAGTATTTGTATAGACATAAGTTTTCATTTATCTTGGGTTGAACAACTCGGAGTAGAATATCTGGATCTTATAGTTTACCTTTAATATTTTATAGAAATTGACAAGCCACTTTGCAAAGTGGTTGTGTGATTTTTACATTCTACCTCCCCCATACTTGGTTGATTAATCTTTTATTTTTAAACATCCTTATCTAGTGGTATTTCTAGTATCTAGTAGAATTTATTGATTTTAATCTGACATTAAGCATATTTTCATGTGTTTATTGCCTCCTTTGGTGAAGTATCTTTTCAAATCATTTTACTATTTTAATTGAATTGTTTGGTTTTTTACTATTTTGTTCTGGAAGTTTTATATATATTTTGGATGAATGATATGTTACAGATATACAATTCTTAACAGGGTAAATTCTAACATTTTTTTTTGCCTGTCTCAGGTAGAAAACAGACTACTTAGAGTATTTTATGCTCATTTAAAATAATATAAAATACAGGAAAGGAACAACAATAAATTCAGAAATGTTTGTTAGAAATAAATATAGCCATATATATGAACCTATGTAGAGATTTTAAACTATGTTTGATAGATAGACAGATATGAAATGGAAAAGAAAAGTCAAAGTTATATCTACCATTGGAATAACAAATATATTTGGCAAAAAGTGAGAGGTTGCTGCTGTTAAACTGCTACCTTCACTTGCCTTAATTTGGCCTGTGTCACCTTACTCTGTGACTGATCATGGATAGTTGTCTACAGTTCACTTCATTAGCTATTAATGACTTGGTTAAAATTTCCTGTTGTTCAACCCACACAGCCTTCTAAAGATCCATTTTAAGCTCCTATTAAAGACTACACAGGAAAAAAGATTTACTATTTATGGAACAACCTTGAGTGTATTTTCTGGCAGGCATCTTCAGAGGCAAGTATTGCATCAGCTGTGGTCCAGGATTTCAGTGCCTAATCTCACCAAATAACTCCTCCACAAGCAATTGACATGCATGTATGGGTTAAGACTATTCTAATCATTTTAATGGAGAAGTAGAGAAAATAATCTGTTTCCTCCCTAAAGTACAGAATAGTATATAAGAGTAATCAATAATACAGTGAAAGGACCATGTAGTAATTCAGATAGTTTTATGATCATTTCCTTCCTCAAATAAAAATTAGAGGTCAAGGAAAATATTTTTTTAGGGAAGAAATTCAAATTGGCCATATACCACAACACTAAGGTCTGTAAATTTACATTTGTACACAATGGAATTTGAAATCCCATAGCTACCTGAGAAAAATATGGATGAAAAGACCTAACATTAGGCCCAGGTGTAGCTCACTGGTAAAGTGCTTGCCTAGCATTCGTGAGGCCTTGGGTTTGATCCCAGCACCACAAAATCAATCAATCAATCAATAAAAGGACAAATCTAACATTTATTAAATACTTCAAGTTATCATTATTGTAATTAAGAGGTTTTACATATGAATTCCATAAATCCATGACCTGGTTTACATTCCGCTATGCATGTTTATGCAGAATAATGGGCACATATTAAAGAAACAAATGAAAAGCACAAAAACGATTCTGCAGTGCTATTTAGTCCTTCACTGAAACAGTTATTTTGGATAGTTCTGGCATTTCTCTAGCTACCATTGTTTTGCATTCCTCTCTTTTTAGTTTTATTTTAAAGTTTAATTTTAAAGAGAAATAAAACAATCTAACTCCTCAATTATCTGCATTTCTTTTTTTAGTGAAATTTTGATATCAAAACATTCACTATGTTATTATAATGTAATATTATCATCTGGCCAAGTGAATGAGTAAACAAACCAAATGCACACTTCCAAAAAATACACCAAATGCACATTTTTCAAAAATAATATCCATGAAAAAGTGAAATTGCATCCTTCAATCATTCCCAACAACAGGAAAACATCCTGAATGAAAGACATCATTCAACCCCACACTCCCATAACAGTTTGTGCTTCAGAAAAGGGTAATAACTAATTTTGAAAACTATATTCAATCTGTTTTTTTTGTCATTGTTATTGTTTGAATTATGAAAATATGTCTCCATTTTTCCATCAGAATTTGTGAACATAAAAGCTAGAATCTAACTGAAAGTTGGCTAATACAGCTGTTGAATTACGAAAGCCAAAATAAATATGGAGTTCAAGTAAGAAATTAAGACTTACAAAAGCTAAAGAATATTGTCAATAGTATAAAATCATATATTTTTACTTGGAAAACCTAAAGTAAATATGATTCAGTTTTGAAAGGTAGTATACTAGGCTTTGGCCCAAGTTCCAGTACCCACCTTTATAAATGAGAATTCTCCATAACAAATATCTTCGATTACTCTAATGTTAAGCCTTTCTGCACCCAAGCAAATCAATCCTGAAAATTTTTTTTATGGGAATCCAGGTGCTCCAGAAAAAGAACAATGAGCTGATCTTTTTAACAAAAATACTTCTTTTTTTGTTGAACAATTATTTTTATGTAGTTAAAATGGTTATGTGTACCATTTTGTGTGTGCATATTTGTAGTCTTACCCTAAAAGTTTCATGTTTTATTAAGGGAAGAACAAGTTTGCTGTTTATAGCAACACTGTGCAGTTTATAAATATTTACTGAAAGAATGACTCCTTAAGAAACAAATTCTAGTGAAATGATGAAAATCTAAATTAACCTTTAAAATATTTGTGCCAAGATCAAACAAGCACATCAACTAGAGACAAATCTGAGCAGACTTTGAAGGCCCAGTCGGTGAGTAATACAGTGGCGTGTGTGAGTGAAGACATGATAAAACGTTTATGTAAGGTCAGCCCTGAAGAAGAAGAGTGTAGGGATAGTCTCATCATAATGGGGACACTAATCTTCTGCCAGAGTAGAAGGAGACCTGGCTTCTGAGTGCTCAGGCAGTGACTTCTACATCCTTCTTGTTCCGTCCCCTCTGTTTCATTCATCTTAGTCCAATATATTCACACTCTAATCCTGTTGTGCCCAATGACTACATATGCATAAAATATTTTACCATATTGAAAGCTATTAAAAATTCATACTTAATTTAACCTTTGGCTATAAGAAATACTTATCTGTTTCTTGGGTGAAACAGTATTTCTTTGTACCAAGCCCAACCACTTGGAATCTCACTCATTCCTTCATTTTTGGAGGAAACTATTTCCCCTGTTGACTAGTGATCATGAACTAAGACTTTTCTGGTCTCTTCCTGCAGAATTAACACTGTACCCAACTTTCCTTTTTCTGGCATCACTCTTCAGAGTTGGGACACAAAAGCGCCCTGTGCTCAGCTTCCGCATTTTATTAAATACTTCCTTTTGTGGGTTCCCTCATGATTTCCATAAGAGAAGCCAATAATTTTTTCCCAAAATCTTTCTGTCCAAACTCACTATTTCTATCATTGACCCGAGTTTCACATGCATTTGCCAATGTTATTTCTCCACTGATAGAAAAGTAAATGTTTATATACTCTTTCTAAAAAATCACTTTGATCCTGCACAGAGATCTTAATTTCACAAACTTCTTGACTCAGGCCTTTTCTAGATGTTCCCTTATATGTGACTCATCTTCTCTGATGCTTAGATTTTTATTTTCCTCTCTATGTATATTATAAATCCCCAGGGTCAGGACTTGGGTAGGGAACTCTGTTGTATTTATTTCCATCTATACTATTGGCACATAATAGGTGATCAGTTAATGGTCACAAATAAATAATCCCATTACAACACAGAACATCATTGCACTCATTAGAAACTAACCACAAACTACATTTATTATTGAATGTTTTATTGTCTGAAAAAAAGATAAATTTAGAAATTTAATTAATTAAATTGTTGCTGGCAAAGAAAGTACTGTATGAAAATCTGATTAGGGCTTCCCAAATTCATGAAATATGATCCTCTGATATTCTGTTACCTTGCTGGATTTCAGATCCTTATCATTTGAATAGATACTCATAGCAAAATAAAAGTAAGCTGGCTAAACTAAAACAAATTATTTTTCTGAAAAATGAATAACCAGACCATTTAAAGGATGGAAAGATCCCCAGTTCAATTTAATAAATCTAATGGCACCAAATGATTTGCTTAACACATGAGGACATAGTCAACAGATAACCTTTTTGGCAAAACATATGTGAATATTTTGCTATACTGAGTTTGTGTGGAAATTATAACTCTTTTTAGTCATAAAACTTCCTTTATTCACAAAACTTTTAAATTACCCAATATTTGTTTGCAGTAAAACTGTAACTTAGTAGGGGTACACTGTACTTTGTCAACAAGTCCAGTAAAATCAAATAAATACCAAAGATTTCATATATTATTGATTTTGATTATACAGGTTCAGGTGTCATCATTTTGAACATAAATTGCAAAAACATAACAGCATGCAGAAATGCATACTGTACTATATTTAGCCTATCATGTGGTTGTTACAGCTATCATTGGCATAATAATGATTTGAGGTATTTCCTCCTTTGTAAATTTCTGAGAACTCATTAGGTAGAGTATAGTTTACATTTTATGGGCAAGGAAGTAATTTCAGGAAACACAGTTTGGAGAGGCAAAATCTCCTAAAGTTCTAATATTGGTTAGAGGAAACATCAAGGAATACAGAAGGCATTTAATGTACTTAAAAACTGATATCATGTTTTCAAAGAAAATGGTAGAAAACGCACATGTGAGTTTGAATACCAGGGAAAGGAATATAAACATTAATGAAATAAAATTCAGAAGAACTCTGACATAAAAAAGGGGAAAGGAATAAATAGCCGATCAACTAGCAAAAAGGAAAGAACAATGGAAGGGAGGAAAAGGAAGAAATCTCAGAGTAACTTGGTAATATACAGGAATAACATCAACTACTTAAATTGCATACTAAAATATGAAAGTGCTGAATTATCCCCCTAAAATATAAGATTGTTATTTTGGATGAGCACAATATAAACAATTGACATATGAAGGCTGAAAATACTGTAATGGGCCAAAAGATAGTCGAAAACTCAAACCACATGAAAGTTGGATGGTAATGTTAATATCAGATGCCACAATGAAATAATAGGACAAAAAAAAAAAAAAAGATTAAGTGACAGCCTATAATATGAAAAATATCAAGATAATTTTCATAAAAATATAACTTTTGTAAACATATTCACCAAAGAACATGGCAACTAATTATAAATATCCAAAATTTATCCAAAATATGGAGAAGCTGAAATCCATACAAAAGATTAAAAGGGTGAATAAATATTTATCATTAATGTTGGACTAACTCATGCAACATAACTTCTAACAAAAAATGTAATTGAAATATCACTTAAAATAACCAGACCATTTAAAGGATGGAAAGATCCCCAGTTCAATTTAATATCCTGATAAAGATGAAAGCAGTATGAACAGAAAAGTCTGTGTACTAAATGTCACTATTGACTACAGAGGCAAACATTCTAAATTAAACTAGAAGCTGGACACGGTGATGCATGCCTGTAATCCCAGCGACTCAGGAGCCTGAGGCAAGAGGATCACAAGTTTCAAGCCAGCCACAGCAATTTAGGGAGGCCCTAAGCAACTTAGCAAGACCCTGCGTCAAAATAAGAAATAAAAAGGGCTGGGGATGTGGCTCAGTGTAACAGTGTAAGCATCCCTGGGTACACGCCCACACACACACAAAAAAGAAAAGAACCTAAAATTTAGTAAATTTCGGGAGGAAATACTCAACTCATAGTGATAAGAAAAAAGCACGCACTTTAATTTCATTTCATCTAGGCTGCCACTAATTGTAGAGCACATCATGATTTCATAGATAACAAAGTGTGGAAATAGCATTCATAGCATCCTAGATCCAATGAAATATGATATGAAATGACTAGAAATAAAGCATCAAAAACAAACCCAACCCCAAAATAACCAAAGGTATAAAATCTTACAAATACCTGGACACATCCTTGGATCTATGATGTTGGAATCCATTAGTATGGTTCTCTCGCAAATTCTACCATACAGTCATGTTGGAGAATCATTGCCTTTAAAGGTAGAAAAGGATGGGGTAAGGGTAGAGTCAGTTTCATCTTTATATACTTTTATATTAAAAATGTGTCACTTGCTGGGTTGTGGGTCAGCAGTAGAACGCTCATCTAGCACGTGCAAGGCCCTGGTTCAATCCTCAGCACCACATAAAAATAAATAAATGAAATAAAGGTGTTGTGTCCAACTACAACTAAAAACTAAATATTTTCCTAAAAAATGTGTCACTTAAAATTTTAAGTCCTACTGGGATAGGGAGCCGGAGCATGGGAGGGATAGACGAACTCTAGATAGGGCAGAGGGGTTGGAGGGGAAGGGAGGGGGCATGGGGTTATTAATGATGGTGGAATATCATGATCACTATTATCCAAAGTACATGTATGAAGACACGAATTAGTGTGAATATATTATGTATAAAACCAGAGATATGAAAAATTGTGCTCTATATATGTAATAAGAATTGTAATGCATTCCACTGTCATATATAAATAAAAGTCATATATAATATATAAATATATATAGATAAATATAAATAATGTCATATATACTTATTAAAGTAGGCATCATTTAATTGAATTTGAAATAGAAGTTTTTAAACATTTAATACTATGTGGAAAGAATCAAACTGGGGGTATATGTTAGCAATATTAGAGCTGTTTAGGACAATTTTAAGTTAAAGGAAGGCAAGAAAAGGCCACAAGTAAATGAAGGGCTAGAGAGGGAAACAGGTTTCAAAGGCTCTAGGTTCACCCAAGGGACTTGGTCCTTCCACAAGTTCCTAAATTACACATTGATGAGGGACATGGTTACTCCAACTTTTCATTTATCAAAATTGGAAATAGAATAATGGAGTTACCTAGAATTTAGGCCCTAACTTTTCATCAATCACAATAAAATATTAATTATTAAATCTTTTTGCAAGAGTCATCTAAAGGAAATTATGTTAAAAACCAAGAGAAAAAGGATTCCAGAGGAATAGAGACAAGAAAACAACATGTGGAAGAGGGGTAATAGAAAAATGTGTTAGCTTTATCCTACAGTAATTCATAGCTTTTACACCATCAGTTAGATAAAGAAATAATTCTCATATGCAAGCTTGGTTATACTTTAAAAATAGAGCGATCTACATGAAATTACTTCAGGAATACTTGGAAAGCTCATCTGAAAATGTATTTCTAATGTCTGAAATGTTTTCAACCGGAAAAAAAGTGCAGTTCATTTCATAATTAGAGGCAAATATCATAATGCACATACCCCTTGGGATAATTGCATGTTGAATAAAATTTATACTATTTTTTCCAAAGTAACATTAGATTCTTTGGTGATTATATATTATTAAGCTATAGATGTATTTTATATTTGTTGTGTATTCATATCTGTGATTTATACACAAAAATAGTAAAAAAAAAAATTTCTCCCCTGAGAAAATAAATAGGGAAGATATCCCTCCCACTGGTAATATTTATTTTATGGTAATATCTTTGAATGTTATTATTTGTAGTACATCTTACTATTATTCTAATTTGTGAAACTAGAATGGGTCACTAAAATTTGCTTTAATCCTTACAAAAACACTCAGTAGCATATTTATGAAGCTACTGTGGGTAAATCATTTAGATTAAGCAATTAAATAAAATGAGTCGATTTGGAGTTTTTCTGGCAGGAAGTCAATTGCTGGGATGCTTTTCTATCCTTCCCTCTACTCAACTTAAAAAAAAAATGTTCCATGCTTTTAGAAATAATCTACATATAATTAGTAAGGCAGTGGTATTGCAGTCACACCCTATTCTTATCATATATCTTGTTTAAAATAGAGAGTTGTAATTTCACAGAATCATAGTAAATCAAAGAGGCAATTCTTCTGCAAGACTGGGATCTTGTGACATTTGCATGTTTAACCAAATTTGCTGAAATGATTTCCAGAGTTATGCTGATCCTACTACATGTTTTAAAAATAAAAACAGAAAAAAATACTTTAAACAATTTCTTACATTTGTGTATACACATACAAACAGAAATGTTTCCAACTCCCTTAATAAAGCATTCTGTTCTTTCAAATGACGATTCTTGCTCTTAATACCATATAACTGAATATACCCTTTATATGATAGAAAAACAAGCTTTTTGCCACAACTTTGCTTCAGTTAGGAACAGGCAGGAAGTAGACATCTTCTGTCCAACCCTATTCACTCTATTCATCAATATTAATGTGTCTCTCTCCTACCAGCCCCAGGTTGACAGTATCCCTTCAGGCTTTTTAAAGAAAATAGAAATTAACAGGTAAATTTGTGTTTATTATTTATTTACTTATCTATCATATTTTTAAACATGTTTATTTATTTTCATCCTTACCTATGGGGGGGGGGTGCTCATGTTCCATATCTGAAACTTTAAAAGGACAAAATCTGAATATCATCTAAGTTATTTCATTAATTTTTCAAACTGCCATCAACTGACAGATTTAGAGCATGTAGTCAACCATCTGTGGTAGAACTAGGTACTCAGGCAAACATGGCTGGAATCTCACCACTTATCAACTTTATGACCTTGGAAAAGTTTGGAGAAGCTTTGTAAACCTTTGTTTCTGCTTCTGCAACACTGGAATAATAATGATTCCAAACTGCAAGGGTTGCAGCAAGGATTACAGAAGTGAGCTTAGGGAAACATCAGCATGTTAAAACATTCAAAAAGCTTTTGCTGCTGCTAACAATAGTACTCTGTTGCTCTTGGTTATTCTTTTCTTTTCCTCAGTAGTAACTAACATAATGTTTTGTACATAAGTATATATTAAATAAATGTTTTAGCTAATTACCAAATATAATTATAACTGTAAACTTGTTAGACTATTACCTTAGGTAAATACCTCCTTATTGTGCCTATCTAAATATTTTATCTTTCTTTTTCTAATTTTATTCTTTAAAGAATTAGGACTTGCAATGTCCCTGGAAATAAGGAGTTGAGATACACAGTTATTCCCACCTGGTACTGAGAATCTCAGTTTAATCAAGATTGGAAGTTGTCAAGAGCTCAGATGCCAATTCAGGCATCCAGCCATGTAAAATGAATATCTTGAGATGGGGCATAGAGAGATTTAGCAAAAAATATAGATTTCTGTTATGACATTTTCTAATTTTTATGAATCTCATAATTCAGCTATTTGCTATACAAATTGGCTACTTTTATGTCTTCCTAAAAATAGACTACAGAATCTAAAATGATGCTTCTCAGATAATATGCATGGATGAAATCCTAGGGGACTTTGCTTAAATGTAGATCCTGGTTTAATTATTCCATGATGGAGCCTGAGATGCAGACATGTGCGTGGGCTGATGCTGCTGTCTACAAACCATAGTTTGAAAGCAAAAGATCTAAGATCTTGTTGCTTGAGGTGAGTGATGAATATAATTGCTCTGAACCACTAAAAGAGGATAAGTTATATTTTTTTCAATGTAATTTCATCAGTCATTTTTTCCACTGGGCAAATTGTAAGCTCTTTCCCATATCTGACAAGAACTATGAAGTAAAAAATACAATAAACGATGCTGTACAAAAGAAGACAACAGGTAAATAGAGACAAGTCAACATAAATTAATGGGCAACTGTGAGTGGCAAACTGTGTTAGTCAGCTTTTAGTCACTGTGACAAATACCCAAAAAGAACAACTTAGAGGAGGAAAAGTTTATTTAGGCTCATGGCTTTAGAGGGTCAGTTCATGTTCAGTGGACTCCATGACTCTGGGCCTAAGATGAGGTAGAACAGGATGGTGGAAGGTCATGGCAGAGGATCACTGCTCAGCTCATGGTGACCAGGAGCAGAGAGATGGGGAGAGAACTCAGGGAAGACAAGGGCACATCTCAGCCATACCCCACCTGCCTACAGTTATTCCATTCAAACTGGGATAGACCAGTCATAGTTGTCATAATCTAATCATTTCACCTCAGACTATCCCTGTATTAACATAGGGACTTTTTAGGGATAACTCATATCCAAGCCATAATACAGACTTTTTTTTTAGCTTTCAGTAACAACCCTAGGGAGAAAACAAAATGCTGTACTTGGAAGAGACTATTCAAAAGTCAGTTTTAGTTAAAAAAATGAAAAAAGGGAAATGGATATTAATATAAAACATTAAATGAAAAGTTAGAAAACTGTAATGTTTATGATAGACATAGACTAATCTTGATATATATAAAGATCTTAGATATGAAGGAATCCGATTTTAAAATCACCAAATGATTTGAACTGTTTGCCCAGTAAAGAATAAGCACACTTATATTTATCATATTAGTAAATAAAGAATTGTACACTTAAAATATTCTTCAACTGATAAATTCTGAAAAATTGTACATTTAAAATATTCTTCAACTGATAAATTCCATTCACAGTACCATGAAATATGTAGGAAAATTAACATTATTAGACAATCTGCTTTACACAATCTTTAAAAATAATTCACTAACCTATATCAAGGACCTTAAAATATCCATTTTTTCATAAGAGCATTAAAGGTATACTATTTAAAACTTGAGGTTTTTCTCTTCTTTTTTAAACTAGTGCATTTGATGATTATATATAATATTAGAATTCATTATGCCACATTTGAACATGCATATCACATAATTTGATCAGTCTCATTCTCCAGTATCTTCCCTTTCCCTCCCCTCCTTCCTTCCCTGATCCACTTGCCCTACACTAATGATCTCCCTTCTATCATTGTGATTTTAATTAGTGAAACACACATACATGATTCACTGGGGTATGTATATTCATACATGGACATTGGAAAGGTTTTCTCTTCTCAGTCCTGTCTAGTTGTTACTAATTCTCCATCTTAGGATTTGATGTAGTCTGCATTTATGCTCTATTTGACTTTACTGAAAGAAAAAATAGGTTTTTTTAAAGTTTTAATTCTTAAAAAGTGTAGTATCAGATGATGTAGGTAACCCCTCACACCCTCTGCCACTTTTTGTTCTGGCCATTAATGCATTAACCAACAGCATTCAGATATACCCTGACAATAAGCTCTCTCCACTCCACTCTGAATGTTTTCTGATTTGGAGGTTCTGTGCAGCTGCTATGTACAATGCCTGAAGGAATACATACTGTGTCTCTGATGTTTTTGAAAACCTTGATACATGCAGGAGTTATCATGTGGCAACCTCAGGTCAACAGGAAACAACTGTGTAAACATTCATCTGAAGCTGCTGATCTATCCAGTGCAACTATGTAATTCCCAGTAATTCCCAGTCTGCCAACCATAGAAACCAAATGCCATGTCTTTCATAACAACATCCCTAAAGAAGCCCAGCTATTCACTTTGTGGCAGGTTATCAGACTGAAATACATCCACACAGGAGGGTTAGCAATTTTCTCTTCCCAGAATTAAAAGCAGCTCTAGGAAGTTTTCCTTTCCTATTCACAGAGCCTCTTGATGGAACACAATAGAAAAGCATACAGGGTGCCTGATTTACTGGCATGCAATCTTCTATAATCTAAGATCAGATTAAATGACCCAGTCTTAGAAAGAAGTAAGGCACTAAAGGCCTGTACCTGTGCCACTGTGCAATTCCCAGGTCCTGTCACACAGTGCCTCATATTGGAGGCAGCTGGCCTAAATACTCTTGTCCATTATATTTTTTCTTTTCATTGACTCCTCTGTATGTATTATCTTTCTGGGCCAATTTTGCTCCAGCTGTAAAACAGGATTATCAATTTAGAACTCAGAGAGTATGAATGAACATTAAGTAAAATTGTCAGGAAAAATATAAGTAATTAAACACTACAAAACACCAGTTATATAGTACTCATATTTAACTATAATTATTCATTTTGTCATTATTGTGTTCGTGTACTGGTGCACTTGTTTAATTTTGTTATATCTTCTGTCTGTATACATTGCCCTTTCTTTGAAGAAGGATTCACTGTTTATCTTCTATCAACATGTATAGCAGCACTTTGCACATGAGATATCCACAAAAGTGTTGGCAGGGTAACAAATGCTGCTACAGGGTTGATTATAACATTTACAAATGGAGTTGTGAAGTTTACATACAGAATTTTAAAATTTAGAGATCAGTCCTTAACTTATTTATATGCTTAGCTGAGAGAACTGCTGAACCAAAGACCCTCTTACCCTTTACTCAACCCACCACCAATTTACATACATATGCATACTGAAGTGAGCTGGTAAGCCTTCTACAAAATATAATCCAGACACGGCTTCTCTAAAAGACCTTTAGTCTTACAGACACAGTTGATCACATTCTCTCTGACTTATATTTAATGCCATCTACTTGACCCCTTGACTTCCTTTAGGACTCTTGGAAGGCAATGCTCATGACTTTTATCTTCACATTCCCAGTCTCCACCACAGAGCCTGACACATGTGAGAGTGTCTGCTAATGTTTATAAAACTGCAATAAATTAAATTTAATGGGAAGGAATTAAGTATATGCTTCTTATTTGCAAAACAGGAAAGTCTCAGGAATCTAATTTGATTGGGGAAAAATATGTACATGTATATAAGTTTTACATAATTTTATTATGATAATATTTGTGGTAATTTAACAAGAAACAAGAACTCACAAGGGTAATATATTACCATCAAGTGTCGTGTTAAAGGTAAAAAGAATTGCAGAGTGTTGTGGATTGAGTGTGTCCTATTGTCATGTTGTTGGCTCTGTGGCCACATCAGGAGGCAGGGACTAGTGGTAGGTGTTTGTGACATGGGAAAGAGCCTTCGTGAATGGATTAAAGGCTTTCTAGTGGGAACAGTTTAGCTACTCCAGGAATTTGGCCCCTTTTTTCTCTCTTTTGCATATATTCACGTTGGCCCTCCACTGAGTTGAAACTGCATAAGACCCTTATTGGCATCTTGCTCTTGGACTTCTCAGCCTCCAGTTGAGTGAATCAAAACAAACCCCTTTTCCTTATAAATTACTAAGTCTCAGTTATTTTATTAGAAAAATAGAAGATGGATTCAAACACATAGTACCTCCTGGATACAGTTCAGTCAACATCTGTTGTGTTGCCATTAGTTACTCCCCTCTGGCTGGTGTTCAACCATGATCAGCAAAAGAGTAGCTTGTATTCTTGATGACATTCTATTTTCTGACAGTATATTATAACTTAGCTGGCACTGGCTGTCCTAATTTAAATCAATTAGCACATCAGAACATTGTTTACTGAGCATGACAAATGTTTGCTTTAACTGTTTCACTTTCTTATCATTAATACAAAGAAGAAATTTGATGTACTAAGAAAATATAAGAAAATTAAACTATTTTAGATCATACTGAGCCCCAATCTCTTGATTTTTCAATTACTGATAGATTTCAATGCTTCTAATACTTTAATACTTCTAAAATTTCTCAAGTTAAGACACTAAAACACACATACAATAATTATCTGTTTATATATTTATTTTATTAAAATTTATTAACAAAACATTCATATGTATATTTTATATAATTACACATAAATATATAGCTAGGTTATAGATGTTGATGACAAATTAGTAGATTTTAAAACTATAAAAAGTATAGAGAGTTATATTATGCTCACAAGTGTATTAGTTTGGGCTAACATAAGAACTTTCCCTTCAATTTTTAAGTTCATGAATTAACTTAATTGTGTTTGTATAGGTAGGATGTTGGCAATTTAAAGAAAAAAGGTAGTTTCCATTAATCTCTTGTTCCAGGCTGTGCTCTAAAATTCTAAGTGTATTACATCCCCAGAACTTACCAACTCTCCTGCTTTTACTTGGGTTTGGTATTAAGAGAGACAGGGGTGGGGGTGGGGGAGTAGAGTTCTTAGTATTCCCTTAGTTTCCTTTATTCTGGATGCTATAGTACACCTTTCTTTTAATTTCTATATCTCTTATTAGGTTCTGACAATATCAGAGGATTTCCAGTTTCAAAATGATACACTGAATAGTCACACCAAAATTTTTGGTTTCTATTCAAAACTGACATTGCATGACTTTGGAGTTTATCAGTTTAAAACCAACCTTGTAAACATTATATAAAATAAATATTAATTAATACATGGCTATATTTAGAGGAGAAAAATGGATAAAGGGTTCTTAAACCAGAGGCAAAGCTATAAACTAAGGCTTCCATTAGTGCTAAACCTAAACCAATGAAATCACAGAGAAGGTGATTACACAAAAGGCCACAATGTCAGCAGATGGTTATAACCGTGGATATGTGATATTCCTTTGACTTGACAGGTATTAACCATCAGAGATGAGCCAGAAATGAGGCAGCAAATTTGTGAGCCAAAGAATTTACAACTAGTAACATACAGATAATACAGAAATACAGTAAGGAGTTAGAATATGTATGGTTAATATTTTTGAAAAGATAATAAAGATATATGTGCACATGACAAAAAGTTATTATGAAACAAGAACTGACAGTTATGGATAATAAGGATTTAGAGAACATAGTAATGACAATTTGAAACTAACAACAAAATAAGCTCATTGTAATTAGGGTTAAATAACAGACTAAAACTAGCTAAAAAACAAAATAGTGATTTGGAAGATTAGGCCTTTTTTTTAAGAGAGGGAGAGAGAGGAGAGAGAAAGAAAGAGAATTTTTTTTAATATTTATTTTTCAGTTTTTGGTGGACACAACATCTTTATTTGATTTGTATGTGGTGCTGAGGATCGAACCCAGAGCCCCATGCATGTCAAGCGAGCACATTAACACTTGAGCCACATCCCCAGCCCCAGATTAAGGATTTTTTTTTTTTTTTTTTTTTTTTTTTTTTTTGCTGGCAGTGCAAAGAGACACAGTTAATTCTCATTATTCACAGATTTCATTTGGGAGAAATCACCTACTACTCATTTATTTGTAACGCTAAATTCCACAGAGAACTTTTCTTGTCATACACAATCATGCAGGGTGGAGAAAAATCTGAGTCACCAAATGCCCATGATCCATGCTGGGGGTCAAACAAGGTAATTCTCTGGCTTTCACCTCATCTCTCATTCAAAAGCAACTTGGAGGTGATCCACTGTAGTACAAGAAGCTGTGTGGATAGAGTTAGACTCCCAACTACAGCACCTTTTATAGAGGTAGCTTTAGATAGTCTCGAACATTTCTGAACCTTGTTTTCTCTTTTGTAAAATAAAGAAAATAAAATCTAGCAGACTTTTTTTTTGGGATTTAAGAGATTATAACCTAAGTGAATTGTGCCTCAAAAGCAATGATTCAATATTTACTAATTCAGTGTTCCCAGAGAGCACATCTACCATGAACAACAAGAACTGACTCTAGAAATTTATGAAGAGAAATTAAGAAGGAGGATAAACCTGTAAGTTCAAAAATGTACCTAAATAAGATGTCAGATGGGATAAAAGAAACTATTTTAAGAAAGAATGGACAAGAATTTTTAAGAAATGAAGAAATATATGTTTCTACATATTGCAAAAGCTCACAAAATGCCAAGCAAAATCAAAAACAGTTAAAAAGAACAAGCAAGCAATAAAGTCTCACCTGTGAACACATTGTAAAGTTGCTTCCACACATTTAAGGTAGAGATACAATTATGAAGCCATAAAAGGATAGAATAGATCTAGTCCTCTAGGGTAGTTAGAAAGGATTATACAACACAGTGTAAATGATTTATGTGTTGTGATCAAATAGTGTAATTGTGAATTGAAAAGGGTGGGAAACAGAGACCTCTGGCTTGTGTGTGGAAAATAGACTTTAGTGAAGAAGAACAGAGCTGGAGTCACTACAGGATTTTGCCTTTTTTTTTTTTTTTTCTTTTTGGAAGTCTAGGAAATGAAGATCTGGGGATTGCAAAATTCAGAGTGGGAGGAGACAAAGAGAGATCCCTGCCCTTGACAAACTGAAGGTGCCGGTGGGTGATGAGTCAAAGCAGACGTGCCATCTGTCACACGTTCATGCAACTTTCTCCAGAATTTCTGACCCACATTTACCACTCCCTGCTCCAAAGTCTGAACCTATTCCAAGCTTCTTCTGATGTATCCCCCAAGGTAACTGGCATCTTGTGGAACTCACGTGAAAAACTCTGTAAAGCAAATATCTATTAAAGAGAATGAGGGACAGTGAAGATGGGTGATGGAATGTATGGGAAGAAAAGAAGAAAGAAATCAGTTAAAGCCAGCACATCAGCTAGACTACTCAAATATGGTTATGAAGAACTATTACTTGTTGTTTTTTTCTCTCTGAATAATGAAATTCCAATAATTTATGCAGTAAAAAAAATGTATGTTCTTCTGACATTGGACCTCAAACAAATATTAAAACATATTTATCAAAGTAAAGGCAATTAGCTTCTTGGCAGGTATGGAAACATTAATTGTGCATCTAAGTGACCTGCTTACTTCTCTTTTCTCGTATTTGGAATTCACCCAAAATATAACTGGCAGATAATTCTTTATAATTATAATGTTTAAGCCACTTCCCTGTACAAGGACTTAAATTTGTCCTGAAATGTTTCCAGCATCAACTGTAGCCCTTATTCCTGGATTTATGATACATAATTTGTTCTAATCATACCTTAATAATAATCTAGCCTACTCCTAAAGAATTTTATTCCATATAGTTCTCCTAAACAATATCCTCTTTGATCAAAATCTTAACTTTTCCCCTTATTCTATTCATGTCTCCAGGCTCAGAATAATGTTGCTTTATCTCTTCATAATGCTTTCCCCTATCTATCACTTAAACCTCAACCATTGTAAGAACTCTTCCTTCCTAGTGATCATCAGCCTTGAGGTCATGAGATAAGTGAGAGAAGGAAGATAGAGATCTGGTTTCAAGAATTTCAATAGAAAAATGTGGCATCTATACACAATGGAGTATTATGCAGCACTAAGAAATGACAAAATCATAGAATTTGCAGGGAAATGGATGGCATTAGAGCAGATTATGCTAAGCAAAGCTAGCCAAGCCCTAAAAAACAAATGCCAAATGTCTGCTTTGATATAAAGAGAACAACTAAGAACAGAACAGGAAGGAAGAGCATGAGGAAAAGACTACAGTAAACAAAGACGAATGGGGGGAGAGAAACGGAGAGAGAAGGGAAAGCATATGGAAATGGTAGGAGACCTTCAATGACACATACAATTATAAGAGGTTATGAGGGGCAAGGGGAAGGGAAAAAAAATGGAGAGAATTGAACAATAGCAGGGGAGGTAGAGAGGGAAGATGGGAGGGGAGGGGAGGGGAGGGGGGATAGTAGGGGATAGGAAAGGTAGCAGAATACAACAGTCACTAATATGGCATTATGTAAAAATGTGAATATGTAACAGATGTGATTCTGCAATCTGTATTTGAGGTGAAAATGGGAGTTCAAAACACAATTTGAGTCAAATGTATGAAAGATGATACATCATGAGCTATGTAATGCTTTAAATAATCAATAAAAAAATTTTAAAAAAAAGAATTTCAATAATCTAATTGGTCTTATGACTCTCCCATCAACAGAGCAAGCAATGAAATGGCCCAGCTGCAGTACAAATGCACTCCCATGCAGCATATAAGATTATTTTTTCCATTGTCATCAAAGTTGATCCCTCTATAATTTTCTCTCTGAAGTCTCATCTATGACTAATAGAGTCAGCATTAGTCATTAAAAACACATATCCATAGATTTTCAATATGCCCAGTGATCTTTAAGGCACTGAAATCCACTGGTGATCAAGAAAGACCCCATGGGAACCATGGTTGACAGGTGTGCATGTCCTGATTTACCTTGGCCCTAGTTTGCTTTGGCCCTGCCTTACTGTGCTGCTGGCCAGCACTGTCATGGTGGGCTCTGCAAACCTGTAGCATGTACTCGCTGCCTGCCCTCCAGCCTGCCAGGGCTGCTGCTTTGCTGCTGTGAGACAAGGGTTTGGCTCTAATATAAGGAAGTTCAAATTACTATTGGGTGGACCAACTTAGTGGATAAGAAAGTAACAGTGCAGAAATAATGCTTAATTGCAGAAGCATTGGTTAGGGCAATTTTAGCTCTAATTGGAGACCATAACATGGCTTCCCCTCTTCTGATTTACTTCCTTTCTACTACTCAAGATCTCCTTCATTCTTCAAGGTCTGTTAGATGCCACTGCTTTTATTAAGTTTCATCTTGTGTTTACAAACATTATCATAGTATGTAATATTTTATGACTCTTAAAATGTATCTGATTTTAGTTTTAAGTCTCCATCTAATTTGGCATTTCCTTTATACTGAGGAATAGAAGAATGATAGACAACCAAGATAGAATTTAGTAAATATTTGATCTGTTGCATTTAAACTGATTAGATATGCATTCTTAAATTAATTTGACTCATTTAACAAAATACAAAAATATCGCAATTTTTGCAAGTTATTTTTGTGTGAAGCATTAGAGAAGAAAATTATGCCTATTGCAACATTCCAGAAAGTAAAATTGAGAATTTTGACAATTTGCTTTTGGCTTTGTATTGTCTCTCTCTTTATAATGTTCTCCTTCCCAAAGCAGATTATATTCAGTAAAAGAAGTGAGCAAGGTTGCATTCAATCTGTTCAAACATGTTGAGAAAATAACATAATCCTACTAGGAAATCAGTACAAAATGCTGAATGACTATATTTGGCAAGATATTAAGCACAAAAGAAGGAAAAATATTAGAAAAATATCTCAGCTATGTAAGACCTAATATAAATGGGAACAGGAGTAAGATAGAACAGGCTAATAAAAATGATTTCTAACATCAATGGTTATTAACCTGATGAATGGAATGTAGGCAGACCCAAATGAATATAACCAATGGAACTTAAAGTTGATATTTTGCTTGGTTTTGCAGTTTCCTAATATCCAAACTCCTACTTCCTATTATCAGTTTATCTGCCTGTCATCAAAGCCCTATTATGTAGAGCTTTGATAAAAGGTAGTGCCCAGCCTCAGCAATGCCAAAGGGGATGATATTTCTTATTCCATATCACCATAGCAAGAGAAAGCTTGTAATCTGGAATTAATCAATTTGACTTTGGGGATCCTGACATAGTGAGTCTTGGTCGAATTCACTACCTAGTTTATATTCTCTGAAGTGGCCAGCTTCACATCATTAAAAGAATCTTGATATGCTTCCATTATCAAGCTTCTAGATCTCCCTTGGTCTTTGTCCATTTACCAAATCAGATTGTCCCCATTGCATGAACTTTGTGAGCCCCCAGTGTTTTCCAATAACTGTTTTGCTTTATTATGACCAAAATTTGGTTCTGATGTTTGAAAACAAGAAATATGATTAATACTTATCCAGGCAATATAAAATTTTATTTCCTCAGTGTCCAAACTCCCTTCAATACTTCCCAATCCCCTTTCCCTTTTAGTGGAGTTATCTTCTATGCTTCCTACATCACCTCTTCTTCATCCCCAGACCTAAGACTAGGATATCCTACACTTCTTCTAACTTAAAACCTTCCACTAGGGCACAAAACAATGAGAATACTGAAGCCCAAGTTAGAAGAGCTACACTTAATTTTAGTATTCTTTTTTTTTTTAATTTTAGTATTCTTAAAGCAAGATGATGTATATAAAAAGCATGTTCTCTTGGGCTGGGAGTATAGCTCAGTAGTATAGCACTTACCTGTATTGTGCAAGGCTCTGGGTTCAATCCAGTACCTGAAGAAGAAGAAAGAAAGAAAGAGAGAGAGAGAGAGAGAGAGAGAGAGAGAGAGAGAGAGAGAGAGGGAGAGGAAGGAAGGAAGGAAGGAAGGAAGGAAGGAAGGAAGGAAGGAAGGAAGGAATGAAGGGGGGGAGGGAGGGAGGGAGGAAAAAAAGAAAACAAAGTGGTATCTGGTATCTGATATTTTTAAGTGAATTATGGGGGAAGCCCAGAAATTGGTATCTTTTGCAAGAGTAACAGAATCAAGGAACTACTGTTCTATTGATAGGTGTACCTATGTGTCTCCATTTGACTTAAAAGAAAAAAAATTCCAACAATTCACAGTCAGATGGTTCTCTCCTCCTCTACACTTCACTTCCGTTTATCTCACAGACTGATTTCTTGTACAATATGTGATTTCTTTGGCCTTCAATGTACAGCTTGCTATGATTTGTCTGTGTCTTGCTGGACATTTCTTGTGAGCCTTTAAAGTTTATTTGTTTATCTCATTGAAGTTTCTTTCTTCTTTCAATCAATTTTAGAGCATTTTGCAAAGGTCAGTCTAGTCACTATAAATTTTCCTGCTCAAAGAGTCCTCCCTTTAAGATTGGAGAATGGCAAACATTTGTCATTGGCAACCACTTGCCAGAAAGTCCTGTTAATAACTGAAAAATGTTCACTGGTTCAGAAGCATATAGAGCCCACAAATGGGTGTTTCCTCTTACTCCACCAAAAATGTAGATGATGGAGAACAAAGCATTTTCAAAGCAAATTAAAATCAAGCTAATTTTTTTTTAAGAGAGAGTGAGAGACAGAGAGAGAGAGAGAGAGAATTTTGATATTTATTTATTTTTTCTTAATTCTCGGCGGACACAACATCTTTGTTGGTATGTGGTGCTGAGGATCGAACCCGGGCCGCACGCACACTAGGCGAGCGCGCTACCGCTTGAGCCACATCCCCAGCCCCAAGCTAATTTTTTAAAATAATCTTGTATTTGTTTTTCTAATAGAATTTCTGTATAGAAGATAAAAAATTAAAAACATTTTTACTAAAATTCATGTGATTTTCATATTAATTATATTATATAAACAATCCTAGTGGGGAATTGAAAATATAATTTTTAACCACAATGGTAATTTTTTAAAAAATCTAAGAATGTATTCATTTTTTTACCTATTATATATAATTCTCCCTGCCTTTCTTATACAACTACATGACAGAATAAAGCTTTGTAAACTATTTAAACACTCCAAAGCAGAAAATGCATGTAGTTATTATATATATGATGATATATATATACTATATATGATACTATATATATGGTACAAATATTGTCACAAAAATAATGCATCATTCAGTTTATTTGGCACTATTCTAAACATTGTGTGTGTGTGTGTGTGTGTGTGTGTGTATACAGAAAGGGAGTGAGAAAGAGAAGAGATGGATATAGAAAGAGACACTAATTTAACACTCAAAACCATCCTGTGAAAATCATATTATTATCCTCAATTTTCAGATGGAAAAGCTAAAGCACAAAGAATTTGAATAACCTGCCAAAGTTCCCCCAGATATTCATAAGTATTTTGCACAAGTGCAGCAAGAATTTCAAAAGAGTTTTTTAAATGAATTATATCAATATGCACAAACATTTTAGAAATGACCTTGGTATTTTAATAGTATCATAAGATGAATATACATTTTTCTCCTTATGAAAGTCAACAAAATATATGTGTGAGATTTCTTATATATTTTAAGAGGAATCTGTACTATTCTCACTTCGCCTTCACATCCTATGATTCCAAGATGATTGCCTGCATTTACGCAGATAGCAAAAATAGCCAACTGGAATGCCATGCAATTGCTGGAATTTTAATTGGCTGGGAAAGAGAAGCATAAAATAGCATTATAGTCAAAGCCAGCACAGATTTAAATCCAGTGACTATATAACTCTGTGATTTATGAGACTCCTCTCTGATGTGTGCTCCTTCTTCAGAATCCTTCACCAGAGAACAACACTTCTACATCTTTTCTTACCTCGTCTTAAATTCCTACATTTAACATCATTTTTAACATCACATCTTTTTACCAGATTTTTCTGGTTTAAGACATGAAAATCATGTTCATTATGTAGCACTAAATTTCTGATTAATATTAACCAGGAAATTATACTTCCAATAATTTTGTGATAAATTATTTTGGGCTACTAGACCATAACATTTAGCAAAGTCTTGGCAAAAAAATAGTTAAAAATATAAAATTTGATTTGTCACTTTTATTTCTGTCTTAAAATGAAATAATGATTGCCACTGTTGAATGAGCTACAAGAATACTCAAGCTCAACAGGGGACATACTGAGTTCCAAGAGATGTCCTTAAAGGGAAGAGAAGCCTGCTCTTTCTGTTTACTGAGCACCTACCAATAATGATTGCTTTCCATACTTTACAAGTTTACCCCTAACTGAAGCATGGAAGATTTGGTCCTAAGCATCTGAGACCAATACACCAATCCCAAATCTTAACTGGAGAGGAGGTAAAGGTACCTGGGTAGCTACATGAGGGTCCCAAGCAAAGGATGCCAGACTCAGTTGGGCACATAAATGAAGGCCTGTGGGCTGTGGTTCAGCACAAGGAGGTCAATATGAGGAAGCAGGAACATATTCAGAGAAAAAAGCCACTCTGAAATGAGATGTGTCCCAGACTCAGGGAATTTGACAGAGCGAGGAAAATTAAATAATTGTCACTTTTAGCTAGCTATATATAAGGCATTTAATTTTTGGCAAATTGTTTGCTATGAATTTCATTCTCATGGAATATTTTTCCACATGGAAGCCTTTTTTTAATTTGGAATAGCTTTCCTAATATCTTCCTACTCATTGGGCAAGTACAATTTAATGATTAGTGAGTTTGTGAGGCAAAAATGATCAAGCTCAGCTCACATACTTGGGGTCTCTCTCTTCCACACCTGTCTGCTTTTGGAAAGTGATTTACCTCATCTTTTCTTAATGACATAATAAATGGGTCCCCACTTGCCCCTAAAGAAGAAGACTGTGGTCTTGTGTCTCATGACCAGAAGCATGTATGTATTTACAGAATAAAACATTTGAAGGCACATAGTGGCTACTTATCAAAGTCCCATTATCTCCTTCAGTCTTAGCAGTTATAACACTAGCATTCTAAATTTTCCATTTGTCTTGTGTGTCTTCTTTTTTCAGTCCTATATCTGAGAGATGAAATGGATATGATTTACTCCCTAAAACCCTCATACCAGTCAATTTCTTTAGTTCTTGTAATAGTATGTGTAGTAGTATTAGTTTTCTGTTGCTGCCATCCAGAAGATGCCTCAAACCAGCAACAGCACATGGAACCTGACTTGCTTCTTCTCTACCTTTTTTTCTCTTATTCCTGGAGATCCAGTCCAGGGCCTTAAGCATGATAGGCCAGAGCTCTATCTCTGGGCTGCATGCTTTAAAGGTCTTGAGCCTTAAAGGTCTTGAGTGACTAGATTGGATGAATTTACATAATTCAGGACAACCTTCCAAACTTAAACCCAAGATATTAGTAAGCTGAATTACATCCTGAAAGACCCTTTTGTCATATAACGTAACATATTCAGGGGTATAACATCAGGGAGCCACAATCATAGAGGGCAAATTTCTGTTTGTCCCAGTTAAGTAGCTCCATTTTCACTTTGGAAATAAAAAAGTTGAGATTAAGAAAATATGAAGAACTTGCCAAAAATTACAAAGATAATAAATGGCAAAGCTAGAATTAAAGGCCAAGTCCATTTATGTTCAGGTTCAGTGTGCTACCTAGGATCCTAGAACTCCCTACCCCTCCCTCCATTCATACTGGAAAACAGATACAGTCTCTGTGTTGTCTACGTAGCTCAGAGGAACACACTCTGTATAACAGGGAAGACAAAGGCATGCTTATTGTACATCAAACACACCTCTTTCTCCACCTAATTTTTTTGTTGTTGTTCTACCTCCATTTCACAAACTTTCCCTCTTCCTCAGAAAAGAGAAACAGAAAGAGGGTAAAAGGCAGATTTAAAACAAAACAAACAAACAATTAAAACAAAAAAAAAATAAAGATATTGAAATACTCAGAATTACATACTCACTGTCACCTAGAATATTGGTTCTCACTGAATGATTACTTAAAAACTTACCCAGTACTTGTTGTTCTGTTGGCCTCATGACTTGAGTTATCTACATCATCTCTTCTGGATGAGTACTGATCATACCAAAAACAACTTCCCATAACATTCTGTCTGCATTCCTAGGCAGAGTCTGCTCATGGTTGACTAGGTCCCAAATAGACCATACAAACTGGCATTAAACCTCAAAACAGTCTTTAACCACTTTAATATGTAAATAATTTGGGACCAGAATTTTTGCTTGAGGTCAGTCCATCCCACTTTGTATCTCCTCCTGGTCCTATTTAACCACAGGCTTTAGTGAAAATTTCTGCCCCTTTCATTGTAGTGGCAATACAACTTTGCCCTGTCCTCCTTCTTCTGCTCCCTAGTCCCCATACTTGTTTGTTTTGTTTTCTTATTACACCTTTCCCTTTTGTCTCCTGCAAGCCCTATTTCCTTAGAAATATATACTCAACCATTTTTGGTTTTAACAGAATGTTCCCACTGCAGGCAGATCTCTCCAAATATGAATTCCTTTCACTATTTACTATGTGGAGACACTGTTCGAGAGCCAGGAAAACAAAAATATTAAAGGACATGGTCATTGTCTTTGAAGATATTATAGTCTGACCATTAGGTAAGATAGCAAATGTAATGTGGCTAAAGATAATAAGAGTCACGATGATTTTCTTGCCCTCCATTGCCATCTCAGACCACCACGCCACCTCCAATAAAATCCCTTTCTTCAAATGAAGGGTATGCCAGCATATGAGGTCTACCCTCAGTTCTACCAGATAATATTCTAAAGATTTCCAGTGCACTCATTTCTCTTTTCTGTTCTTGGGATTTTTTTGAGCTCTTTTAATTAGTTCAGACTGCTACAAAATACCATAAACTGGGTGGCTTACATACAACAGAAATTTCTTTCTCACTCTTCTGGAGTGAAGAAATCTAAAATCAAGGCAGCAGCAAATCTGGCCTCTGGTGAGGGCCCCCTTTCATGTTAATAATGGCACCCTCTGGCTGCCTCTTTAAAAAGTAGAAAGGGCAAGAGATCTCTCTGGGGTTTCAATTATGAGGACATTAATCCCATTCATGAAGGCTATACTCTCATGACCTCTTAAAAGACCCCATCTCCTAGTACTATCAGGTTGGGAGTTAGGATTTCAACATACGAATTGGAGGTGTGGCCACAAACATTTGGAAAATGTATCAATTTTTTATCCTCCTTATGACTACCTTCACTCCAGTCCTATCTATTTCATTCTCCCAGGTACTTAAACATTCTCTTCTCCACCACATAAAATAACTTAAATTATATTTGTACATATCCTTCTTTACTTCTCTCTTTTCTTATTGTAAGATAACCCTCTCCACCACAGTAAGGATAATTCTTCCTCCTGTTCTTTATATTTTATTGCATTTTACTTCTTAAAGCTGTGATTCACCATCAATCTCTGTTTTCTTCTTTGTGCAACATTTAAATATTATCAAGTCCTGACTACTCTTAAAAAAAAAAAAAAAAAAAAAACAGGTTAAAGAGTACATAAAACTTATTGAGTGTCCATGGCTTGGGAATGTTACACTTCCCATCTATCTTAAATATCATGTCTTTGATCCCAATTACGCCTGAGTCAGCTCCTCATCTCTTTCTTAGTTTGCAATATCTCTTTTTAACAAAGTAGTATTCACTGCTTTCATTGCTACCTCAGCTCAAATTTGATCTAAAAACAAGATAGTGTAACTAATAATACTTCACCAAAACTGCAGTAGATATGACCCCATAACTAGAGAGAGACACAAACACAGAGAAAATGGAACATCTAAGCTGGGAAGGGTGGCCCACGCTTGTAATCTCAGCAGCTCAGGAGGCAGAGGCAGGAGAATTTCAAGTTCAAAGCCAGCCTCAGCAAAAGTGAGGTTACCAGTAAGACCCTATCTCTAAATAAAATACAAAATAGGGCTAGCAATGTAGTGCAGTGGTCACTCAGTGTGCCCCTGAGTTCAATCCCTGGTACCAAAAAAAAAAAAAAAAGAAAGAAAGAAAGAAAATCTCTTCATTTCTTCCAATGACCATTATTCAATAAAATTCTATGTCTCCAGCCAGCCAGGGTGTTGGGATGGCAGTTTTGCTTCCCAGGTTCACAATGAATCATAGGTTTATGGGATGCATGGGAAACAAGGTCTTTACCTATGTAATTTTTGCTTTTTTCTAGAATACCTCCTAATTTCTTACAATGATTTGGACATCTTTCTATCACTGCCATCACATTTTGTATAAAATATTATGCAACTATTACTAGATTCTGTGATTGGAATGGAGAATGTATTAGGTCCCCAAAGAAGTTATGATTTAAAGGTGAATATGAGGTAGGAAAATAGATAATTGCAATGATGTATGTGATGTTTAGTATGAAGAATAATAGCAGAATCTAACAGGAAATTTTTAAAAACAGTTAACATTTGTTTAGTGTGTCACCTGTCTCATAATATCCTACATATTTTATATTTGTTATTTCATCTCATTTTTAACCCAAGTTGTGAGGAAGAAAATATATGCCCATTTTATAGAAGAGGGAACTAAGACACAAATTTAGTGACTTATCAAAGGAGTTGCAGCTAATAAGAAGTGAAGCCTTTTACCTAAGGGAGTCTGACTTTATAACATACTCTATTAACAAGCATATACTATTCTACTATGCTTAATAGTCTTTACTGAATGGTCAGATCAGCACCAACTAAGACCTTAGAGCTAAGGAGAGATGATTAGTTCAGAGTCCAGGAGTAAAGAGGATAGAAATTGAGGAGTGGTGAGAAATGAGTCTTCAAAGGTAAGGAGTGGGCTGATATAGAGATACTGGAAAATTTCCATAAGAAGTTTGCATTTCTGCATGGTAGCTATGGGCAGGCAAATAGGAGGCTGTGAATATGGTCTGATCAAAGAGGCAGAGAGAATTAAATGAACTTGAGGTTAAATCAACTGCACTTGGTGACATAGAATACGGAGTGCGGAAAAGAGAGTGAGAAAAGAAGTCTCAAGTTCTCGTTATGCTTTTGCTGAGACAGGAGACCTGAGAACAGGAGCTGATCCCTACGAAGAGAAGATAGTATCCATTTTTAACATGTTGAGCTTGGATGTGGCCTTTCTAAATGTCCAGAAAACAATATAACTATTTATGATAAAATTAGTACAAAGGAATTATTGATATCTGGAAGCCATCCCTTACATGGATGATAATTGACTGGTGGAGATGAGAAGGACCTTTGATGGTAACCAGAGGCAAAGCAACTCCAAGGAATATAAAGAGCAAGAGAACCTACCATAGAGATTTAAAGAAGGCAGGATTTTTGTACCTATAATACCCCCTTTCAGTTTCCAAATCAGATAAATAATGATGGTTGATGATGCATTGTCACATCAATTGCAGCTGCTATGCCTGACAAAGTGTTTTTAGGGCAATTAACAGAGCCTCTGGTACAGGCTATGTAACTGTGAACTGGGTACATCCTTCCTTTCTCATTCATATAAGAAATAGGATCGGGGCAGTTCAAATTCTATGTGATGGACAGATGGACAAAATTATACATTTATGATCTTGCTCCACAGCACTGTTAATTCTCCTGCTATCATAATATAATCTGAAGAAACCTGAGCTTTCCAGACATTTCACAAATATATTATTTTAATCTGATGGGATAAGCAAGCAGTAAACAGTGTGCTGGAAGCTTAGTAACACATGCACTTCTTAGGATGGCAAATAAACCTCACATGTTTTAACAAATTGCCTTTCCAGTAAAAATTTTATGAGTCCAGTAATCTTGGATGTATGTCAGCATGTCCTCTCCAAAATAAAAAGCAACCTATTACATCTTGCACATTCTACCACGAAAAAACAAAACAAAACAACAACAACAAAAAACAACTTTGTCACATTTAGTAACTATTTTCAAACATTGAAACTGGAAATATACTTGAATCCAGTCACTATGTGACATGAAAAGTTCTCATCATTTAGTGAAGACAAGAACAGGACAGACTTTTGCAGGAAAGAACAAGTCCAGGCTTTGGGGCCAGCAACCCTGTCATTCTGGCCATACAACATGAAACTCTCTGGTTGCAGAACATATACCATGTGAATTTTATAGTAAGCCAACAGCAAAGAGCATCTAATTCTGAACCATCAAGTGACCACAAGGCCAGAGTTTTCCTCACAAGCTTCATTCTGTCAGAATCATCCACTCATAAGCTGGGAAGGGCCCTACAGCAATCTACTGTTAAGACGGAATTGGCATATTTGGAATTGAGCATAACAGGCTCAGCAAGAACAAGCAAGCCACATGCATGTGATCCAGATCCCCAGGCATTTTCCCTCAGCTCACTCCTTTATCCTCATAGAAAGCCCTTTCAGACAACTACAGAGAAGTAAAAAGGACAAGCATTAATCCAATGGAAGGATCAGTTGCTACAGTGAGTTCAAAAGTAAAAGTGGAAGGTTCTGCCTACACTCTGACTCAGGGCTGGCCTGCAAGTCACTGGTGACAGGAAATCCTTCCAGTGGGCAGAGGTCCTGGTGGTGGGCCTGATTAGCCATTTCCCTGGTGGAGAGAAATTATTTAGGAAGCAAGTGATTGTGAGACTCTCAAAGCACTATATGGCTCCAGGACTATCTACCCAGACTCTCTCTGTGGAGCCAATGACCTCATTTCTTCTATGGGAATTGCCATTCAGCAAGGGAGGTACCCTCAGTGGCAGAGAACTGCTGCACATGGGGCAACCTAGGCCAATGCCTGTCTGATGTTGGGTATGAAGACCTGGTCCCTTCATCTCAGTGGGAAGAATGTGTTATGCCACTATAAGACCCACCAAGAGCGCAGTAAAAACCACACAACAGATGCCCTCTCCCCTGCCTCCCTCACTTCCTCACTAATGTATCTTGTTCCAAAAAGCCTTTGGCCTAAATTCTCTGTTTCAGAATCTATTTGCAGGGACCCAACTGAAGACATGGGGGCAAAAGACAAGCTGCTGTCAATGGAAGAGTAAGTGTGTGTGGGAGTGGAGAAAATGCAAAAGGTAACTGGCAGCTCTTTCAATCAAAGGGAGGAAGGAACTATGTGGTAGTTCCAAGAAGCTGGTGAGGTTGAACTTTCTTATTCAAAGTTAGAAATTATTAAAGTTAGGAAAGACTTAAGTATGCTTAAATGTTGATAGAACAGAAAGGGAGAGGCCGAAAGTACGGGAAAATAAAGGTGAGGAAAATAAGGTTACAGATTGAAAGGAGGGTGGGAATCATTTGCTGGAGTGGTAAGTTAATTTTGTTCTACGGTGTGATTTAGAAATCTGACAATGTTTTGCAAGTAGCTAGTCATTCACATCAACCCTGTTCTCGACTAGTTCATTTTTTGTCCAATAAATACTGTTTTTATTACAAACTAAATCCTCATACATTCAGGAGCTTGTTTTTAGATGCTGCTATTTCATAGCTTCTTTATCTCTCATCCAATATTAAACTGATAAATAACTATAGTTTTTTATGTCATTTTGTATGCAGGCTGGCCCTGGAAGGGGTATGCCTTGGGCCAAGTGACTCACTGCATATGAGGCAATTCCTGGAGATTGCTGAGGCCTGAGGTTTGTTGACGGGGTGGCACACCCAGTCACTTTCCTGGCAGATGTGGAAATGTGTCACACCTGGGGGAAGACCTGGGGGGTTTATCACATTATTCACTGCATTTCATATGTGAAAATTGAGAGCATTTTTATGATTGTGCTTTTCTCCCATTTCTACTTCCCCATTTTGGGGCTACATTGCATAATGTTTGTTTTGGTCTTTTATCAAGAAATTATTTTTGTTATGTAGCTTTATTCCAAGAATCATAACTTCTATCCTATTTTCTGTAATGATGTTCTTATTGTTTTAGTATTCATTTTATGCTTTAATGAATTAAATATTCATAACTGGTATTTTTATATAATGACTTAAAATTAATGGTTATATATGTATTGCTGCATTATTTAGGAACACATGCATAATGTATATTTTGAGTACTTGATCATTGAAGGATGTGTTTTTGAAAACTTAGTATCACATTTTTTTGAAATTTTGTCCTTCATTGTGTATCACTCCATTGATTTTTGATATAAAAATGGAGCTGAGAAGATATCTAAAGCAAAGGAAATTTGAAAATGTGTAAATAATCAACTTCTGAATCTGATATTTTAATATTTAAAACAAATCTTTTATATTTGTAAAACAAAAGGTTCATTTAGGATTTGAGTGGAACTAAAGTATATAAAGTAAAAACTTCAAGCCCGGGGCTCTTACCTTCCTCACCCCAAGATGTACCATTTCACTAGTTTAATGTATCTCTCTCCATTTTCATGTTTAAGTCTTATAAAATGTGATTATAGCACACATATTATGCTATAATCTATCAGAGGCATTCTCCCTTCCAATCCATGTAATTATTTTTTTAGTTTTTAACATAAACAAAATTTTAATGTAGTCACATCTATGTTTAATTATTTTGTGATTTATTCCACCCAATTAAGTGAAGGGCATATTATCATTCTTAGGTCAACAGAAAGCAAGTGTGTGGGTATTGGCAGCAAAGTTGCAGCAGCCTCTAGGAATTTCTCCTGTGAATTCCCTACCCAACCAGCACACCATAGTCTAGCCCAGAAGTTCTCAAAGTGTCATTCCTGAGTAAGAGCAGCAGCAGCAGCACATGGAAACTCAATGGGGATGCAGATTCTTGGCCCCACTCCAGACCTAGCCATTCAGGAGATGGGGCCTGACAACTTACAGAGCCCCCTAGTTGACTCTACATACCAAAGCTGAGAACCACTGAAACTTTCTGATTCAACAGACCACAGCTGAGCTTTCAAATTGGGGTGGTTAATAGAATGATAGGAGTGATTCTGAAACCTACAGATTCCTGGATCCCAATACACACCTCCATATGAATAAGAATTGTCAGGTAATTCTGTATTTTTGCCCATATCCCCAAATGAATCTAATTATTATTAATTAAGTGTAAGAAGTTAACCACAAGTATTGTTCTGTGGTCTTCCCAGTTTGTTGAAGCAACATTTTCTTCTACTTAGAATGGCAAAGGAAGGGAAAAGCAATTACATTTGAATGAAAAAAAAAAAAAACTGAGTTGTTGGAAAAGTGTACTCACTCAGCATGAACTCTCTTTCTAGGGATTTTATTTTATCTATAGTTCTGTATTTCTTAATATTAACTAATGATGAACATGCATCACAAACATTGCAAGCACCTGTTGAGACTGCAGATATCTGGGTCCCATTCAGACTTATTGGACAGAATCTCTGGGCAATAGTGGACAAATTAGCTATCAATAAGCATTTTCATGTTTTATATTATACAAGGAGTGTATGGGCAGACATGCTTTTTATGCATTAGGAGTAAATATGATAAAGATGTACCTACATTTTTGGTGTTAGCTTTGGGCTTCAGGTTCTTCATGTTAAAGTGAGCATGTTGAATGATTTCTTGTTAAAAAATGCTGATTAAATTATTCATTTATGAACCTATACACATAGCTACTTTGAAGTAACAATGTTGAATGGTGTTCCTCTGGGCTCTTAACTGTGTCATTTAAAATACTGGCTAGAGGCAAATATTAAAGTTTATTACCCTTGTTGGAACAAAATAAAGGGAGATGAGAGTGATGCTTTAAATATTTCATGTGTACTCTGATCCACTTATTGCAAATGTGTTAATTTTTTTTTAATACAAGTATTCAAAACAGTGATTACATTGTTGGGCAATCTTAGATGACTGAATTACTTCCTTTTACTTCCAAAGGCAAATATCAAATACTTAACAACAAAAATTAATATGTGATAATATGTAATAAAAATTAATATGTAATACTGTGACAAAATACCTGAGATAATTAACTTTTAAAGAGGAAATGTTTATTATGTCTTACAGTTTTAGAGTTTTCCATCCATGGTCATTTGTCCTCATTGTCTCTGGGCCTATGGCAAGGAAGCACATTTTGATGGGGAGGGTGTGGCAGAGAAAGCTTCTCACCTAAGACGCTTGAAGAGAAGAAGGCATACTTCAACAGAGAATGCAAGAGTGGGAAGCAAAACAAAAAAGACACAGGAAGGACCAGGGTACCCATCTCAGTACATACCTCAAGGGCACATACCCAATGACATAATTTTCTTTTACTAGGCCCCACCTGCTAAAGGTTCTAACAACTTAGAATTGCGCCACCAGACTGGGAATAAAACTTCAACACATGAGCCTTTGGGAAACATTCAAAATCAAGCTATAGCAATCCCATTTTATTTCAATGTTTTAATCACAAGTTTTCCTTGTTCTTTATTATAAAAATGCAATCTCTATAACTATATTAACAACCTAATCTGTAATAATCAACCTAACCTGATTGCATGTTTAGTCATTCAGGCCTGGTAATACGGAGTTAAACAATGTCTTTTTAACCTATGAATAAGCAATGAGAGTGAAACCAAACCTATGCTGATTAGCATGTAGCCTGTGCTTAATTGATAATCCTTGACTGGTGATTAAGTACTCCATCAATTCTGACATAAATAATGGTTTATAAAAATACTGTTTGTATGATTTAAATGATCATCAGTAAACTTTTCCAAAGGCTTATGGAGGCTTCATTGCATAGTTCTAAGATATCTTAAAATAATTTCTAATTACCTTGAAAAGTTGAACTTGCTCTGAGTAAATTATGAGTTCTTAGGGCATGTCCTTGGGGCATGTTCTCATAATAATTGGATTGCATAAAGGACATTATTTCTTTCATAATGGAATTTTCATAAGTACGGGGAGATCTTATTGAAGAAGGGTATGTCAGGAAAAACTGGGGTAAACATGAAATTTAGAGACACTCAAAATTTATTATGTTTGGTGAGTTAATGTGAAATGATAGATAAAGTAAAAAGTGCCAGATTGTTTGCTTTTTCTTCCAGTTTTTAAGATGTACTCAAAAGCTAATTAAATAGTCACTTTATTTTTAGAGCATTCCAATCTGGTAAAATGTTATGAGTTAATTAAAAGGAAAGGGCAAAGCCATGGCCAGAGGTTATGGTCCACTAAAGCCAGGTCTGTGGACCTCAGTGTTCAGCGTACCATTCATCTCTTTAGCCAGATTCTTCCTAATTGAGGAGAAATCAATTAATGCCTTAATTCCAAAATTGCATCAGTTTGTATCATTTGGATGGTTTATTTTTTATATGTATAGTTTGATATCAGTGTAGTTTTAGAAGTAAAATGTATACTGAATAATTGTTTGGTGCTCTTTGAGTAGATTTCATTTTGTTACTAGTAAAAATAATACCGATGAAAGAAAATGTATATATGTGAAAAGCATGCCACACTTATTTTGAAATATTGTTTAAATTATTTAGTATCAAAAAGCCTTGCTACCCATTACACTTTTTTTTTTCTTCACCCGTAGACATAAGAAATGTTATTAATGTGCTAAGCAGAAAGATAATATTAAGACCTAAGTAATTTGACATTTTGGCACTTACATATTTTCAAGAATGAGTTATTTTATGAAAAAAAAATATTAAATTTCTGATCTAAATTATATTGGATGTGATTAAAAATAGATTTTACTTTTAACAAAAACTTTGAGATGAAAGGTGTGCATTTAGAAATAAATCAGAATTGACTATAACACCAAGTTTTCCTTGGTAATATTTTTCATAAGAAAAGGAGTCTTTTATAAATTAGCCAAAGTTCTTGGCGAATCATAACAACAGAACAATTGTGCCATGTAACAGTAATTCTTAGCATAATCAGACCAGATTATACTGGATTCTGATCCTGAGCTTGAGGACAGCAGTACAGTGGCTCTGAGTTTTGTCATGGTTTCAGACTCATTTCAGCAAGAACGGCAGGTCAGACGATAACGAAGGATGAGCCCTAAGATAGGAACAGTGGTGAACCTTTAGATTATTTTAGATGTTCTCTAACTGCACATGCCTTATTCTAAAAGTATGTGTTTCCTTCCTTATTTGAATCAGAATAAAATGTTTTAAAAGAAGTTGCTCAGCATAGAAAGTATGTTGAGGAAATTCTTCAAAGTCCTGTATTTCCTTCTCAAATATATAGTAAAATAGAAACACATCAGTTTCCTAATCTTTGTTTCCTTTAGTGTTTTTACAGCACATATGGGTGAAACGAAAAAGACTCTTATCTATCCAAAAAATAAAAGAATAAAAGAAGTTCCTCCAGCAAAAAATAAATTTTTCTTAAAGTTCTCATTTCCAAAATGATAGCCTTATACCATTAAACTAGTGGTTCTAATGCCTGGGCTGTGGAACAGCAGCAGTATCACCCAAACACTTGTTACAAATGTGTATTTTCAGGTCCCACAAGACCTACCAAAATATAAACTCTCAGAGTGGGTGTATCATTTGGATTATTTTGCTTTTATATGTATAGTTTGATATGGGTTTAGTTTTAGAAGTAAAATGAGTTTTGACAAGGCTTCCATGTAATTCTGATGCCTACTGAAGTTTGAAAACCTTTGACTATTGGAGGTAAAATAGATAGGTCTGCTACAGGTGACACCTGAAGATGTTTTCAAGACACTAGTCCAGATAAATGGACTCAGAATCTCTGGCCTAGTGTCAGCATTTAAAACCTTCCTGGTGGGTCTCATGAAGGGGCAGGAGAGAGACCTGGTGAGGAGATGCACACACTTGTTCTCAGACTAACCCCCCCCCACCTGCTGCATTTACCTATTTTGTCCCATTGTTCCAGCTGAACAATATACCACTTTGCTAACTTTGAAATATTTATTTTTAGAGGTCTACTCCTTGGAGAAAAGTAATAGGTGAATGATTCGAGTGTTGGAAAAATATATTTTATATAAATATAAAAGTATATATAAAGGATATATAAGCACTAAATTATGATTTCCAACCTATTTCAATGCACCTGCGTCAATTTTGTTGGAATATTTGCTGAATTGAAAGCTTGGGACTTATTGGGTAGGGAATACCTGTTGCCCCTGCTTCCTGCCACTCCATTAGCTGAAGCTGGGAGACAAAAGGTGTGGATATTAAAGGTATGCTCATGCATGTGCTTTTATTTATACACCTAGTTACTAGAGTGGTTTTCATAAATCGCTTCCATTTTAGAAATGTGTTTAAAAACCAACCCGCTGTCCTCCATTGGATTATTTAACAGACCCCCATTCCCAAATATTGCTTTCCATTTTATCCCCTTTCATTTTTCGTTGTAGTAAGAGTTATCCTTCTAAAAGGTGAATCTGATCAAGTCTAAATCCTTAAAAATAACTGACATGGCCTTGTGTAATATTCTTGCTCCATCTATCCACTACCCTCTCCCCTAATCCCTCCTATGATGTTGTGTCACTAAATGCTGCATCTCCTGACACTAGTATCCTCTCTGTCTGTTCCTATGGGCAGAACATGTTGTTCTGTTTACTAGGAAAACCACTTCTGACAATATCACCTCACCTTCGTGGCTTTTATGATTTATTCCAGGGAAACCTACCTGATTGTGCAAAGTTGAGATAACATTTTCTGAGGACCCATAGGATCATCTTCCTAAAGACATTTTGTTAGAGCTTGTTTACCTTTTTGAAATTCTCAGTGAACTGAAAAATTATAAAAAGGCATTTTCTTATATCTATTGTTAATTTTATTCCTGACTAGAGCCCACTCATAATATGTTTTCAATGAAGTAAATGAAAAGAACAGATTTAAAAACAACCTAAAAACAGGTGATGCAGCCAATAAGAAAAAGAAAGCATTCAAGAAACAAGACAAACAACAAAGTAAAATAGAATCAGGAATGAAAGCAGCGCATTGGATGTGCTGTGATAGACATGGGGCCTGGATGACTGATCTCCTGGGTCTTTTTTCTTATAGGGTAATAACCTAAGACTGTAGTCCTTTGCTTTTTATCATGCGTAAAGCAACCATTTTCTGGCAAACCCTTTCAGAAGTGCTCTCTCTATAAGAAAGTCTATACCTCTTCAATTTTTCAGCATTTCCCATTTGTGTTTCTTATGCAGCTGATCTGCAAGATGTTATTAGATGTTTCATAGTAAAGTCTGTCTGATCAAACAAGTTTGGGAAGTGCTGAGATAAATAGGCAGCCTTCTTTGATGCAGATTCAGAATCTTTATTATGCTAATATGTTTTGTAAATCTTCAAAAGGGAAAATAGTAAGCATTTCTTTGAAATATTTATAAAAAGACATCTTGCAGAATTGTCAAACAGTTAAGAAACAGCTTAAATGAATAAGTAAATTCCTCACTCTAAGAAAATGGAGTAAAATAGGGATGTCTCAGAGACCTTTCTTCTTTCAGAAAACTGATAGTTCTGAATGATTTTCTGAAGTTTATAAATTTTATGAGCTTAAGAAAAAGAAAACTAGAACTTATTTATATATTTTCAAGGCTATTTTAGGTTTATATTAAATGCATATGTAAAAGTAGTCCACCTCATGCCTTGAATATAGTCAGGGATGGTTCCAGAAGACCTAAGAAATGGCTATCTCCAAAATTAACAAGTGAATCATATCCCCTCACAGAGAACACCTGAAATGAATCACTTCTTTAAAAACTCTCTGTTCTCCAGGGTGGGCAGAATCACAGCCTCTGGGACAGGAGTCCTCTGTGCTTCTCCTTTGCTTGCAAAGCAATAAAACTTCCATTTCATTTTTCTCAAAAACATGCCCTCATTATTGAATTGGTACCAGGGACAAGGACCAAGCTTTCAGTAACACATCCAGCATGTCTTATGATATACATAAGATATGGCTCGATCTATAACTGCACTTTCTTGTTGAATATACAGTAGACTGTGATGTACACTTGTTTTGAATTGTAAAGACTATCTATACATAACAGTTCAAGGAAAAGTAACAATTTTAGCTGAAATAAACATAGAAAAGTTAAATATATAAGAAAGTCCTAAATATATCCTGAAGGAAAACAGCATGGGACTTTATTAGAGCCTTGGAACTTGGGGCTCAGATTATACTGAACTATGGAATGAGATTTTATTCATTTCCAAAATTAGGATCTGTGAGCTAGTGGGTGGGTTTAGTGGGCACCCTACCCCATGCATGCATTTATATTTAGGAGCCTTTTTGGGGAAATAGCACTGACAACTTGATTACTTGTCAGGTATATGAGTCAATACTTTGTGCATTTATATAGTTACTTATTTAATTATTTAAGCTGGTTTGAGTTGGCATTTGATATTATTTTTACTAAGAGGATTTTGACTAATGAACAGACTGTCCTTCTCACAGAGCCATGGATTTGATGCAGCACTGACTGATGTTTCATCAGAAACTTGTGGAGCATGTGAGACTGTTGTGGCACATTCAGAAAGAAGTGACTTTCAGGTGAGCCATAGACTTGCAAAATTGCTAGGGCTTCCAGCAAAATTTGTACTGACATTTTATGTCCAGTTGAATGAACCACAATTAAGAACAGTAATCAATCAAGCAAAGTTTTGCTTGCAAAACTATATGAACCATGGTCAATGGTTGGAAGAAAGAGGGGGGCTAGAAATGGAGTTTGACCTCTAGGAACTTTATTTGAAGTCTTGCTCCCTCGGAGTTATGATGGTAAGACCAATGAGAAATATTTCATAAACAAGGTCAGTGGGGGCTTGCAGCTACTGTGATCTAAGATACAGTTGTTAAATGCAACCTCAAACTACTTGTTTCAGAGAAGGAAGAGAGGTCATCCAGAGAAAGGAAAACATTTGCAATACATTGTGGCCTCTTCGCAAGGCTTTGAGAAGGCTAAACTGATGAGCAAGGTGAAATTTTGAACAGGTTTATAAGAAATATGTCTGGCTAGTTATAAAAAGCTTTTATATAACTTGTCAAAAAAAAGTTTAAGTGGATTTAGTGTGAAATAGGAGGCAAAAACAATATTTTTATATTACCTTATAAAATGGACTTAGCGTCACTTTATTTGCTTGCAGTATAAATACAATCAGACCTCTTGTTTTCCAGTCTATTTGAATTTTCACGTTTCCTTATATAACATGAAGTCCCGTATTTTCCTTTTTAAGATATCCCCACATACCCACACCGTAACCCCCAACTGACTTGTCCAAAGAACCAAGAGACTAACTCAATAAAATTAGATGATTCTACTTCCAAACACCAGACAGGAAAGGCGAACTGTGTGGTCAATTAGTCCACATCCACCATTGATTTGGTCCTTGCCTGTTCTTCCTGCTGCAATGCCCTTGCCCATCCAGATACCTGCACAGAATGGAGTGACTCCCATAATCCTGCTGTAAGGGTACAGGTTTTAGGTACTTATGTTCTCAAATTGCTTCCTAAACCAGGACAGTATAGTAAGCTTGCTGGGTCTGAAAACGTGCAGACTCACAGGGAAGCAGCACAGATAACTTCCTAGAGGGGAAACTCAAATTTCCAACAAGCTCTATCTCCTAGAAGCTGATCAGGGAGCAAACTTTGCTGCCTTGCTTCAAATTGACTACAAGTTGAACAATACCAAGTGTTCTTAATGATGTGAATAAACTGAAAATTTTATAAAATGCTAGTAGAAGAATCAATCATTAAACCCACCTTGAAACACAATTTCACATCCAGCAAAGTTTAAGGTGTGAATGTTTGTGCCCAACAATTCTACTCTCTATCTGCTCAAGATGAATGTGCTCATGTCAGTATTACCGCCCCCCCATAGAAAATGATCAAAATGTCCAGTAATGGAAAAAGACCAAATTGTGATATAGCCATGCAATAGATTAAAATTTGCCAATGAAATAAATGAAGCACAACACATGCCAACAGGTACAAAACTTACAAATGATATCAAACGATTAAAAAAGCAAGTCATAGAAGAACACAGAACACCTAAAGCTGAAAGCAAATATCAACGTTCAAAAATATGAGAGGTTGAATAATAAAGAATATGTATGCATGTAATAGGTCAATAAACACAAGTGAATGATGATCACAAACTTCAGGGTCCTGGTTAGCTCCACAGGGGACAGAGAGGTATGATCAGGTATAGATTCAAGGAGGGCTCCAAACTTATTTTAATTTTATATAACACAGAGAACATGTGTTTCTTTTATTATTCTTTAAATCATGCAGTACATATTTCATATACACATACACATATACTACATACTTTATATGTATCATGCATACCCAACCACACATATAATTTCATAATTAATTACTGTAAAGACCCACTTAAGTGGGCTCTTGAATCATGTAAGTGCAAGTCCAGTCAATCTTCATGACTTTATCTCTAGACTCTCTGCCTCTTAATACTCTAAGGAGGTGAAGGTTGACAGAGGAGGAACAAACACCAGTTCTTTCCTAGCTGTCCTCTACAAACCACAGAATTTGTGACCTAATTAGTAAACATGGGCTATCTCCTGCTATAGGCTGTCCTGCAAATGACCTCTGGCCACTCTGGCTCCAGAGCACAGCCATCTACTCTGCACCTTTTGAATACTTCTTTTGTCTCCTTCTCTTCCTTTCTTCACTTTCCTATTTTTCCCCTTCATTCCCTTCTTACCAAGTTCTTAAACTCAAAATAATAAAAATGGTTAGAAAAAAGAAAAGTACTTTTTTTTTTTTTTTTTTTACAGGGGATTGAAGCAGGGGCACTTAACTACTGAGTCACATCCCCAGACCCTTTTTTTGTGTTTTATTTTGAGATAGGTCTTGCTAAATTTAGGGCCTTGCCAAATTGCTGAGGCTGGCTTTGAACTTGTGATCCTTCTGGCTCAGCCTCCTAAGCCACTGGGATTACAAGTGTGCACCATCACATTGGTGAAGTAAGCACTTTTAAAAAACTTTTTTTTTCTTTCTTTTTTTTTTTTTTTTTCGATAGCAAAACTTATCAGACTCTTTAGAATTCTGAAGGATCTAGTAAACTGTTTATTTTCAAATTTGTTTGATTAAACATTTCCCTGGTCTTCAAATACCTAATCTTGAAAAAGACTGTGTTCAGTGGAAAAAAGAAAAAGAAAAAGAAAATGCTGAGTTTGAATTACTAACAAGAATGTTCTTAAATGTAAAGATAAGATAATGCTATTTTTTCTACATTAAATCTTAGTAATAAAATATTTTTATTGAATTCTTGCACTCAACAATGAGTTCTTTGTTGATATGGATATAACAAATTCTCTAGGGTAAATATTACAATTAAAAGCAAATGATCTCTTAACATAATTGTTTTCCTAAACATTGCTTTCTTCCCCAAAACTTACCGTGTGCCTATTGTATAAGAGATTCTGTCTTAGTGCTTGGGACACAATTGTGAACAAGGTAGACAGCTATTTCCTGTAACAAGTTTATTTGTAGGAAAATTAGAATTTAGAAATTAATCACCTATTTAAGGTAAAATAAGAAACATAATTTTAAGCTTGATTTAATGTGCTTTCAGTCCCTTGTTTTTTCCCCCAAATTATTATAACGTCATTCAAATTAAAGGTTGATTGGTTATTTGATTATTTACTATTTGAGTTCCTCATTGTAAAAAAAAATTATACAGAAAGAAAAAAGTTAACAACAAGTGCTGGCAAGGATGTAGGGAAAAGGGTACACTTGTACATTGCTGGTGGGACTGTAAATTGGTGCAGCCAATTTGGAAAGCAGTATGGAGATTCCTGGGAAAGCTGGGAATGGAACCACCATTGACCCAGCTATTGCCCTTCTTGGACTATTCCCTGAAGACCTTAAAAGAGCGTACTATAGGGATACTGCTACATCGATGTTCATAGCAGCACAATTCACAATAGCTAGACTGTGGAATCACCCTAGATGCCCTTCAATAGATGAATGGATAAAAAAAATGTGGCATTTATAAACAATGGAGTATTACTCAGCACTAAAAAATGACAAAATCATGGCATTTGCAGGGAAATGGATGGCATTAGAGCAGATTATGCTAAGTGAAGCTAGCCAATCCCTAAAAAACAAATGCCAAATGTCTTCTTTGATATAAGGAGAGCAACTAAGAACAGGGCAGGGAGGAAGAGCATGAGAAAAAGATTAACATTAAACAGGGATGAGAGGTGGGAGGGAAAGGGAGAGAGAAGGGAAATTGCATGGAAATGGAAGGAGACCCTCATTGTTACACAAAATTACATATAAGAGGATGTGAGGGGAAAGGGAAAAAAAACAAGGGAGAGAAATGAATTACAGTAGATGGAGTAGAGAGAGAAGATGGGAGGGGAGGGGGGATAGTAGAGGATAGGAAAGGCAACAGAATACAACAGTCACTAGTATGGCAATATGTAAAAATGTGGATGTGTAACCGATGTGATTCTGCAATCTGTATATGGGGTAAAAATGGGAGTTCATAACCCACTTGAATCAAATGTATGAAATATGATATGTCAAGAGCTTTGTAATGTTTTGAACGACCAATAAAAATAAATAAATAAATAAAAATCGTTTAGGGCCTCAAAAAAAAAAAAAAAAAGAAAAAAGTTACATGATAAAAATTTCATTTAGAACTTTTGATTCAGTTAGTCTCTGCTCAAACATCCCTCCCTTATTACTAGAACATATTACTAGAACATAGCTCCACCAATACTGCAACATCTTTGCTCTTCCAAGCTTTAATTATACTTGTGTAGTATGATCTGATATATTATGATTGAAACTAAGAAATAAAATTAGAAATATTATTGTCAAAAGTAAAATTATAAATATTAACATAGGATTTCACATAAATGAGGAAAATAATGTTGGATCCAGTCCCATAAGGAAATGAAGATCTGGTAGAATCAAAATTGTTAAAGAAAAATATTTATAAGAATAAAGCAGAATATTCAAAGATGAACTGTTTAGAGGCAACTTTGCAACCTGGTAAAGCCTATATTTTCAGAAATATCTCTCTGTGATTATTCTGTGAAAGCCAAATATGAGGGCAGTGATGCTCTATCACACTTTAAAAAAAATACTACACCAAAAGATTCAATCTGCTTTATTCTTTGTTCAAGAAATTGGAACACATTTGAAGTTAAATTTTGTTAAACATAAGATATTCAACTTATTTTTTTTTAAATTTGAAGATTCATATGCCAAAAAATCAGTCGACCTTGTTTATCATTATTTATTTTAGATTTTTCCCCCTATTTTAAGAGATCCTTTTGATTTCCAGGAAGTTTTAGGTAATGAGAATTTCTTGCATTGGTATTCTCCTAGTTTAAACATACATCTAAAAAGTCACATTGAAGTTTTGAGCCCTATTTTCTCAGTGAGTTCCCAATTCTGGTTTTGGAAATTGGAGCTAAGTGACTTATTCTGTTCCTCAGATTGTTAAAATACCAAAGCTTTCAGTTTTAACAGAATGCCTTTGACTCTGAATACTCTGCTTTTGATACCAGAGCCATGAAAGCATGAGTCTCTGTGGCAGGTGGAATAATGATTCCCCCAAAATGTCCACTTTCTTATCCTTGGAACCAGTGGCTATGTTAACTTTACATGGCATTTAAATTAAGGATTTTAAATGGGGAGATTATCCTGGATTATGTAGGTGAGCCCAATACAATCACAAGCAAAAATACTTGGTGGGCAGTCCCAACCCAGGGCTGTTTTTCAATGTAATTTTTTTCAAATTTAGCAAAAGTATTCACTTAAGAAGCCATATAAACTCTTTCCTAATTAAATGTTATCCCTCTTGTCCACAAATCTGTGGCAAAAATGCCCTTTCTGTTTACTGTCAAGGACAGTCAGGAAGCATTTGATCTGTTAAGGAAAACAGCCCCTTGCTGCTGAAAGAGAGAAGGAAACCCATTTCTTTCCTAGGTTTCAAGACAATGTGAAGTGCCGTAGACCTGTTTTAGACTTCTACCTCACAGAACTTAAAAGGATAAAATTTGTATCACTTTAAGTCACTAATTTCCTGGTAATTTGTTATAGCAGCAAGAGGAAACTCATAGAATGTAATCTGGAACTTTTGCTTTCTATTTGGATAAAAACTCACCCTGCCAGTTCTTTTCAGTAGCAGGTGGCAAGGAACAGAGAATGGCTTTCTTTCTCTACCAGTCAGTTCCCAAGTCTTTTCCTCTATGAGACCTGAAATCCAAATGCTGGCCTCTGGTATCAGCCTGCTTTTATTGACAGTAACTTCAGGCCCTCTCTGAACATGCAGTGGGATAGAAATAATTATGCTAGGACAACAGGGATATATTGAAACTGTGCTGGGACAGGTGGTTCCCCTTCTTATGTTTCTACTAAAGTCCCACTTCACTTTGCCTTTACTCTCAATTAATTGCTTACATTACCTGTCCCCTCGTCTCCTCTTCATCTCTATTCTTCATGATATGTTAGTGATCATAGCTGCCATCACTATCATGAAAATTATAACAACTAAAAATTTCCCTCAGGATGTTGCCAGTCACATTATGTATCTTACAGAAATAGCTCATTTAATCCTTGCAACAGCCACGGGAAGATGACCCTAATGTTACCCTCATTTTATAGAGAAATATTAAGCTGTGCAGAGGTCAAGTTGCTCAAGGTCACACAGGAGGCGGTGACAGGGCCAGGGTTCAGTTTGGAACAAACTAGTTATCCCTATTTTGTCTCCCCAAATAGTACTTTTCATCTAGAAAGTGCTAAGCGTTTTTGTGAAATGCAAAGGACACTTAGGTTCACATGTTACACACCTAATCCCAAATATTAGTGGTAAAAAGGACACAAAAATAATGTCAATAGTTTGTGTTCTATCCAAACATTTGTGGCAAACTATTAAATAAAAAAGCTATTCACAGAAAATGTTGTCCTTGGTCTTTTCAGATCTAAATTAAAATTACTAGAATTGATTTAGGAAAATAAGAGTTATTGGAGGAAACACATACCTTTTAAAGTCACTTTTTGATTACAGCTTTACCACAGTGTCTATAAGTGGAGCTGGCAGCTGTGTTTCCTTAACAGGTCAAATGCTTCCTGACTGTCCTTGAGAGTAAACAGAAAGGGCTTTTTTTTTTTTTTTTTTGCCAAGGATTTGTGGACAGGAGGGATAACATTTAATTAGAAAGGATAGAGCATTTATATGGCTTCTTAAGTGAACACTTTTGCTAAATTTGAGAAAAGTCACGTTGCAAAATAGCCCTGGGTTGGGACTGCCTGCCAAGTATTTTTGCTATTTAGCAAACAGAATAACATTGATTTTGATTATCCACACCCTTATGCCAAGAGAAATCACAGGCCTAAAAGATAAAGTTGGAGTCTAAGAAGTAATGTTACAGCATTGATGTTGCTTTTTTCCCATGAAAACTTCTACTTCTCATGTGACTCATGATGTAATTAAACAAAGGTTAGTTACATTCTACTAATTTAATGATATGATGGGTAAAAAAATAGTGGAATTACTCAAATGATGACATAAATACGAGCATGATGATTTGAGAAAGAAAAGTTGATTTTCAAACACTAGATTCTTTGGTATAAAAATGTAATTGACTCTTAAGGCCTTTATAGGATAAATAATTGCTTAATAAAATGAGAACTGAGTTAACATAAAATCTTCTGTTTTTCATAACTGTTAGAACCTATCCAGGTTAATCATTTAGCCACTTGAATAGACTTTTTTATTTGAGGCACATCTTCTCAGGTTGAAAATCATCATAGTTCCTATAATGTATTTACCTACCTACCTACGTACAAGTATATGAACATATAAATATTAACTGTTCCATTAAACAAATAAACTCAAATTACGAAGTTTGAGAATCTAGTAAGATTCATTTATGGAGTTTAGTAAAAATGACTTTATTCAACCTTCAAGAACAAACCATTTGCAGTCTTCTGTCTTTATTGAAAAACACACCATGCCTCTAAGACCTAGGGATATTTGATACTCTGTTCTGATTTAGATTCTGCAGACTACCTAATTCCTGTCCTCCTCCCCAGCTCCTGGGAGCTGCTCTTTGTGAAAAAAAGTTTAGAAGCTTTTTTCATGCATGACTGTATTCAGTCCCGTCCTGTGGGAGGTGTAGAGGAAGAAAGGAATTTGGCTGAGGGAATTGAAACATATTAAGAAAACAAAACACAACTTAATAATAACGCTTAAAAAAGACCCAAAAAACTAATCTTGTGATTTGACTAAAGAGCATGAAGAGATAGTTTTGTAAAGTAGAGCTTAGTAACTTTCCAGTACCCCATGGGTCCACTCTCACTGTATTAGAACTAAAAATTTCAAATCTCACTTCTATAATATAGATTTTCAAATGAGCTTTGTCTCTTCTATCTCAGCTGAAATATTTGAAGTGAAAAAGGGATTCCTTTTTCCTTTTCAGTAAAGGACATATATTGAACCAAACAACAGCACTGAGAACTGGAATTGTCCAACCCTTCATTTGGGTCCACCATTTTCCAAGGGAGTCACTAATGTAGAGATTTATTCAAGGCACCAAGACAAGACCCAGATCTCCTACATTCAAATTTTAGCTTTTAATTTATTGTGTTTCCCTAAAATGTGAGAACTTTCCCATGAAATGCAAATAGAGTTGTTGTGGGAGGGGAAAAAAAGTATTCCCTTTTCTAAATAGAAATACCATGCAAGATACATGAATTATTTCTTCTAGTAACCACATTAAAAAAAATGTAAAAAGAAACAGGTGGGTTGGGCCTGGTGGCGCATGCATGCTTGTTATCCCAGAGGCTTGGGAGGCTGAAGCAGGAGGACCTCAAGTTCAAAGCCAGCCTCAGCAACTTAGCAAAATCCTGTCTTTACAAAGAGTGTGGGGTAGTTTGCTGGGAATGTGGCTCAGAGGTTGAGTGCCTCTGCATTCAATCCTTGGCACCAAAATAAATAGAAACAGGTGGAACTTGAAATGTTTAACTTAATCCAATATATCAAAAACACTTTCAGCTCAACATGTACATTTTTTTTTTTTTGGAAAGTCTTTGAACTCTTGTGTGTATGTCACACAAGAACAGCACAAATTTGGACTAGCAACAATTCAAGTGCTGCTGTTGAGTACACCTCCAGTGTTGTAAAACATGGTTAATACCTATTAATTTCTTTACTGCTAGACTTTCCATAGTCATTGATGTGCTCAAGTACATCAGGCATACTAATTTACATCTGCTCAAGCAACACAAATGGACTCATATTAAACCATGTGGTGTACCTAGGAGAAGCTTCTTCATGCCCTAGACTTTGAAGACAAGACTAACAAAGGACTTACATTTCTGTATTTCACTCCTATCTGTGACACTTTCTAGGTAGCCAACACTGAGTAATTTATTAATCTCTCTTAAATTTGTGTCCATATCTGGAAAATGGAAATCTTACTGACACTGCAGCACTACTTTAAAGAATAAATGAGAACGTTAACGAGGAGAAGCCAGAAAATTACCCGGTACAGGGCTGGCACAGAATGAATATATTATACATGCATTTTAATCTCTATATTAAAGACACCAGAAGTGACAGAGTACCTATACTATATTTGAAACTATGTATGGGTTTATAGTTTTGAATGAATTCTCTTTTATTGTCAAAATTTCAAGGGACTTTGGAACTATGTTGTTTCAAATCTGCACCTAGAAGCCTCAAGTGCAGTACATCAGAGGTGGGTCTTAGAGAAGAAAAGGCACATTATATGGGCTCCATGCTTCCATTCTTAACTTTAGTTAGAAAAATTCTTTAAGTCTTTAGGTAAATTTCCATTTGAAAGAAAATATCCTTTTAAAGTTAATTTATAATCTACAATAGAAAATTTAAGGATGAAGTAGAATGTACTCTCAAGTCTGAAAAAAGGTTCTGTTTATTAAAGGTAGACTGTCTTATGAAGTAGATTGCTAGGAGAACTGGTCAGTATGGAATGGTAATGACTTGTATTTCGAAGTAAGGGAAACATATCTACTACTACAGTGGAGTGTTGCAAAGCAAGTCCTGTGCAAATCACCTTAGTGAATTTTCTGCTGGTATAGTCCATGTTCTGCAAAACTGACAATGCAACACTATTTAGTAAATGAAAATTAAAGGCAGAATTGTTTGGAAGTAGCTTTGACTTGTCTTTTTTTGATTTTCAAAAGTGGGGCAAGGAGCACATTCTGTAAAGTTTCCACAAAAATCATTATAATTCAAGAGTGCATAACAAAATTCCAAGTAATATCTGATCTTCACAGTGGTTTATTTTGAAGACTAGATTTCAGTGAAATAGCACAAGCATTTGCCAATTTAGTAAAACTAACTACTATACATCTCATTTAACAAAAACAGGAAATCCTGGTAAGATAGAGAATATACCCAGTGTGTTCCCACAGGAGTAAAATTTTATGAATCCTTTTTTTCTTCATCTGTTTTTTGCTACTTTAACAGAATGCTGAGAAGGGGGAATGCAGAATAGAGACTTACTTCTTACAGTTCTGCAGACTGGGAAGTCCAATGTCAAGGTGGTGGCCTGAGAAAGTCAGGTGCTGGAGCTCAGATCTCCTTTTTTTCTTCTTATAAAGTCATTAATCCCATGATGGGGGCCCCATTCTCATGATATATCATCTGACCCTGCATTCAAATATCAGCCATATTTGAATTTGGGGATTAGTTTCCAGAACACTTTTGATAACACTTTTGACTCAGTTTGGGTCACACACCATAGCACCCTTCATAGAGAATGCAGTTGGGTAAAGAAGTTTATTAAAGCCTTTGGTGTCTTGGTATTCCCCTCTATGCACCTTCTTTTAAGTGATGCAGTACAGTAGCATTCAGGAAGAAACAGCACATTCCTTTATTAAAAGTGGCTAAAATAGTCCCTGCCTAGATTAGTCTTCGATGCATGTTTTCCTTAAATTATTTCATTTAAAATCCATTACAATGCATTGTTAATCAGAAGAATGATCTCTTTGAAACCACAGTGTTTCATCCCCTTTATAGATGAAGACCCAGGAGGAAGGGAAAAAATTCAAAGAAGCTGGAAATTACTTGATCTTATGCATGGTGCTTGGGAAGGTTTATCACACATACTGGGGTTGTTCTAGTCAAGCGACCTCAGTTCTGTCCTATACAACCACAGCCAATCCCTGTCTGTGCATATTTGGGTGTCTCTTGACTTGATGAAATGTGTTTCCTAACTTCTAATGTAACTAAAAAAATCCCAGTAAATAAAAGAAATCACAACAAACACCAAAGCAAGCAGTTATTGGTTAAGGAAAAAATGCCTGGGAAACAGGCCAGTGGAGTTGTGAAATATAAAACTCTTTTGATATAAATGTATTTTAGCTGTTAAGACAGGGTTTTGAAGTGCAAGTAGGAAAATTTCCCAAACTAAAATAAGTTTTCCTGTAGTTATGGTTACCTTAAAATTACAGGGAAGCATCCTAAAGTTGATGCATTTTTCTCTTATTCACATGTTCCAGTATCTCTACTAGTGTGAGATGCTCCACAGTTTTAACTAAAGATGAAATGTGACAGCTATTTTGGTTTTGAGGCATTTCATACAAAATGCATATCAGTAACTTTCTTGGTAAATACAGATTACATCAAAGGTATTGTAAAAACAAATATTCCTTATAGTCACCACCAGCAAAATGTATTGACAGTGTACTATATGCCATGCTCCCTTCTAAGCGCAGCACATGCACTGTGAACTTAAGACTGACTATAACCATTAAGATGGGCTATTGAATCCTATTTTTCTCAGATAATAAAAAGGAGGTACAGCATGATTAAATGACTTGCTTGAGGTTCACCAATTAAGAGAGTACCAGGATGTGAACCCATTCTGGGTGCTGGAATCTAGGATTTTTACCATTACTTTCTACTCCAAAATGACATACTAAGAAATGATCATGCTAAACACCTACAATATCGGTCAGGCTAATATCTGTAATATTGATCACATTATTCAATATATTCATTATGCAAGGCACCAAGGGTAGTTTTGCAGACAAAAAATGATGTAAAAATTCATATAACTGTGCTCTCAAGTAGCTTCAAAATCTAACGGATGTTAAGATAACACAAACAGCTTTGATATAGCACATAATATGTACTTTTTAAAATGTAAAATTCAGAGAAACTCAGAAAGGCTGAGTGAGATAGAAGAAAGATCACGTGTACATTTTCTGGAAAAAAAAAGAAGCATTCTTTGGAGTCCTGTGGCAGACAGGGGGTTAAAAGTCTTAAGTTTGAAACCTTCATCATGCTCAAGTTAACCTCTCTGAGCCTCTTTGATCTGTCTCACAGTTATTGTCAGCATTTAACAAGCATCCAATATGCATTCTATCTAACACTTTTCAGTTAAATTAAACATGATTGAAATAGATCAAGCATAAAAATAATTTTTTCAGATAGGTACTACAATGGAGGGAACTATAGATATACCACAAGAGTGTTAGGGACTTTAGGAATGGAAACTGGGGCTTTCTTTTCTTAACAGGTTTTTTTTAAAAGAAAATCAGTCTTTATTTTTAAGAGTGAGAGTAAGAAGATACAGAGATTTCTCAAATAACACTGCCCCACACATGCACAGCCTCTGCCATTATTAATATTGCCATCAGAGTGGTACATTTGTTACACTTGATGAGCCAAGGGAATTAAAAAGAAATTGGGACTTTTGACTCAGTTTGGGGAACTTGGACTGGTCTGGCCTGCCATGTACAGCCAGGGAACTGAGAAATGTGACTGGCAACTCTACATAGAGGACCAAGTACTTCTCTCAAAAGGACAGAAAAGATACCAGTGAAATCTAAAAGAGGTATCACAAACAAAAGTACTGATGAGTAAAATAAAATTATTAACAGATATGAATGAAGAGTCCATATGCACCAGGCAGTTTCAAAGCATACAACATGTACCATGTGGTATAATTCTTAGAGGAGAGAGCCTGGGCAATGAACAGAGCACTACTTGGATGTAGTATAGGAGGAGAGCAGGGAGTAGTGAAGTGGGCTCAGATGATGGAGAGCACTGAATGGGAGGCTAAGTTATATTTCATTTTATTGACATGTCAGAGACAATGCAGGTGACTGCACAGAATGCAAAATAGTCACAGCTCTTCATTAACTAATCTGAGTTAGAGGAGGAAGAAGTGGGAGATGGAATTGAATTTAGTTTGTCATCTCAATTGGGAAGTTCAGCAAAGACCTGAGTTCATCAGGTTGCTATGGGAATGGAAAACAGAAAAACAAAATAAAAAAACCCAAAACATTAAAAGATGTCCTTGAGGGTATGCCCCAAATGACTAAGGACCTCTCAATAGTACCCGGTTTTCAGAGATTCTACCACCTCCCAATAGCACCATCCAGGGACCCGTGACTTTAAGGATGGACTTTCGGGGGACACGCAACATCCAAACTACAGCAGGAGCTAAAATATCAAAATAAAGGGTGACAACTGGATTCCAGGGAGAATGATGATGAATTTAGTTTGGGGCACACTGAGCTGGGGCAGGTGACGAATTCTCAAAAGACATTCAAGAAGGTAATCCCAAACATGGCATCATATTTCAATATGAGAACAAGTGGGGCAGGTAAACTCAAGCTTCTGAAATAGAATTGTAAAAAGAGCACTGTGAAAGAAGAAATGAATGTACAATACAATGATACTTAAATTCTAATGCATATTGGGTTTAGCCAACAGGTTTGTAAAATTTTAAAAATTTAGATTTATTAGTAACACAGTCACAGAGAATAAAATTCAAGAATTCACCAATGATGGTCACCAGTATGTGCTTCTTTGTGGCTTTTAAAACCATATTCCTCATCATTCAAATTTATTCATAATTTAAATTTCATAGATAGCTTCACAATGTGGATCTTACAGGTCTTCCATCAGTAAAATTAATGAAAACATATCTTTCATGAAAGGCACATAAAGAATCTAAACTAACACATTTAAGGAATTTCACTAACTTTGAATTTCTTTACAAAGAAGGAAAAAAAATCCCCTAATGAAACAGATATGAATGTAGTTCATGGTTACCCATACACACACATATACACATACTTCAACAAACATACTTGAACAAAATGACAACACATAACTAAACTCAAGAACCACTTACCAGCAACGCTTACTGAAAGACTTAGTTTTTCAGGATGAGTAAAAAATAAAAAGCGGCGGGGGGGGGGGGATGGGAGCAGGGAGTGCTGTTCATTTGGTTAAAACAAGGTCACAGAGACACCTTGTAAATAATCGAAAGAAAAATGATTCTACCAATGTTCAATATCTAGCTGATATGTAACACTTATTTGACCATGCTCACAATCACTGATTCTGTTAAATACTATTACTCATTTTCTAGATGTTACTGTCCATTTAATTGTCAGAAAAACAGTATAATTTAAAAAGAAAAAAAAATATAAATTTCAACAAGAGAATTTGAATATCTAAGAAAAAAAGTCATTTTAACATAGTGTTATAATTAAATTGGAAACAAGTTACATGTGTGAATTTAAAGCTTACATAAAATATCAGCAATAGAGTATTCAAAGATCTTTTGTGTTATCCTGCAAACAAGAAACTATTATGTATGCTAAGTACAAGGGATTTCCCAAAGGAAATACACAAATGAATGTCTCAAAATTCATTATGCTAAATTATTTTTTTTACCCACAAAATGCTCTCAACATCCACCTAAACTTAGTTATAAATAAAAATGTAGTTATTTAAAGTGTATAAAATTAATCTGGCATCACCTTTAAGGTAATGCATGAATACTATCCAGATATTAAAATTCAAAGTGAAAACAAACCAAATGAATAAAAATTATGTGTTTATAAGTCTAAGATAGTATATCCTCAAAAATCTGAAGTTTTAGTTTTTCAAACTAAATCTAAGGTAGAATCAGAGCAGCATGCACTCATTAAATAAAAGAATGATTAAAATGCATACATATTGAAATAATTGATCCAAAGGCAGGTATACTCATCCTTTTTAAGAACGTTTCAATAAAACACATTAAATTTAAAGAACAAAACATGTTATTAAAATAGTCTGTGCAATGTTTGTACAAATAACATTTTTATGAATCCAAGTATACATATAATCAAGATAAGAGGCTGTGACATTTTCTAATATCAATTATTGTACCTAAAAATTTATAGGACATGAACATAAATAAAGCTTTTTAAAACTGGCAAATACAGTAAAAGTCTGTCATTCAGTACAAGGTACTTAATATTTATGTTATTTCCAAAGCCATCACACTAGAATTATAAGTTGCCACTCTTAAACCTAAAAGTAATGTGGGAAATAAAAGTTATAAATACATTATACATACATTTGCATATTTACACTTACACAGAAATCAATATACTAGAGCCCAGCGTTAACACTGTCCTTCATTTTCACATTCAGGACCATATTTCACAATTAAGAAAGGTCCTTCTGTTACTTTCAGCTAAAGAAACAAAACAGAACCACTTTGGTCAGATCCCAGATGCATCTGCTGTATAACTACATTCTGTGTTGCTGCAAGACTCTAGTCTAGAGAGATCCATACATAAGTACTCATTTGGTTTGAAAATGCATTTTACTATTAACTGCAAAACTTAGAAGAGACCACAATCTTTTAGATTATTTTTTATGATGACATCTGTTACAGCATCAAAAACAAATTGCACGTTCTTAGTATCTGTGGCACATGTGAAGTGGGTGTATATTTCCTTTGTGTCCTTTCTTTTATTGAGGTCTTCAAACTGACATTGAATATATGCAGCTGCTTCTTCATATGTATTTGATCCTGAGATGGGAAAAGCAAAGAAACAATGTAAAAAGTTAAAGTACTTACACTGCTAAGCAAAAGGGATCTTAGAATATAAAATTTTGACTCTGTAACTGCATTTTGCCTTATAGAATGAGAGGACTTTTCTAAATGAAAAACACCTAACAACCTTTAAGGACTATAAGTTATCCTTAAAACTAAAATCTCCTTTGCACAGTATTCTATATTTGTTGTGATCTTTGTTCTGACCTCAATCTCCAAATGCCCAATCTACTTTTTACTCTTATCCTCTATCATCTACAGCCCAAAATGAATCCCTAGAGTGCCTGATGCTGGCATGCTATTGCAGTTCTAGTCCAGTGGCAGATCAATAATGTTGGCAGAATGCTGATTTTTCTACCCCCTTTCTTATTTACACATTAACTAACATTTATCATTTTTTCTTTATTCAAAAATCGTACAAGCATGTACAATGTAGCTTAAGGCTGAGATTACAAATAGTGAATGACACACTCCTACTTTCAAGTTACTGACTAAAGACTTCAGAAATTGTTTGGCAGTACTAAAGAAAACTGCATGCATGCTCTAACCCAGCAAGTTTAGTATACACTAGATACTACTATCTGTACATATTCATCAGAAGACATATGAAAGACACTCACAGTGGTACTAAAGTTCATCAACTGTAGCTGGCTAATAAATTCTAGTATATTCATACAACATGTTGCCATACAGAAATGAGTGATGAGAACAAAAGTACCACAGGAACACAGAGTAACACAGATCAATCTTCTTAATGTTTTGTTCAACAAAAGAAGCTAGAAACAAAAACACTACATACTGTGTGATCCCACAAGTGTTTAGAAAATATTCAAAATACACAGAAGAGGACAAAAGTCAAAATAATGATTACTCTGCGGCTGGAAGGGTGAGAGGGAGGTACTTGATCAATTAAGGCTGGGAGGAGGCATGAAAGGGCTTCTGTGACCCTCCAATAGTCTCCTAACTCCAGTGGTGGATGTTACTTCTCCACTTTTCACTTTGCAAGTTCACTTTTAAAAATCCAATACTTTACTTGTACTGTCTATATACATATAATGGTACTGCAATAAAATATATTAATACAATATGATAAATAAAATAATTGAATAAAATGGTCCTTTGAATACATTATTTAAATCCCTATTTAGTACTAATAATCCAAGATTATATGTCTGGCTTTCAAGGTCCTCTGTTACCCAGTCTGTTTTGGATTGCTATTCTGAGGCCCTCTACTCCCCATCTGAAGCTCCCTTTGTTTCAGAAGGACCAATATACAAACTGCCCCCTGTGGTGCTGAATGTTTTCCTCTGCACTGTCCTGTACCACCTGATTTCCCCAACCAGGCTTTCAGGTTTGCTCACGACTGTCACTACATATAACTTCCTAATTACCCCAATTCAGATGGGCTCTGTATCATTAAAACCCCCTAAAGACTGTGGAAACACTCTATTTCAGTTTTTGTTACATTGTTTTAACAGGGTCTCAAATTCCTTTTCAGCATTATGTCTCCTAACCTAGAATGTGAACACTTCAAAGATAAATATCATCTTCTATAGCTTGCTCAGTTCCTTTCATGTCTTACATGATAACTCTGTAAATGAAACATGACAAAAGCCATTGGGGTGCTGGGCTTACAGAACTCATTATATAAAGGACAAAGAAGTAGTAAAACTTGAATAGTTTACATTTGAATTCTGATGTTGCTAGCAGATAATCATATATTTTAACAAATAAATTTTTATCTTATTAAAGCATAATAAGATTAATGCTCTGAAATTTTGAAGCAATGAACAGTGTCTGCTTGAACCAAGGAAATCACTATAACCCCTTCATTAAAAATATGTTTTGGAGAAAGAGCTTACACTGAGTGCTTTAACTATAAATATTCAGCGTAGTTGGTTAAATTACTATACCAAAGAGCTACAAGTTACAGGACTGAACCAAGGAGCACATTTCTTAATCTGACTTTAAGTCTTAAGAAAATGACAGCAAAGTGTGTGCATCAAGGTGATAGCTATTTTTGAACACGTGACGGAACTTTCCTAAACAAAAATGAGTATACAAAAAAGGAATAAGAACATTTTTTAAGAATGGAGAACTGAGAAGTTGATGATATAATTAAAAAGGACCTGAGTAAAAAATATGAGCTTAGTTTGAATTTCAGGTGTTAAGAAATGTAGAGGGAACCCAGCAGCTGGTAATTGGAGCCTGGGACTCCAGAGAGAAATTCAAGTTGACAAGAATGTGTCAGAGAACAGATAAGTCTGCGAAAAGGCAGAGTGCTGAAGGACTGCAGGACTGCAGATGGAATCCAGTGAAATGGCAACACAGGAAAAAGAGGTAGAGGAAGAGAGCACAGGAGCAGGCAGAGGCTGGAGATACAAATGAGGGTGTGGCTTGGGGGCCAGATAGGCTTGTTCCATAGGAAGCAATAGCCATAAGAATGAGAGCAGCAATTGAATCAATACTTACAGCATGCAGTGCAGATTTTAAATTATAATCTTAACACTGAAAGTATGAAATAATGATCTAATAAATCTTTGTGGGCAAAGATTCTGAAATCAGGAATTCTTGCTAATTTGACAACATAAGCCAAAATCTTGAACACATTGTATACCTGGCAAGGAAAGGGCTAACAAGTACATGCTTGGTTGTTGTAAAATTGCTATAGGTATACAATATTTATGGACTAATTTGGATACTTTTTTATGAATTAATACATAATAGCTACTTCAACATAAAAAAACAATAAAAAATAAACTGAAAAACATGTTCAAGTAAGGAAAAACTGAGCTACCTTATTCTGAATTACTCCAATCTTGGAATTTGAATAATAAATAATTTTATTCCTAATAAGCACTAAAAATCTTTCTGAATAAGGTAACTTATGATAACATGACTTTCCAAAAGCAAAAGTTTTTAAGCAAGTCACTGTATAAAATTATTGTGAACCAAAGTATAGCTTCACAACACATTAAAAAAGTGCTATAATAATGAGCAGCATTTCCCTTTTGCTTCCACAGAGAATTTGATTAAATGTAGCCTCATTATTAGTGGTCTGGATGCAGGAGAGCAATCAACTTGGATCTGGAACTAACCTCTATGGGTTTCTCAAGCTCAAGCATTCACACTTATATGAACTGAGCAACCCAAGTACTGGCACACAGGATTGCCTAATATTGCCTGGAAATGGCAGTTATTGATGTTACAACTATTAATTATTATTAAGATGGACTAAAAATGTTTTTTATAATGAAATAGTTCTTGAGATTTCTTTTTTTTTTAAGCAGGAAAGACTAGACAAGAGAAAGTAATAAACTCTTCAGAATATTTCCATTTAGAGATCATTTAAGTCAGTGGTAGCTATAACTTTTGCAATTAAAGCACAGAGTTCTCTTTACTAAAATAAAATCTTATTCAGAAGCCCAATGTGTAAAACAGATGAGAACTGAATTACTCTGTAAGAGAGGAGCTGTAAGATGGTAAGTGTGGGAGGGTAAGTAGCTCTATTCCCAGTGTTTGCTCCTGATTTCAGGTTAGGAGGGGCCAGACTAGATTCAAAACAATGTATGAACCCAATTCCTGATTTTACAGCTGGTGTACTGAAGCCTAGATAAATTGTAAGTCTTGTTCAGCATCAAGGAGCTAGTTTTGAAAAAGCTAGGATTGTACTTCAAGTCTATTTTTTTTTCACTCCCAGTGCTTTTCCCATGGTAGTAAAATTTAAAGCATCAACAACAGTCTCGTTATTGAAGTTTAGATTTCATAAGAAACCTTCTCTGATGAACCTTCTCTGATGGAACCAGAGTCAGCTGTCTCGATGATTCCTTATACGAATGCCCATGTTCCTTCTTAGTGGTATGATGCACTGCTCTTGTCTGTTTATGTCAGTCTTTGAGTTCAGACAGAGAGCAGAGACATGTTTTATTTATGTGCATCCCACAATACCTCTCATGGGATCTGTTTCCTGTATGAACAAACCAATATTTTAACTTTATGAAGACTTGTAGTCATCACTGAAAATTATCTATCAATCCGCTTTTCCATAAAATGAACACATTTTCAGTAATCTCATCCACATCTTGTGCTCAAATGCAGTTTGATAAATAATATCCTCTCAAGGTGTAAGGATTACCAAGTTGAGAGATTTAAATCAACTGAAATCTTGCCGTAGGGGAAGCTTTACTTAGAAATATATGACATGTTAAGTTATTCAAAGAAAAGCAAAATACCTGCATATTCTGGATAGCATATAGTGAGGGGGCTCTTTTTGATTTTTTCTTCAAAGAGATCCTTCTTGTTTAGAAACAGTATAATGGATGTATCTGTAAACCACTTGTTGTTACATATGCTGTCGAATAATTTCATGCTTTCATGCATTCGATTCTATAATAAAAAATAAAATCAAGTTTTTATTGACAGCAAGGATCTGGATGACTATTTTTAGAAAACACAATGTTCAATAAAACAGGGCTTATTAGTTGAAAAAGAGGTAACTCTCCACTAAAATGCATTTCTACCATTTCAGAACAAGCACACTTTGATGTTAGGCAAGACAGGCGTCTCACAGCTTTTTTGCACTCAATAATTACTTGCCAAGTGTTCGCTGTGAGTTCTGTGCTATGCCTGGAAACATCCTGCTGCAGGATGTTATAATCTGATGCCCAACAGTGAACATCTGAAAAGAATTCATGATTATAGAGGTCATCTCTGTTTTCATTAAGAGGTAAGTGGAGCTTTTAAAGATTAATAAATTAAATTTAACAAGTGAAATTCAATTAGTCTAACACTCCAAAGAAAGAAAACTTCCAATTCTTGTTTCTTGCCCTTCCAGGGTCTGTATTCAGCAGGGACACTGAGATATTTTATAGAGCTGAAATGAAAGAAAGTATAGTGTTGCACTGTACCTACTGCATTATAATTGTATATACTTGATTTTAAAAACACAAACTGAGCCTATCTCTTCTTTATTTCCCCCATGTTGCATTAAAGTTAATTTAAAGTAATAGTTTAAATTTCTATTTCTACTTCTCCAAATTAATGGCAATGAAACATATCTAAAAATTACAAAGCATAGCACACATCAAAGATTACTAAACTGGCAGAAATAACAAGAAAAAATGAATCTTGGATTATCATGGACCTAACTTTACTTTCATTTAGTCTGTAAGTACAGCATACTGGAAATGCACAGTTAAACATACAGGGTTGAGGTAAAATTGACTCTCACTCTCTTCCTCAAGATGTATCTGTGATTCTTCAGCATTCTTTCCTTTTATTATGCAAACAGAAAAGTTGAAGAAAAGAGCCTGAACTTTCAAATAATTTAGGCATAAGCAAGAATTTCTCAAGAATTTTTCTCAGAAAAGTTCTTGGCAACACCATCTCCAGCTCTGCATATTTCATGCTCAAGCCTCAAAAAGGGTTGTACTTGCCATTTCTTCATCTTCAGCTAGAACCAGGTCATAGTCACTCAGGGCCACACAGAAGATAATGGCTGTCACTCCCTCGAAGCAATGGATCCACTTCTTCCGCTCAGACCTCTGACCTCCCACATCAAACATTCTGCAAGAGCAAAAATCATGGGTTGACATCCCTTACATGTTCAAAAGCTCCAAGGGACTCTGTAAAAATGCTCCAAACAGCTGGAGGAATGTGGGATGGCAAGAAAGGAGAAAAGGACTGAGTGGGAGGAAAACAATGTCACAAATTGGTTTTCTCAAAGGGAAAAATGTCTTTTTTTTTTTTTTTTTTTACATCTTTGATTGCAAAGCGGGTATCTCTAATAAAAATAAACATCCTCAACAAACAAGACATTCATTAACATATGAGAACACTTAGGACATTAAAGCAAATAGAAATGAAAGGACTGTCCTACATGTAAACACTGAGAAGTCACATGAAGCAACTGGGGAATACAAAGATCAAAGAGTACAAATTCAATTTGCCAGTCATGGAACATTAGGGGCAGAGGGCATGGCTTCCACTTCCTACAGTGAGTTTCTCTCAGAAGCAAGAACCAGTATGTTATTACTTTCATGTAAAGGAGAAACAATTCCAGGTAGGAAAATGTAGGATAAACAAATCAAATTCAAATAAGGGCAAAAAACTTGCCTAGATGAAAAAATAATATTGTGGTATGCAAAAAACGAGAACTGAAAATATGAAATAAATTGTGGACTTACTGAATAGTCGTGGAATTTGGAGTGGGAAAAAAAAAAACCCTCAGTTTTTACACAATATACAATAGCGGACCATTACAGGTAAGTGAATGAGGTAATAACACTATCAAACTGCATAGCGACAGTGGCCTTTTCCTCTTTTTCCTGGCAAGAGATTATAAAGTTAAGCAAAAGTTTAAATTTGCAGAGACTACATTATGCAACCTAGAAATAACCACTTATATAATGGAAACACCATGCAAACTGGTACATTTTTAAAAGCTCCATTTATCTAGATGGTGCACTAATTAAAACAGTCCCTTGTTTAATTCCCAGGCAAAAAGAAGTTTCCCTACAGAGCAGTATTGGCCTATAAACCAACTCTGAGCACATCAACTACTATTGTTACTTTTATCATCATTTAAAAATGCAGCCTTTGTTTCAGTTAGCCAGAAATTTTTCATTAAAGTGTGCCACATAACAAAAGAATTCTACCACATAAGTCAAAATGGATAAGAAGCAACAGCAACAAAAAAGGATAGAATACAAAATGGATAAGATGCAAAAAACGGCAATAGAGGTCAAACAAGAATAAAGTAAAAGAAAATATATTTATCTTAATTGCAAAAACATTTGTAACATTGCTTTAGAACATGACTTGAAAATAATAGATAACCAGAGAGCTAGCCTTTTCTTAGAAAACTACTCTGATCAAATGTTACCTATTCTCTGTCTTTTCATTATAACAATCCACCTCAACCCATCCCACATTTTCTCTCTGTGCTGGTGACTTTTGTGTTATCACCTTGACTAAACTATTACAGTTATTTAATCAAACACTCCTCTAGGTGCGGCTGTGAAGGAATGTTCTGGGTGCAGTTAACATCTATAATCAGCTGACTTTAGGTCAAGAAGACTGTCCTCAATAATATGGACAAGTCTCTTGCAATCAAGTCAAAAGGGGCTAAGGGCAAAAACTGAGGTTTCTCAGAATAAAATGAAACTCTTCCACAAGACTGCACAATAGCCTGTCTCTGAGCCTGTAAACCTGCACTACAGGCCATTAGCATCACCACATGGAAGTCAATTCCTTGAAATAAACACAACTTATTGGTTCTGTTTCTCCGGAGAATACCAAAACTGGTACCTAGACAGGGGTGCTAAAAATGTGTAAGTAGCTTTGGAATTGGAAGATGAACAGCAAGTAGAAGAATCCTGAAGCACTTCATAGGGGGAAAAAGAAAAGAAAAAAAAATCTAGACTATTTTGAAGATACGGGTAATAGAAATACAGGTATTAAAGACTCAGATAGAAGTGAACAGTGGGAAAGCTTTCATTGTTTTAGAGAATGCATATATTGCTATGAACAGAATGCTGGTAGACAGATCAACCTTGAGGCTGTTTTTAATGAGGTCTTAAAAACAAATAAAAACACATTATATCCTGTAATCCCAGTGGTTTGGGAGGCTGAGGATCGAAAGTTTAAAGCCAGCAACTTACTGAGGCCCAAAGCAATTTAGTGTTACCTGGTACCAAAGGTGGGCTGCTGGACATGTTATACATTGTAAAATGACAACCAGTTGGCTGAATTGGGTAGAAGACAGAACTTGTAAGCAATGATTGTAGATGTACAGTGGACGATATTTGTAAAAAAAAGTGTGAAAGGTTCAATTCTATTTTTTTATTTTTCTCTGGTGCTCACAGTAAAACAAGAGCAGAAAGGTATGCTGAAGAAAGAATTATTAAGCAAAAGGAAACCACACACACACACACACACACACACACTAGCTAGGAAGAGGAGAGGAGATTCTTTCTTAGAGCTTTGAGAGGGCACAAGGCCTAGCTGACATATTGATTCCAACTTTCTAACTCCCAGAACTGGGAGAAGATACATTTCTACTTGTTTTGGCACCTAGTTTATGGTAATTTGTCATGGCAGCCTGGGAAGTGAGCAGATCCTCTTACCAAGTATTTTTTTTTCCTATAAATTCTTCTTTTCCCTATTGCTCTTCTCATCTCATAAATATTCAATTTGTATAATTTATTTTCTCTTCCACACCCCAATTCTACCCCAAGAATGTAAAGATGAAGAATTTTTTTTTTCTCTTTTTTGTTCACTTTACATCCGAACATTGAACACACATAGCAAGTACTTCACAAATCTTTATGGTCTGAATGAATAAACCATGCCTAAAGAATATTAACACTTTAAAGGAATAATAGACTTTGTTATGTTCAAAATGTAGATCTACCAGTTACTTTGTGGAAAGAACTTTAGTCATCATTTATTAAGTAATTTGACCTCAGAAGAAATCTCTTCAATGTATATATTTAATCAATGAAATACAACTAAATGAGGATCCTTCATGTATTTCTTATGAACAAAGAACTTTTTGGTCTAAGCCAGTGATTTTCAAACTTCAGTGAATGAGAATCAATAGGTGGGAGACTTGATACTACTGGTCTGGGGAACATATGTTTGAAAGTCAATTAGTTCTTAAGTCAAAGAATAACAACTGGGAATTGAAATCAGAAATGACTGGACTTTGCTTAACAGTTCAGTAGCATTTAGAGAGAGAGAGATGAAGATAATCACTGGAAGAACCACTAATTTTTAACAGTCTTAAATGTTCCATGAAAAGGCAGATAAAATACAAAGCATTATCATTGTTAGACAAAGAAGACAGAAATATCTTAATTATTTAATATGTTTTTTTAAAAATTCTGAATCCCTCTATTGTTTAAAAGAATAATAAACAAAAAAGTAGTATGTTCTCCATAAAAAAAGATAAGACTTTTGACTAGCATCAAATAGGGAATGAATTTGAGTTTTCACTGGGTTTCTGGAGAGAGGAATAGAGGGGAGGCTGAATACCCTGAGCTGTGTGCTTACCTGTCCTTGGCCTGTCACCTAATACCACTGTGATCAAGAATGAGCAGTACAGAACTGACCAATTTGGATTTCACACTTATAAGCAGAACACTATATTCCAAAACCTATTACACATTTATAGTAAAGGAATATATATTTATCGTACACTATGCAAACTTTCTAATAGAAGGATGCATTAACACTGTATCTGAAAATGGTTTAATAAACTGTTGATTCTTTAATTAAAGTAAACCACATGGGCATGGTTCATAAATGTCCATTCACAGAGATGATAATATGAATTCTTAAATTAAAATAAATGCCCTATTGCCTCATTTTGAATTTGTTAATGGCAAACACACAAAGAAATTTGAACCTTAGTTTACTCTTTGGTTAAAACCAAAAAATTATAACATGAAATACACTGGAACTACAAGATGATGACTGCATAGAGAGTTCCCAGCAGAATCATTCTAAACATGTTTCTGCCCTCATCCATTCTCCAATGAGGAGAAAATAAAAAGAAAAGTTGGGCTGGGTGATTGCAGCATAGTGGCTCAGGAGGGTGAGGCAGGAGGATTCCAAGTTCAACCTCAGCAACTTAGTGAGGCCCTAAGCAATTTAGCAGTATCCCATCTCAAAACTGAAAAAGAAAAAAAAAAAAAAAAAGGCAGGAGACTTGGCTCAGTGGTCACTTTGGTTACGCATCTCTGGATTCAATTCCAGTACCAAAACAAACAAACAAACAAACAAAGGTTGGGGGGTGGGGAAGCAAAGTTGGAATCATATAGATTAGCAATGCTAATAATTTAACAGAACTCAAATAAAGACAAAATTTATCTGAAGTTCTAGAAAAACCTGTGTTTATTTTGTATGTCAATAAACCAGAGCACTAATTACTAATTAAATACTTTCCATTAAAATATACCTCACCCAAGAAGTCCAAATGGAGCAACGTAAATGGACTTCCTGGGAATCATGGTGAGAGTCAACTTCACTGATCTTAGGACATGCTTGATGTTGAAATGACAGTTTTAAAACATGCAGCTAGATTTTACCTAAATAAGTGAAGAGAATGGTCTGAAAAAAAAAATACTTAAAGTACATTTAACTAGGATGAAAAGTGAATTTCACAGTCAGCTTGCCCTTAAGTATCAAGTAACTGATTTAACATTTGCCATTATCCTTTGTCATCATTTATAGTTTTAACCTTTGTGATTTTTTTAAATAGGCAATAATTTGCTTTATCTTTAAGCATTTGACCAAGAGCAAGGCTGTGATAAGACTCTCTGTTAAGAATCCTTTTTTTTTTGGGGGGGGGGGAATGTCCTGATAGAAATTCTAAGATATTTTTTTAAACTATAATTATTAATATATATTATTTTAAAAATTTATTTATTAAAACATAATTGTACAAATTGATGGGATACACCTGTATTAACTGTGTCCGTCCACCCTTCTTTCTATTCTTGGTGCCTCATTTTCCTCATTGGACTTTTTTTATTAGTACATATTATTTATACAGCTACTTAATAGGAGAACTTAGACCTAGAATCCTTAGTTGCTTATCTATAAACTTATATCAAAATAATTTATAAGAACACAATCTTTAACAAAACAAGTAAAAAAAATCAGAAAGTAAGATGCACTAAATTTAAAAACATAAATTCTCTTTTTAACAGTAAACTTCCTTAAAGTTAACAATCACTTAATAGTTTTAAGATAAATATGATGACAGTTCCCAGATCAGACATATCACATGGCCATTAAGCATCTGTCAAGTACAGTAGTATACCAAAAGACAATAAGTAATTCAAGAAAAGAGAACACCAGTAGCTCAACATGACACTGGGGCTTAACAGTGAAATAAGCTCTGGGTGTTGTGGTGCACACCTGTAATCCCAGTGGCTCAGGAGGCTAAGGCAGGAGGGTTGCATGTTCAAAGTCAGCCTCAACAACTTAGAAAGGGCCTAAGCAAAGCCTTAGTGAGACCTTAATGAGGCCATGTCTCAAAATACATAAAATAGAAAAGGGCTGGGGATATGTGACTCAGTGCATAAGCGCCCCTGGTTTCAATCTCTGCTACCCTTCCACAAAAAAAAAAAAAAAAAAAAAAAAAAAATTAGACCGCTTCATGAATCAAGCACAGTTAACACTGCCAGACAAACTAGCTATGATATGAGTATTCATTTCAGAAAGCACAGCAATGATCTTTTTTTTTTTTTTTTTTTTTTTTTGGTGGGTAAAAGAGGACATGGAAAACTGAAATGGAACTTTTGTTCTCTAAAAAACTCAGTTCCTTGAACCACTGATAAATCAGTAAGAAAAGGAAGTAACAAGTGTATTCTCTTTCAGATAGCTGTGGAAGCAATCAGAGGTATAGCTGTAAATATTTAACAGTGCTTTCAGCTTGTAACAGTTAAGCTTTCTTTAGGAAGTGAACCAATGATTTTTATCTCTGGCTTGGAACATTTTGTTAATGTTTTTAGAAATTCTGCTTTACTGTCATCATTTCAGAGCATTAGTCTAACCCATAATTCATATTAAAGCCCTATTTTAGAATGATTATCTTGAATCAAAACATTTTCAATCAAAGTAAAAATGAAGAAATAAAATAATAACAAATATGGGATACTCTATTTGTAAGCCAAATTACTTTTTGACATAATTACTGAATAATTTGTTGGTTGTTTCTTTTTTTTTTTTTTACTTTTAATCTTTTGTTTTTCATTTTTGATTCTACATTTCTGGAACTATGGGGATGGAGAAGGATAAAAGCTAAGGGAATATATATATTTAGTCTTGTAAAGTTTGAGTTTTTACAAAGAATATAAAAATCTTCAGTAACAATTTGAAAAACAAATCTATCACAAGTACAAAACAAATGATCTATCTAAACTCATAGTATTTTAAAAACCGGATCTCTAAAAAAAGACATGTAGTATAAAGATTATGAAAACCTTAAAACAGAGCACAAAGGCGTTTTGTATTTATTTATTTATTTATTTTTTACAGGGAAAACTGGTGCATGCTCAATTTGAGTCAGGCTGTCTGCAAAGCTCTGCAGGTGTACAGCAGCACCTGACTGCACCTTATGCATGACTGCAGCTGCAATCTTCCTGAAAATGAATCTCAACCTTCTTGGATTTAAAAACAAAAAACAAAAAAACACACCAAGGAGACAAAAACCTCTACATATTAAACTAAGAAAAATAATAAAAATAAAACCCACATATCCACATTTAATTTTAGCATTTTTTTTTCTATCCAATACTACTTATTAGCTAATATTTATATGGATCAGGGAACATGTGAGTTTTCCTGAGTGTGAATAATGTGACTCTGTTGTGTTGGTGAGATTTAGGCTCTGACTCTGTGAAGGGCCTCACAAGCTGTTCAAGGGCTTGGTGTTCAGTTTCCCTTCTGCTGGGCACTTAAATGGCACTTAGGAAATGTGACATTTTAAATGAATTTAGATTATGAGAAGGTAGTTTTTTTTTTTTTTTTTTTTTTTTTAAACTTGCTGCCCTCTTCATATAGCTTTAAAGTATGGAAATGGATAATACAAGGGGGAAAGAAAGGAATAGCTATTTTTTTAAACCAGTATATATATATTTTTTTCAGATCAAGTAAAACCACAGTGGTCTGGGATTTTTATGAAAACATAGAAGTTTTATGTCAGTTGAAAATTCTGTGGTGTTAAATTATTTACTCATGCACATATCTTTGTACAGGATATAAAACCTCATTTTCCTTTATCGTATTGTTATTATTGTAACTGGAATAAGGCGCATAGAATTAATGAGCAACAATGCACACATACAACAATTCTGACTAGGTGAGTTATGAATTATTAAGTAGAAAATTTAGATAAAATATCAGATGACTCGACAGGGAAAACTAGACGAAAGTAACCGATGTAAAGACCTTACAGATAAAATAAGAATGTGCAAATTAAAACATTATATTTGCTTAAGTCCAACAGTTTTTCTCTTATCTTGAAAATAGTTATTTATTGGAAAAAGAGAAATCCAATTCTGTAAATTTGTATGCAATGTTTTACTGACCTTCCCTGAGCCTGGTTCCTTATAAAATGAGGGAACAGAACTAAAGGAACTCTAAGAGCCCTTCCATTAAAAGCTAAAATTCAGTGCTTCTCTGTTCAGACCTCAGGAAGTTAATATTCAATACACTTTAAGTAAACATTTCTCATCATGAAATAGTGCAAATATCACTTGGCTATGAATAAGATTTTTCTTGAAAAATTTTAAAAGACACCCTTCTTTTCAAACATTTCCATAAATAAGCAAATATTCTATTGATAAAACCAGAGGGCAATATTTCCCAGTATTTTCTGTTCAGAAATAAAAGCCAAAATACTATTTTCATTTAAACCACTGTAAAAATTACAGGCATTTATCTGGCATTTTTTCTTAAATAAAAATGAAAACATTCCTTATATGAATGCTTCTTTTAGACCTCTTTTGACCCCCCAATTCTTTTGTTTAATCATTTGTGCAAAGTTTTTCTGACTGCAATTTCTAAGCATAAAAATGTTATGAACACTTACTATCTTTTATTTCTAAATTTATAAATAATATGTTTGGAAGCTACTCACTTAAAATGAAGATCTTTGAAAGTAAAATGGGTTTCAACAATCCCTGTAGTTTTCACTCTGGTTCTGAGAACATCTTGCTGAGTTGGGATATAATTTGGTTGTGCTATTCTGTCCAAATCATTCAAATAGCTGAAAAAAGAGACAACAAAACAACATGTAAATTATAAATGTTTCCAATAAAGATAATCCAAAACAAAGACTATAATATCTTAATGCATGCCATACTGTGAAATCACTGGAAATGTTTTTTAATTTCTGTGTAATGATGTAAAACAATCAATTTAGCCTTACATCTTACAGGATTTCTACTGACTGAAATGAAACTGTTTATAATTCTCCAGCCACCAATTTCTTTTAGTATTTTTAAAACACGCACTTTGTCTTTTAGGTTCAGTAATCCAAAGGAAAAAGAGAATTTATTTTAAAAATCCCAAGCTAATGAACACCATGAATTTATGATTATTATTCATTACACTTTTTTGATGAACTGTACTTATGTTCTATATATTACTCTTCTGTTAAAGATTTTAAAAGTTTTAATTTTGGTGCAAGTACTGAGGATACCTTAGGCAAAGGCTGAATGAGATGCTGCTGCTTCTTAGTCTTATCTGCAGGATAAGACTGTACATGACTCCTGTAGTCTGCTCTCAAAACCGACACCCACATTATACTTCTCAATGATTTTAGTCACTCATCTAATACTCTCTCCAAAGGATGTCAAATATTTCATGATACAAAAATGTAGTGTTACCATATAATGCAATATAAAAATGAAAATTATTTTTTGCACTATTGTGTGGTAGAGGCAATAACTAACAGAAAGTCCAGGTATGGAAGGTTAATAAGGGCCTGAATGTTAAAGGATTCATGGACAGTGATAATATAATCAGAAACATGAACAATGGGGTGAAAAACAGGGCATGTCACTTCTGTTAGAAGCAGTGGAGACAGAAACAGTGAGGTCTTAATTCTTGGAAAGCAGCCCCATTTACAGGCTGTGTACAACCTAAATGAGGCCAGCTGAACATGGTGGGCATCCCTGTAATGTCCTGAAATACTACAGCAGCACCAGACAGATAACTTAGAAATAATTTGGGCACAGAGAAACACCAACTACTGAAACTGCAAATTGGTATTAAATTCTGAACAGAATGCTTAGCCATTCAGAACAGGGTCTTAAAAACCAAAGGAGTTTGTTACTTTTCAGTGCTAGGGATTGCAACCCAGAACCTTGTGGAAGTTTTGGAAGTGCTCTACCACTTGAGCTACATCCTAAATATTTGATTCATTTTAGATAGAGTTGAGAAATTATCCAAATCCTGAATTTGTAACAAAAATGTTATAAACAGTCAAGTATATATATGTGGTGTGGATACTACAATACAGATACCTAAACAAAGCAAAATTTGTAGAACCACACATGCTTCAGATTCTGGAGTCTTTCAGATTTTGGACTTTTAGATTAGAAATGCTGATCATTTCTTGTAGATGTGGTGATACCAGTCAGTATTATGTTTGCTCAATTTAAGAGAATCTTATCACAGTGGTAACAATACCCTTGTATTTTCTCTGAGCCTTTAATGCCATAAGTATGCTATATATTACATGATGTATAATATACATGTATTACATATTATACATTATGTACCAATATATTATACAAGGTTACAATTTATCATAGGAAAATATGATTTAACAAATCAACCAAATGAACCACACCAACATTTTACTATTGACCCCTTTAAAATAGTTCTTATTTAAAATGTGCTTTGATTACTCAGATAAATTTTTTATGGAAACTGCTATAATTCTAATAGACTCTAAAATAGGCATACTCATTTCAACTAAACGGAAAAGAAAAATAGGCAATGTTAAAAAAAAAAAAAAAAAAAAACTCCCACTGTGGCCTGGTGTTGTGTGGCTCAGTGGTAGAGCACTTGCCTGCCACATGGGAGGCCCTGAGTTTGGTCCTCAGCATCACATAAAAAATAAAGTTAAAAAAAAAAACTCACATAGTTTTAAATGATCACAAGTTTAAACTGCAAATGGATACTTAGTCCTAATGACAGGATAACATCACCTCCAGTCCAGAACTCAGAACTAAAGATACATGTCAGCACTCCAGAGGAAAAGATTTCTCTGACTTCCTTCATTCTTGAAAACTGACTACATTATTGCATATTAAGTTTAGAAAAAGCAAAAATAATATAACAATAACCAAAGCAACATGTCTTTCCCAATGCATGTCCAAACAGCATGCACTGAAACAGATGGTTCTTGGTCAAAGAGGATGGAGAGGCCTGGAAGTATCCCCACATTGTGAGGAAGAGGCCTTCAATCTATGCACCCGAGGAGAACTTCTTAGTTACTGAAGCAGCTCCTTTTGCTAAGTTTAGCAAAGTGCAATCTTCTATCTCTAATTGTCACTACAATTTGAATTTTCCAGCAGGTACTGATAGTGGCAAAGCAGATAACATGGTTTAAGAGTTATGTTTTTCCTTTAAGTAATTTTTCTAATTTGTCTTCTACCTTGTGTGAAGTTTGGCTTATTAATTCATTTATTATTAAACAAGATCAGTTTGAGTGACAACTACCTGTCAGGCTATGGTGATATGTTAGGCAAAAAGAGACATTACTGAATTCAGTGTAGTGGCAGAGACAGTAAATGATTAAATAGTCACAACATAACAAGAAAATAAAATAAACTCAAAATATTTGTAATTCTGAAGGAAAAGTACAGAGTATTACAAGTACCTAACAGTGGAGCAAGGATCTTCTCAGAGCACCAAAGAGTGTTTTCTTGTGTAAGTGATGACACCAGTGAGAAAGGTGGGCTCATATTCAATAAGCCACACAGGTAACAAGGTGTTCACGCAAGTATGAAAGTTAAAGTATAAATTAAGAAACAGGGTTACAAAGATTGCTGTGGGTGATGTGATGCATGTTATTAATTCACATTAAATCACAGGACACATGGGGCAAACTCAGATGTCCAACAACACGTGATAAGACACTTGGGTCCACACCCCATTAGTCTGTTGCTCACTGTAACCACATGCATGCCATTTACCAAGAGCCTCAACACTTGTTCTCATCTAGCTAATCCTTACTTTGGTTCCTAACAGCCAACACAACTCTTTCAGCAAAACAGAACACTATCAGAAAGTAAAGAGTACATAATACATATTTTAGAAACCAATTAATGCTACTTGTGTAATATCTCACATTTCTGGGTATGTGACCCAAACTATGGAACAATCACTTGGTGTTTTCTTGTTTTTATATCACTTTTTGTGTGTGCTATGTCACAAAATAGGAAGTTGGATGGGTTTTATCACAACTTGCTTTGCAAACTTTCAGGGTTCACCACCTGGAAAATTAGGGCAGCCTTTTTTTCCTAAAGAACTTATATGTAAGTATCTGTAAGGCTAGGTGTGGTGGTGCATGCCTGTAATCCCAGCAGATGGGGAGGCTGAAGCAGGAGGATCACAATGGTGAGGAACTAAGAAACTCAGTGAGACCCTGTCTCTAAAAAAAAAAAGAAAAAAAAAAAATATATATATACATACACACACACACACACACACACACACACACACACACACACACATATATATATATATATATATATATATATATATATATATATAAAAAAATAAGTATTTGCAAACAGTAGCTCATGTGTCAGGACACATACAGCAAACAACCTTCAGGTGTAGTGGTATTTTACTTAGTGAAAAAATATCTTGGGAACACCATCCAGTACTTCAAAAGATCCCTAGTTTAGGTGCCTGTCACTGAACAAGTACACTTCTTAGGCATCATTAGCATTATGAAAAGCACCCACATCACTTACCCTCTCATTTGGCTAGCTTCAAGTAAATTAGACATATACTCAAATGCACCGTGAATTTTTGGAAATTCCAATTATTTTCTTGGAAATATACAAGATACATTCCCATTATGCATGCTTCAATTAAAGTTTACATAAGCAAGAATCTCTTAAGGTACCACTGAACACACAGGAAATAAAACATTCCCATCCATAAACATACAAAAAAGAGAAAGTTTTAAAATATTGTCATCCTGAATATCCTGAGTTGTACAAGAATATGTCAACCAATTCTGCAATAAAATTGACTTGGAGGTATATTTGACTCACAAGTAATTATTCATGATAGTGCAGTTCAGAAGTTATGATTACTTACTATGCTGCAGAATCATTAAGCTGGTACTCTCGGGATCTGTTGAAACAGGCTTGTACACCACTATCTTTCCACAATCTCTTTATAACTCCAGCAAGTTCTACAGTCATAAAGCCTTCTTCAGCAGCTCCAGCAAGCACAAAGAGTTGGCGGGCGTCATCCTGAACATTCAACAACCCATTTTTTAGAGAGTAAAAAGAGAGACATTAGAGATTAAAAAGTACAAATGGAGAGATTAGAGATAAAAATGCAATATTGAATTTCCTTATATTTTGATAGAAGTGTCCTAGATCTCTCTCTCTAAAACACCCTTAAGAAATTGGCTTAACCAAGAGAGTATAATCATAAATCAGGAGCTTATGTTTTATGGTATTAGCAATATTCGCCAAGGCACCAGGAAGCTGCCAGAATTTCTTCAGTTATGGTACATGAAGGGGACCTGAGTTAACTATCTACACTTTTCTGTGTACTAGATATGATCATTTTTGAGAAAATAGAGGAAGAGTCTTGTCTTGCTGCTTCTTGCTCAAGATGTTTTCAATCTAAGAAACATAAAACACCATGAATGATTACATTAAATAGAATCCATTTAGGTGTGAGCTTTCTGATATAATTTATAGATGCAAAATATGTTAAGAGAAAGGAAAAAATCAATGTGGAGTAAGCAAGAAAGGTTTCACAAAAAAAAAAAATGGTCTGTAGATTCACAGGAGACTTTAAAATGTATATACATCAAAACCAAGGAGGAAGCAGTTGGGAGCAGGTGTTTGCCAACTCAGGCAAGGAGAACAAAATAAGCACATCTTGGGAATAGAAATATTCAAGACACACACAGAGAACAGACAAAAAAATTCTAAGTGAGAATACTGTCTATAAAGTTAGCTAAATTATGCTTAAATATGAGGCTACTAATATTAAGTCTGATCTACAAGTAATCAATCACTCATGACCAGTGCTGTCAAAGAAAAAAAATGAAATGTAAGCAATAATGGGATCTAAATTTTCTAACCACCACTTATTAAAAGAATCAAAAGCAAAAAAGGTCATATGAAAATAATTTTAATAATATGTTTTGTTTAATCTATATACAAAAATATTATAACTCAACATGTAAACAATTAAGTTTATGAGATAATTCAAATTTTTATACATATTGTCTTCAAAATGTGGTGTGTATTTTACACATACAGCACATGCCAATTCAGAATAGACACATTTTATTCACTCAATGGTATATGTATGTAGAAGCTACCTACCATACTTGATAATATCACTCTAGCCTCCAGGTAAAAACACAGCTAATTCAAAGTGGATGGAAGAAGGGAGAAGCTGCTATCTTCATAGAGGTTTTCATTAACCTGAGACATGTTAACTGGGTGGAAAATATTATTATCAAGGGGCATTCTTCCAGATACAGATGGCCTTCAGTTTTCTATGGTTTCTGCACCGCAGATCTAACAAACTTCAGATTGAAGATATTTGAAAAAAATAATTGCATCTGTACAAACTTTTGTCCTTAATCCCTAAACAATACTATATAACAACTATTTATAAGACATCTACATTGTATTAGGTATTATAAGTATTCTAGAGATAATTTAAAGTGTATGGAAAGATATGCATAGATTATATGCAAATATTGTGCCATTGTGTAAGACACTTCAGAATCTTTGGATTTCAGTATCTAATGATGGTCCTGGAACCAATCCCCCACAGATACGGAAGAATAAATGTATGGTACTAAATGCTTATAAAGAGGAGGAACGCATTACGATATGCTATACAGAAGAAAAGATGCAGTTGGTAACACAGCTCATAGCTGACAATGTAAATTCATCCTGCTGCCAATTTGTGAAGCATTTCCTTTTGGGCTGGAACTCATCATGAAAAATAATTAAGTCTCAGCATGGGAACATATTATTCAAGCATATGTTCCCCTTTTTAGTAAATCACAAGAGAAATATGGGCAAGCAAGTAACATGTGCATAATATCCTTAATAAACCCCATATATCATGGTTTCAAGTCATTCTGAAAACCACTAACCCAATTCCATTAAAAGACTATTCAATTTTCTAAATATTTACTCATATGTGAGAAATTTCTACATTTGATCATTTTTATTTATTAAACTACATCAAATAATTTCTCTGTTTTGGAAAAAATGCTTTTCACTTAAGTATGCTTTTAAATGCATTTTGGTTATAGTATCTTTATTCAATTTCAATAAATTTTTGAAAGGGAAAGACCAATGCCTTCCAGGATAGGTCAGGAGATCATTCTTGCCTCTAACTTTCTAGGAAGAAGCCTAAAGAAAACGCAGAAGAAACTTTGGAAGCTCTATTTATAAACTGCACTTTCTGTGGCATTCAAAAATGTCTTTTCCTTTTTTTAGATTCAACATACAAGTGGGATCATGCAATATTTTTCTTTCTGTGTCTGGCTCATTTCACTTAGCATAACTTCCTCCACATTCAAATGAATGAACGAATGTCAAATATACAGAAAGACTTCAACAGCAGTGGGACATAGGAAGTGAGAAAGGAAATGAAGAGATGTAGTTCAAAGGTCAAAGGAACAGACATGTAGGATGATCAAGTCCAAAGAAATTATAACATGCGAACTATAAATAAACAAAAAAGTATTGCATCAGAAATTTTTGTTAAGTATATTTTATCTGCTCTTGTCACAAAAAAAGTAACTATTTGAAATGAAGGATACGTTAATTTGCTTCAGAATAGTAACCATTTTACTATCCATATATATCCCATAAGGTCAAATTCTAAACCTCAAAAATAGACAGTATTAAAATGCAAAATAGCTTCTACTGGAAAAATAACTAAAACATTCACCTCCATGTCAGTAGCTGAATGTTCAGATGCTGAATTTGAGCTGGAAGGCACTGTAGAAATCATTCTATGTAATCTTTTGTACAAAAAGAGCCCAAGGGCACAGAGAAGTTAGACAATCTGCTTAAAGTTTCACAGCTAAAAAGTCACCCAATGGTCATTTAAATTGGTAAGTCAACAATTGCTCAGTAGCAACTGTCTAAAATAGGACAAATTTCAAAACTGTAGAATGGAGGCACTGATTTTATCTTGACAAGGAATGAGGTCTTCATAGGTTTGTATTAAAATTAATTAAGAACATTTATAAACACAAACATGAGGGTACCAAAAGGGTGTGGTACACAGTAGGAAAAGGGCAGGTATTACTGAAAACAAGATTGAAGTTTGATTAGGAGGTACAAAGGCTAGTAAATCAGTATACAGAAACTTTTTTGTGGTAATTTAAAAAAAAAAAAAAAAAAAAAAAGCACCTAGCAGGGGTGTGGCTCAGTGGCAGAGAACACTTGGCTTGTGCAAGGCCCTTGTTCAATTCACAGCATTCCCCTCTAAAAAATATAAATAAAAACGTAAAGAAAAAGGAATGTTATTTGCCAAGCAAATATTTGAGAGTAGCAAGGGGAAAAGAAATTCTTGGATGTAGCCAAGTTAAAATGTTTTTAAATTACTAAGGACTAAATGAAAATAAGATGGTTCAGAGAATGCAAATTTCATATAACATATACATATAACTCTGCTTTGAAAACTCAAAAGAAGCTACAGTATGTTATTGTGTCTAGAGAGAAGTAACCAGTCTTTTTCCGTGAAAATCAGGTAACACCTAGTATGCAGTACTTTCTTGCTGTTTAGTGATGTGCATTATATGTGTAGCTATCATCCACTTGATCAAATCCACAAGAGTCTGTTCAGGATGGGGGAGGGGAGATGCTGAGGGACCAAAATGGCTATCCTCTGACATACTAAAGATCATAAAAGGTAAGAAGGAATAAACTTCCTGTTGAGCTTAGAGCAGAAAAAGGAGCATTCTTAAGACAAAAGATATAAGCTTTCAATTGAATATTGGGAACACACTTTAACAATCACAGCAACCTAAAAGAATAAAAAAAAATGGACAGAAATTTTTTCCTTTTTTCTTTTTGCCCCTTTCAGTTCTAGAGATTTAACCCAGGGGAATTTGACACTGAACTATTCCCAGACTTTTGTTTGTTTGTTTTTTAATTTGTACAGAAGGTCTCACCAAGTTGCCCAGGCTGACCTCAAATGTGCATTCCTCCTGCCTCAACCTCCCAAGTAGCTGGGATTACAGGCATGTGCCACTGCACCAAGTAATGCAGAGGTCGGGGGATTTAAACAGAAGCCAGATAACATAGCAGACAAAACTTATGGAGGAGATTGAGTTTACATAAAAAATATCAAAAAAGACATTCTAATGTATAGGCTAAATAATATTAAAAAATAGTGATATCTATAAATTTTGAGTCATAGGAATAAGAGATTAATGTCAAGGTTGACTTATAAATGAATGTCTTGATTCAGTGGCTTATCTTAAACCACATAGGATAAAAACTTCTCATTATTTAATCTACCATACTTATATAGCATACCATTTTACTCCAATAAATTTAAAACAACTATACTGTTCTATTGTATCCTTAAGGAAATCTTAAGAACTTTAATGTGTTCATCACACCATGGCTCACGGTGCCCATTATAAGATGTTAAAGGGTTGCTTTAAGAAACAAGTATGTGTCAAACACACATTTTCTGTAAAAACACAAATCTAAGTAAAAAAGACTTGAGGCAAGAAAATAGGCAGTCATTATTCTTTTTTTTCCATAAGATTGTTTAAAAGGGGAAAAAAGCCTAAAAATAAAATAAGTTAATTTTAACTAAATTGCAGAGAGCAAAAATTTTAACTAAATTGCAGTGAATTTAGTATGAAGCATAAGCTTCATTATATCAAGAAGGAAAATTACTTATAAAATGTATGACACAAATATAATTTTAATGCCTATTCATGAATATTATATATGTATACATATTTTCAAAATATAAAATAAAGAAATATTGATACTTATATGTTCTTTATATGAATAACAGAAACTGTTGTCAATGGAGATACAGAAGAATGTGGTAAGAAGTGAAATGAGGAAGGTAGAAATATGAAGTGCTAGAAGCACACATTATTTTTCAAGTAACTATCATTTTTGCATATATTGATATTTCTCAAAACGAAAACAATATAAAAGTATAAGTTCCTTCATTTTATGTCTCAAATATAAATCAGGAGCTGTAATAAATGACTCAAATATTAATCAAGAAAAAACAAATTAAAAATAACTAGAGACATTTTGAAAAAGAAGACTGGAGAAAGAGGGCTGATATTATTGGATATTAAAAGCCTATAATATGTAGAACAGTCTGGAATTAATATAGGTCAATAGGAGAAACAATTCCAAATCTGAATTCACTTTTATGATAAGGCAGCAAGACAAATCAATTGGAAAGGATATAATTATTCAAAATTAGTTATATAAAAAGAAAAATAATGTTGAATCTTATTCAATGCACAGAACAAATACAAGTTTCAAAGGGATTAAAAAACAAACACACAAAAAAATATTAAAACTCACTACCCTAAAATACTTTAAAAATATCAAATCTCTGGTTGACACAGGATGTTCTAAATTGAAGCATAATACAAGAAATAATAGGAGAGGTTATACTGGCCAAATTATATTGTTTGTTATATTGCCTACTGCATGCATGTACAAATATGTATTAACAAATCCTATCAGTATGTACAAGTATAATGTACCAATAAAAATGTGAGGAAAAATTATGTATGTATCCATAAGTTTGAAGGCAATAAGCAAATTATGAAAGAAATTTCTATCACAGACAAGGGTCAACACATATGTAGGTGCAAACAAGCAAATATGGTAACCAAAACACCAAGACTCCAGTGGGTAAATATATATAAAACACAAGCCACAGAGAAATAAAATCTAGTCAATGAAGATATAGAAAGTGACATAATTATATTAAAATTGAAAATTCAAATTAAATCAATGTAAGATTTACAAAAAGCAAATTAGCAAAGTTTGTTTTATTTTGTTTTGTTTAATATAAGACTCCTAAATTTTGGCTACCCCGAGTACTTTAAGAAAAGGTACCTCATAGGCCGTTGCTTGGAAGGTAAACTGATAACAACCTTTCTCAAAGGCAATCTGGCAAACAGACATACACAAACCAACTCAATAAGGAAAATAAATTACAAATTTATTACAGAGAAGTGAGCATTATGCAAGAGAACACTAAGAATTGAGGCAGAAATGGATGTTGTTTAAGTGGAGTCAAGGAAAAGTTTCTATTCCTTACAGAATAAGGTATTCCAAGTGCTTTTCCAGCTGTTATGAAGGACAAGGCATGTATTTTGGTTTATACTGTTTCTAATTTATTTTGTAACTAATACTACTAGAAAACTATAATTAAATAAATCTATATACATTTTTATATTTTGTATGTTTATATATTTATATTTGAATGCTATTTATATATTATTTATATATAGATCTATATTATATATAACTGTCAGTTTCTATAAATCCATATACATACTTATCCTTACTCTGTCCTCATTTTATACACATTCTTGGGACAGGCACTGGTCCATTGACCACATTTTGTGCAACAGTGTTCTAAGTAACCAGTACCTGAGGCACACTAATGACCCTCCAGCTTAACATTATTAGAAATATAACAGACTATGTTGTCAATATGTTATCATTCACAAATGAACCACCCTCATTTCAAGAAAATTTTAAAAAGACATTGGGTATAAAATTTGATTGCTCTATGCCAGCCTTGAAAAATTGTTTTCTCTCATTTTAAATAACTAATGTATAATCTGCTTTGCAAATCTACTAACTGCCAAATATGATGCAAACCATAGCACATTAGTCATCATTATTTCTTAAAATTTTACACCTTTTTAGCCAATTCTCACCAAATCACTCTACATTTAAGATGTAATTCCAATCGAAATATCAACTGGGTTTTTAAAATGTTTTGTTTTCAAGAGAGTTGAGGAGAATTCATTCTCAAGTTCACATGGAAGAGAAATGCTTAAAAGCATATCTGGTTAAAAACAACAACAGGATGAGGTGATTTTTACCTGCTAGCTGCCAATTAACCCTATGAAGCAACAGAAATCAAAATAATGTGATTCTGACCATAATGACTGTATAAAACTTGTAAATAATAAAACAACCAACAAACATTTTATTGGGCATCTATTATGACCAAAGAATGTGTTAAACACTTTATATTCTTTTTGTCTGTTCCTAACAACCCTGCAAATTAGATGTTATCATTATTTCTCTTCTAATGAAACATGCTTAGAGAGGTTAATTAACTTAGCTAGTAGTTGGATGGGTAAATAAAAAACAAATTATCAGTAGGGAAAAAAAGGTGTTCAAATCAAATGTTAAAGCAGCATTTTTACCTAAATGGGATGATTATTTTCAAAATGGCTACTGGCAAGAATCAATTCCAATGGAGGTGTACAAAACAATATATATAAAAAACAAAACTAGGCATTCTAGAAAAATATGAAAATTTAAAAATAATTGTAACATGAAGACTATCTTTCTATGAAGACGGAACACAGAAGTTAGAATTGATTGAAAAACAAAAACAAATAAAACCCCAGGTCTCTAACAAGAAGTTTTTCAAAAACACGGGAAAAAATATTTGCCCCCCCCCCCCCCACACACACACACACACTTGAAAAGGACAAGCAACTTAACAGAACACTGTAAGAAGACTAAGAGAGGTTAACAGGAGAAACAGCTGCTACAATGCAGAAGGTTGTAAAGCAAATCTACGGCACTGACCAGAATTCAATATCTGATTATCCTTCAACTTAGGAACTGATACTTCAGAAACAGGAATATATTCAGATTGCCTGTGAATAAACTGTTTCTTATTTGCTAAATGCTTTTTCCTTATTTACTCCTGTTTCAATACCCAGCTCAAACTTCCCTTCCCACCTCCGGTCCAAAGTGAATCCATCTACACATCCCTGAACATAACTTTGAGGGCCTAGTGGTTCTTCAGAGGTGTGTAAAGGCAAGGCAACCCAATAGGGAAGAGTCAAATCACAAACAGTGTGAGGATAGGTGTCTGTGTGGATGAGTTAATAGGGACCACAAAGGCCAACAGAAGTAAGGTCTGAGAGGAGGAAGAAACAGATGCAAAGCAGGCCATATTAGATTCCAAAACCTCAGGTAAACCAACTAAAAAAGAAAAGATAAGAAAAGGCTTATGGTGAGGGATTATGGTATGGTAAGGGATTATTCCTGGTCATTCCTGAAACTAAGCTGAAATTAACTTTATAAAAAGGTGATGGAGGTGTATGAAAATAATATTCCTTGAGAGAATAATATGAAAAAAAAAAATCCTCTTTCAAAGTTGCTTGCAGTAGCCAGGCATAGTGGCACACACCTATAAACCAGCTACTCAACTGAGGCAGAGGATTACAAATTCAAAGCAAGACTGGGCAACTTAGTAGAACTCTTGTCTCAAAAAAAAAGGAAAAAAGGACTGGTGATGCAGCTCAGTGGTAGAGTGCCTTTGCACTGAACCTTCATTAGCTCCCACCTTATAGGGTACAAATCTTTTTTTTTCATAGCCACATACAAGATATGAATGCAGAATACTGCATACATTATTGACAAAATGTTTTAAATACCATAATTGGAACTGGAATTGGTATAAATTTTATTAATTCTTTCTCCTTAATCTAAGAGTAGAGTCCTTATATGTACTCCTTTTACATAAAGATTAAAAAGTTAAGTGTGATTAACATTTCTAAGATTTTAAGATTATTTTAATAAATCATAATTCTGCTGATTTTTTTTGAAATATATGTCCAGAATACTGATACATTATTCAATGTACTGCCCTACTACTCAATCTGTAATTTATCCACTTATCATTTGTTCATTAACACATACTGGACATGTGTTGAATGAAAAATTATAAATGAATACATTATTTTAAATGACCCGCAGTCCTCTATTGTACATTGTATCTTCAGATTCCTTCATCCTACACATCTCCTACTTTGTCCCCTTTGACCTATGTCTCCTCCTTCCCTTGCACCCCACCACCCAGCCCCTGGTGATCATTATTTTATTCTCTAATTCTGCACAGATGACTTTTCTTGGTTTTAGTTCTACATGTAAATGAAATCAGGCAAAATTTTTATCTGTATCCAGCTTTATTTCACTAAATAATACCCTTCAGGTTCATTCATGTTGAGGAAAAAACTTTTCAAAGTCTGAACAATATTCCATTGTGTGTGTGTGTGTGTGTGTGGGTGCGCGCGCGCACGAGTCTCCCCACATGTGTACACACATCACATTCTCTTTACCTTTTTGTCCACTGACAGGTTGTTTCCCTGTCTTGGCTATTTTGAATGAACAATGCAATGAACACAGAACTGCAGATACCATAATCAAGTGGTTATTTTGCCTCCTTTTAGTTTATACCCAGAAGAGTGATAACTGGATCATAATTTTATTTTTAATTTCTTTGGAAACTTCCTACTGTTTTCATAATGGATGAGTCAATATGCATTCTTACCAAGAGTGCACTAGGGTTCCCTCTTTTCCACATCCTCACCAAAATCTGTTATCTCTTTCTTTTTGACAACATGAGGACTATAGCTAATTAAACTGAAAGAGGGGTTTTTGTTAAACAAGATTGTAGATGCCTCCCCCACCCCCAACACACACTCAGTGTGAGATGATATGTAAGTTAATTTATTTCATTATAGTACCAATATTACTATGTATACATATCCAATGACAATGTCATAAATTTCAAAAAATAAAATTTGTTCTTAAAAAGGATCTTAAAATCTACATGAAAATTTTAATTAACATGCTAAAGCCTTTAAAATTTTTGTTTAAAAGGAAAAAAAGTAATTTATAAGAAAATTTTAAAGTAACTCATAATCAAGCCCGGTTTATTTTAGATTTCTCTAACCTATATTTCCTAATATGGGTTTTATTCATTTTCCTTCCTTATTAAGCATGAATTTCCCTGGATGTTAAAAGTAAACAACAACAACAACAAACTGAAAGACAGAAAGTTATAGTCTCTATGCAGAAAATCTTCATGGTATTAGTAAGGAGACGTATGTGTGTGCTCGTGTGCGCACACACTCAACATAAAAAGATAAAAGAACTATAAAAATGCAGCATAGTATTATTAATAATATACATACTTTGTGCAAAAAAAGAGCTAAGCTTCAGTTAAAGGTTTTTCATTAAGTTTTATAACAGTTATTAAAAAAGAATCAGTAAAGTACTCAAATAGCAAACAATCAAATGGGAGCTGGGGAAAAACAATGTTTTGTGGACAGTACCAACCAGTATTGCTTTGAATCAAACTGAAAACAAATTACTGGGTCAAAGAAAGAAGCACAGGCACAGAGCCTTGATCATTCTAGATTGTAATATTTCCTATGTTTCAGTTTTTCTTTACTAGGAAAATAAAGGAGTGAAACTAGCTTGTCTTCAAAGGTCCCCTTTAGCTCTTAAATTTCATACATGTTTTTTAGTAGCCAATACTTTCCTATTGCAAAGATAAGCAAACTTTTGCACTGTTTTCATTATTCAAGATTAGATTTCTTTGTAGTCTGGGAATGAACACAAATAAGTAGGTCATTTCAGAATTCTAAATTATAAGAACAGATTTTAAATTGTGTTAGTGTAAGCAGTTTACAATGTATTAGCTACAAAAATATTGTTATGGGGACTGCTACAGTTTGTATCTGAAATGTCCCCTAAAGCCACATGTGCTAAAGGCCTGGAACCCTGCCCATGGGGCTATTGTGAGGTGGTGGAACAATTGGGAGGTAGGGCCTAATGGGAGGTCTTAGGTTACTGGAGGCACGCCCTTAAATAGGATCATGGAAAACTGATCTTTTCTTCTCTCTCTTTTCAATTCTTGGCTGCCATGAGGTGAGTAGCTTCCTTGGCTACCTGCTACCACCACGACGTATTTCCTCACTATAGGCCCAAAGCAACAGGCCAATCATACAAGGACTAAAATCTCTGAAACTGTGAGGCAAAAGAGACATGTTCTCCTTTTAAGTTGATTACGCCAGGTATTTTTTACAGTAATAGAAAACCAATGAATACAAAAACAGAGGTACCTGATACATGTTATATAGAAAGTATTGCATCAATAATAATTATTGAATTATCCCAATTACCTGATGGATAAGGTAAGTATAACCATGAAGGAGAGAATAAACTATCCTGTATATGTTCATTTCACTCACTTCTAAAGTTCCTGACTCACGTCTATCCTTTTGACTCCTTGTATAAAAGAGTCCTGATTAGTTAACAAGTTATTCTTTTTACTTATCAAGCCTACTACAATAAAATAACTTACCGCCCGAGCCGAGTCACCAAAGTCTATCTTCAACCGCCCCATGGCCCTAATGATGGCAATGATGGACTGGATAGTGTTACTGTAGACCACTGCTCTATACTGCTTACATTCCTCCTCTGAGTAGCCAGCTTCATGAATAATTCTAATGAAATGAAAGCAAAGAAAAAGCACTTTCTTTGATGAAGGGTATACTTAAATCATTAAAAAAAAAATTCAATGTTTTAAATCTACTTACTTCATCTGCTTCACTATTGTACTTTTCCCCGATTCACCAGCACCTAAAAAACAAAATAAAGAATTTCTAATTTCAACATTCAACTTAAGTAAATCCAACTCCCAGAACACAGATATACACTATGGGTCTCTTAAGAAAATGAGATACAAAGCAGCAACTACATAGGATGAACAAGTGTAAGACCCACTATACAACATGAGTACTACAGTTCATAATAGTGTAGTATATTTGGGATTTCTTTCTATTTTATTAGAAATTTGTTTTGTTTTTGCTTTTGTGGTGCTGGGGACCAAGTCAGGGCCTTGTACATGTTGAGCAAGCGCTTTAACCACTATAAATACCCATCCCCGTATTGAGAATTTTGGTCAAATAAGTGAATTATAGCTGTTGTTGGCATGGGAGAAAAATGTATAGTTAGATAAGCTGATAGAAATATTAATTTCAACTGTATTAACCATTTGAGACTCGGTGTGTGTGTTTGAGAGACTTAGTTATGTGCCATGTAGTATACCTTAAAAATATATAATAAGATTTATTTAAAAAAATAAGTGAGCTTTATTAATTCAAAATATATGGAAACTTTTTCAGATGCAAGTCCTATTGTCTCTTTCTTCATAATATACTCAAATTCAATAAACTCAATTGAAAAAATCCTTTCATTGTTGTTTGTGTATATCTTCTAAAGCTCTAACAAGTTCCATCTTGTATTAAAACTGAAGCACTATAAATGAGTTTCGTTCTAGGTTTTAGTCCATATCAGCAGATGTTTTCACTGCTTGGCCAATTGGTTTTAACTTTTGGCTCTTGTGAAGTAGAATGGCAGCGGTACTGAGAAAGTGCATATAAAGTTTAAAACACAAATAGGAAAAGAAGAACTCAAATTATCATTATTTGCTGATGACATGATTCTATATTTAGAGGATCCAAAAAACTCTACCAAAAAACTTTTAGAATTAATTAATGAATTCAGTAAAGTAGCAGAATATAAAATCAATACCCATAAATCAAATGCATTTATATATATCAGTGATGAATCCTCTGAAAGAGAAATTAGGAAAACTACCCCATTCACAAGAGCCTCAAAAAATAAATAAATAAATAAAATGCTTGGGAATCAATAAAAGAGATGAAAGACCTCTACAATGAAAACTATAGAACATTAAAGAAAGAAATTGAAGACCTTAGAAGTTGGAAAGATCTTTCATGCTCTTGGATAGGCAAAATGAATATTGTCAAAATGGCCATACTACCCAAAATGCTATACAGATTCAATGTGATTCCAATTAAAATCCCATCATCATCCCTTATAGAAATAGAGAAAGCAATCATGAAATTCATTTAGAAAAAGAAGAGAACCAAAATTGCCAAAGCAATCCTCAGCAACAAGAGTGAAGAAGGAGGCATCACAATACCAGTACTTAAAATATACTACAAAGCTCTAGTAATAAAAACAGCATGGCATTGGCACCAAAATAGACATGTAGACCAATGGTAGAGAACAGAAGACACAAAGACAAATTCACATAAATACAGTTATATGAGATAACTGGACAAAGTTATATGAGATACAGGACAAAGGCGCCAAAAACATACATTGGATAAAAGACAGCCTCTTCAACAAATTGTAAGAGAGAACTGGAAATCCAAATGCAGCAAAATGAAAATAAATCTGTCTCACCATGCAGAAAATTCAACTCAAAGTAGATCAAGGACCTAGGAATTATTCCAGAGACCCTGAGCCTAACAGAGAAAAAAGAAGACCCAAATCATCATGTCAGATTAGGCCCTGACTTTTTTTTTTTTTTGAGGGGGGGTGGAGGGAGGGAGGGAGGGGGAGAATTTTTTAATATTTATTTTTCATTTTTCGGCGGATACAACATCTTTGTTTGTATGTGGTGCTGAGGATCGAACCCGGGCCGCATGCACGCCAGGTGAGCACACTACCGCTTGAGCCACATCCCCAGCCCCTAGGCCCTGACTTTCTTAACAAGACTTCTAAAGCACAAGAAATAAAATCAACAATTAATAAATGGGATGGACTCAAACTAAAAAGCTTCTTCTCAGCAAAAGAACCAATCAGTATGATGAAGAAAGAGCCTACATTCTGGGAGCAAATTTTGCCACAGGCATATCAGATAGAGCACTAATCTCCTGGATATATAAAGAACTAAAAAAAAACTAGCATCAAAAAAACAAACAACCCAATCAATAAATGGGGTAAAGAGCTGAACAGATACTTCTCAAAAGAAGATATACTTTTGATCAACAAATATATGAAAAAATGTTCAACATCTGTAGTAATTAGAGAAATGTAGATCAAAAGTACTATAAGATTTCATCTCACGCCAGTCAGAATGGCAGTTATCAAGAATACAGACAACAAATAAGGTTGGCGAGGATGTGGGGGAAAAGGCACACTCATGCATTGCTGGTAGGACTGCAAATGGGTGTAACCACTCTGGAAAGCAGTATGGAGATTCCTAGAAAACTTGGAATGGAATCACCATTTGACCCAGCTATCCCTCTCCTCTTCAGACTATACCCAAAGGACTTAAAAACAGTATACTACAGGGACACAGCCACATCAATGTTTATAGCAGCACAATTCACAATAGCTAAACTGTGGAATCAACCTAGATGCCCTTCAATAGATGAATGGATAAAGAACCTGCGGTATATATACCCAATGGAATATGACTCAGCATTAAAAGAGGATAAAAGCATGGCATTTGCAGGTAAATGGATGGAGTTGGAGAATATCATGGTAAGTGAAGTAAGTCAATCCCAAAACACCAAAGGCCAGATGTTCTCTCTGATAAGTGGGTGCTGATCTGTTATGGCGAAGGGTCATGGGGAAAATGGAGAAATTGTGATTGGGCAAAGAGGAGGGAGAAGAGGGAAGGGGCATGGCAGCAGGAAAGATGGTGCAATGAGATGGACATCATTACCCTAGGTGCATGTATGACTGCACATATGGTGCAACGCTACATCGTGTACAACCAGAGAAATGAAAAGTTGTGCTGCAATTGTGTATGATGAATCAAAATGCATTCTGCTGTCATATATACCTCATTAAAATCAATAAATTTTTTAAAAGGTTTAAAACATCTTATGTCACTACAGCTCTGTCTTATGCAATTATGTTCAACCAGCACCCCTGAACACCTAACACAGTGAACACTGGGGGGATGCAATGGTATGTTAGACAAAAAGTCCACCGGGTTTTTTCATCTTCCTTTCACACAAGTCAAAAAGCCTTTCTCAAAACTCCTTCACTCTTTACACATGCAGGGTCTCTTTATGATGAGTCCCTCCCATTGTACTACTCTCACATGAAAATATTACTAATGAAATGACCACTTACAAAGTCAGTGTCCTCTTAAATACCCTTCCTTCCCACTTAACAGTAACTGCTATCTTTATATTAAATTAAACCAATATGTCAAACCTCTCAATTGGTGGATATTGAGAACATCTGAGCAGAGACCGACAAAGGTAAGACAGGATGAGCCTGTTGCCACAGGTACACACCCTGCAGGAATTTATTACTGTCTGAGGGACAGAACTCAGGATTTTCATCACCTGAGCCCCATTTCCCCAGCCATTCCTACAGTGTTTTATGCTGAGCATTACTGAGCACTGCTGCTGGCCATGCAACAAGCCTTCAAAAATACTGTTTCCCCTGACAAATACACTTTCTCTCTTCCTCTTGTCACCTGGTGATCCTCTATCCCCTGTGTCAATCGTCCGATCCACTCCACACATGATGCTTGCTGCCTTTCACTGTGCACACATTCCTATCTGATTTCTCAGCTGCTATCTTGTGCTAGACACAGTCAACCAAACAAAAATGCTCTTAAGTTTATTTCAGCTATTTGTGATGGACAAAACTAGATGGTAACACTCCAGGCTTCCTCTTTCCCTTTGCCCCCTTTCTCCCTGGAGCCACAAACACACATGCCAACATACATTTAGACAGACAGACACACACACACACACACACACACTATATATATATATATATATATATATATATATATATACAAAAAAAAAAAAATCAGAGGCCTTGGAGACGATTTGCAGCCACAGGTTGTAGTTACATGGCCTCTGAAAAATTTGAGGCGAAAACTGCAGAATATTTACTTGTGGTCTGATATTCAAGAAATTCACCCAAGATACCCTCACATTCAATAGAAAATTAGGCACTGAATAAACAATAAAGGGCATTCTTCGCTTACAGACAGCTTTTGAATCTTTCAGAGCATCTGCCAATATAAACAATTCCAAGATAAACAACCCATTATTTATTAATCAACCACAGTGTAGTTGGCTCTGGACACAGCACAATCGCAGGCATTATGGCTCACACATCTCTCTAAGCAAGGGGCAGTCCACCAAGCCTGCAAGGGCGGGCAGTTTCCAGTAGGGTTGTCTTCAAGTGGCCACCAGTTTTTGGAGTACTGAATGCTGAGTCAGCAGCTGCCATGCTGGGGCATGTCAGATCCTAGGACCCGTACAGAGGGTGACGATTCCACAGCCACCAGGAGCCCCAATGAGTAGTCCACCCTTCTAGTGAAACCACTTGGAAGCCCAGAGAAATGTTTGAGATAAATAAGCTCAAGAGGTTTGAGCTACACAGCGGGGGAAATCAGAAATTGTAAAGAACTACGCTGTTCCCAGTTAAACTATGTGAACACTGATAAGTTTTAAACCTGAGAAAAAAGTATAATCTTCTGAGATTAGATATTACCTTTAAATTCATATTTGATTTATATCTCTTTAAAATAACTGACAACATGGGACACTTAGCTTATGTTGCAATAAGCATCCAGTCTGTGACTTGTGGTTCAAAAATTCTGAAATTGGCTTAACATTAAAGAAAAGAAATACCAGTCTTATTAACTGGGTTCCTACTTTCTTTTTTACTAATGAGGAAGTACTCTGTGGAATAGATAGCCAGAGGCAGACACCCTGCAAAAACCTCTCCAAGCTTAGCAATTTATGTAATCTGTTTTCTCACTTCCATATGGAGAGATTCCTAACAGAAAAATTAGAAACGCTGCATGGTGAAAGGTTCAACATGCTTAACACAGATGGGCTTCCCATAGAGCACTTAGGAAAGAGTTAAAAGATTGTTTTCCACAATCACAGTCGGAACTGTCACATGACTGGCAGGAAGCAATTAAAAAAAAAATCTATGAAGGGATGGTATAGGGACAGGGGTAGGGAAAAAGGGGTACCTCTGTCCAGAAAGTACTCAGTACTCAGCCAGGAGGCTAATACTCTTCCCTTAAATCCTGAGCGGCATAAAAAATGTTCCCACCCCACCAACAGCAACTTCAAGAAGAAGCAAGAAATCCTTACACAGCATGTGTCAGTTAGGAAAGATCAAAGTGTGTGAACACTGGGATCATAAGGGCCGACCAGTCAAGGTGACTATATGGCCTATAAAGCTAGTCACTATGGAATGAGGTAGCCTTCAGAGGAGGGGAAGGGAGGCCTGAGGCTCCCAGAGGCTGAGAATGTGGACATATTGCTCCTAGCAGGTCTGTGGCCCTCCCTCAGGTCTCCTTGGAGGAGGAAGTAGCTGAGAAAATTCCATCTCTGAGAGCAAATGTGCAGCCCAGCAGGTGTGTGAAGTGGAGCTCAGCAAAACAAACACAACTGCATGCACAGATGCTGGAAGGGCACAGGAGACAGCACAATAACACCAAGAGGGAACACATCTGCAGTTTGGGGTCCCAGAGGCACCACCTACTAATGGGATCCATAAAAGGGAAATGTAGAGAGGGAAGACAAGGGAAGGCAGAGGGAGAGGGAAAACGAAAAACAAATCAAGCTAGATCCCAATTCATTGAATAGAGGTATACAATTTATTACTATAAAGATGACTATCAAAGAGTGTCTCTGTCCCTGATTTTACTAAAAGACAATATAGGAGGCTTTAACATTTTAACTGATGGCAAAGGTTAAAAACAAAACCAACCAACCAAACAACAACAACAACAACAAACACTGACCTTAAAAACAAATACATTAATTTTTTAAAGAACATCCTTTGTCCAATTCTCTGCCTAGTATCACATTTAACATGGTGATTTACTCAAATAATTTGAATTTTCCTGACACCACTACTTTCCTTCATCAAATTCTAATTATTCATAAAGATTTTAACAACTTAAAATGTTTACACTAAATCAAACTAAATTTTAATTTAGTTTAAATGGAATAGATTACTAAATTACAAGTGCATTTAAAGTCATTTCTATTTATCATAGTTCTTCTATAAGAATAGCAATATCAAGTTCTTTTTATTTAAGAGACAAGCAAATAAAGGCATAATGGGTATAATAGGAAATAAAAATTAAAAATAAGAGGTTTAATTCTTCCAGTTAAAAGTAAGGAAAAAGATTCCCCCCTCCTTTTCTTTAGAGCATTTACTTTAGGAAGACTATAATTAGGAGTAGCTTTCCTCTCTTTGAAATATAAATATGTATATGTGTGTGTGTGTCCTTTTGAAAACTAAGCAGTCCTTTTGCCAGCTTGATGATGTGGAGTATCTTTATCAAGGCCTGGGAATCCTCTTTGAAATATAAACTTCAAAGACACAAGGACCCATCACTCAGTGACTGTGGGAGGGTAGGAGTCTATTTCTTATTACCTCCTTTCCTCAAGACCAGAAGCTTATTTCCCTCTGGATGAGGCCAGTTGGCCTAAAACAGATGGTCACTCCAACTGGTATAGGACGCTTAGGACGAGCATGTGTGACAAAAGGTGGGGTCAAGTTCTCCTATCTAAGGGCTGTTACTGTTCATGTTTTCAACAGGTATGTAACAGGTTGTACGAGGTTGGCTATACAAAGGGCGAGATTACTTTCTGTCTTTACAATCTCTTAGCAAGTTGCCTAGAAGTCACACCACCTTCTGATGTAATGTTTATTCAATAATATAAATGTTTTCATTCTCTATTACTTTCATGAAGAGGAATTCTAGGATGAGAGAAGATTTTGTTTTTAATTGTAATGCTCAAGCAGGGGAATAATCTAGGATCTTCTTTATTTAGCTATAAGAAGCTTAAAACTTATATTTAAATAAACACATGTATACGGATATGTATGTATACACATACACGTACGTGCATGAGTGATATACCTGAAATTCTTGGATATAAGAATAATTTGACAATACTCATAAACCCCAAAATCTAGATCCTCAAGATGATCCACTTTCCTCAATCTTAACTCCTCACAAAATGACATGCTAAGTCATTCATGCCTAAGATAGGTATAATACCTTCATACATATTAAGAATGAATGTACACAAGAGTAATAAATCAATGTTCAAAAACTATGTTTACTGTAGAACATTTATAATAGTTAAAAAATGAAATCAATCTAAATATTTGAAGACAGATAAGTGTATAAATAAAGTGTGAGGATGTGTGTGTGTTGACAGCTTAATTTTGGAACTTTATCCTCCAGAACTGTGGAAGAATAAAGTTAACGTGGTTATTATTTGGAAAAGAAAAAGAACAAATGTGTACACAAGACTCCTAAAAAGACAGGACAATTTCATAAAGAAAAAATGTGTGGCGCTTGAAGCTCCATCCTGACAGCCTTAACAGTCATGATTCAGTAACCCTAACTGGTAGACCAATGTTTCTCTACAATTAGGGTCTGCAGACCCAGAAGATGAGGGTGAGGAAGAATGGAACTGGAGAACACAATGGTGGTAGTCCAAAGTTTTCTGCATCAATTTTTAATTCAGTGTTTTTATTTGTATAGGAATAAAAATGAGAAACTGAGTCACCTAGATGACTTCACATATCTAACAGTCACACAATGTTAACATCTATATCTGAGTTTGTATTTATAGATACTTATGTTTTATATATATATATATATATATATATATATATACATACATATATATATATATATATACACATATATATATATATATATCAATATGTATTTATAGACAGACATAAATATGTATTGATGTGTATTTATGGATACATTAAGATCCTTAAGAAGTGTCAACGGTATGCCTTAGGGACCCTCCTATGCACAACTCCGTCTGATCTGGTTATCAATCACCTGACTTTTGACCACTGAAAACAACAGCTGCATCCCCAGCTGGACCACAGGAACATGTCACTGGGAGTGAAATTCCTTATGCTTATGGGTCTTTTATCAACCATTAAACAATACATTTTATGAACTAGGATATGTAAAACTTCTCTCTCTCTCTCTCTCTCTCTCTCTCTCTCTCTCTCTCACACACACACACACACACACACACACCAATCACTTTTGGATACAGCAAATTCCTCCCCCTATTCCCAAGAAAAGAAGGACAATAAGGAACCAACCAGATTCCTTATCTGGTCTCTATGTGAAAGTTATCAAGAAAGATCACAGTGCTAAAAGTATGATGTGAAAAATGGCCCACAAACACCATTTTGCATTATCATGTCACAGAAAACAATATTAAAAGATGAGGCCCAAACAGGAAAGTGGCACTGAGAGGCTATGAGAAAGCTGGGATGAGAATTTGGACAGCACTGCTTACACCTGTCAATGAAATCACAGTTGGGGGAAGATGTAATTACCATCCAGCTTGGGACACTTTTGAGGTCAGGCAGATTTACTATATATTATAGATATTAAAATAACTGGGAATCCCTAAGTTCAGGTTCCAGGACTGACATGGGCAAGGCATGAAATCTATGACTGGAGTCATAATCAAGGAAGAAGCCCACCTTGATTTTCAATTTGTGAGAACCAGATATGAATTTGTTTCTGTCCTGTGGACCCAAGAGTCGTGGACTAACCCTGTGCCAAGTAGTATTACTTTAATTATCCTGAGATAATGAGGGAACAACAAAAGATGTTAATGATGCATTTGCACCAAGTGAAGATCAAATGATAATCACTACACACTTCACAAATCCGAGCTACAGTAGTTTACATAGTGGAAAGATGTGGGAAAATTAGTCATTAGAAGTCAACTGTAGAAGTGGTATGCCAAAAAAGACTCACACTGCAAGTGCAATTCACTTTAGCTAACTGTAAGATTACTTTTACTTTTTAAATTTGCTCCCTATGACAGTTTACACATTTATGAAAATAATTTAGAATCACTCAAGAGGGATATATTTACTTCATTGGGGAGCATATGCATCACTCTGTCCAAAGTCTAACTGTTCTTGCTTTTGCTAAGCTATTCACTATTAAGGACTGGTAAATAAGTCACAGATATATACTACCAGCTTTTCTTAGGTCAAATTACACTTTTTGATGGGCCTCTTGCATCTGTGAACATGTGTGAGCAGAGGACTGGCTGCCTATGTTCACAATTTCCTCAGAAGAGTGTGTGTGTAGAGAACAGCCTTGGGAGATAGAGATACTGTGTTCCACTGGAGCAGAGGAAGGTTTGTTTACTGTCCAGTATAATAAATGTAATGCATCCTTCAGAACAAAGGTCAGGCTGACTTACTGTGCATTATATACAAAGAAAATGAGGAACTCCCTAGTTCAGGACTCCTCAACTATAATACAACCTAATGCTGGTGTAGCCGTCACATGGTTCTCTCATGTCATCATCAGAGAACTGAGGCTTGTTACAACTCCACAAATGCTGACTCTGGAGACTATAATGACTGTACTGAAGTACTTCTTGCATATGAACTAGGAATCTTCTATCTTTTACCAGCACCCATGATTCTAACAGGTTCCCAACTGTTCTGTGTCACTTTTAATTAATTCCCAAATGTCTGGTAACTAAGCACACTTCTAGCCATTGTCTTTAAAACTGTACTACTTTGAAATTTCAAATCCTTTTTTTCTTTCTCCAAATGGCATCTAAAGCAGGTTAATCTAACAAATCCAATGAAACAGATATAATAGGGATTCTTATAAAAGCATGGTAGCAGTATCACAGCATCTGTAATTTGTTAGAACAAGCCAAAACTTACTTAGAAACTCTGGAAATAGGGTCTAGAAATCTGTAACTTAAAATCCCTCCAAATGATTTTGAGGCAAGAAAAATATTGAGGACCACATCCTATTTTTATTAGTGACCAAAATATATTCATTAAGTTGCTGACTAGATATTAAAAACCAAAACATTATTTTATTAAAAAATTAGATTTTTTTCTTCCTTCACCCCCAAATATACAACTAACAAGTAGCATTATTTTACTTTTTTTGCACACTGCTTAATAAAAGACATCTGGATTCTCATATCTAATTCTGCACTTCATATGTCATAGTACATTACTTTGGCTGAAGTATACCAAGAAAATTCATTTCCACACAATTATATAATAGATAAAGTACAAGTATTTTAACAGCATTTATAGATAACCATGAATAGTCTTTGATTCTATACGGAAATGTGAAAAAGGGGGTACCATCCTAAAGTGTTGCTATGTGAAATCTGAACCATTTCTATAAACTTTTCATACTTCGGTACATTAAATCCACTGGTCTATCTTATACTGAAATAGACATTTTGTTAATGTCTGTTTTAGAAATTGATTCACTGAGTTATGCAGAGCTAAATATTGACACAGCCCATGATATTACTATACACACACACATATATGTATATTTAAGTTGTCTTTTTAATGTTACCCAAAATCTCATCAGAAAAGGCTTAAAATCTTGGGAAGACTTCAAGATTCCAGTGGCAGAGAGGTTTCGTGTGTGTGTGTGTGTGTGTGTGTGTGTGTGTGTTTAATTTTTTTCCCTTTTTTTCTTGAAAGCTTATTTCACTACTGACACATTTACTGTTAGCTGTTTTCTTCAGAGTGAAAGGCTAATGCTGCCAAAACCCCAAGTCAGACTAACCACAGCTTGCCATCCTTTCAAGTAAAATCAGTTTCCTAATAAAAGGACAATTACCAGTTCACAACTCATCATACAACCTCTCTCCTCAGGAAAACTACCATGCTTTGGTATTTAGCAGGAGTACTTCAGGTGCACTTCCTATTTGATCATGCAGAATACTAAAGAGATGTGTGCTTAATTTTTCCTGCCTCTGCTATTTTTCTTTAAACCACAGGTACGAAGTAGTGAAAAAAATTACAGTAATAGTAGTACAATTTGATGTTTCTGTCTTTATTCCTGCTAATGTGCCAGCATCCTGACCCATTAGTACTTTGGTACCACTGGTACAGTAACATCACAATAGAAAAAGGCAATCCATCAACATCCTACTATTATTAAGAAAATGGTACCCTAGACTGCCCCTAGGGTCTGTAGGTCATTCCAAACACTGATGATTTAATGTCCTTCTCACCCACCTGAACATAAACTAGGTGAGGAGTAAGGTCCCTTGGTTTTCATAGCCATGGTATTCCCAGGGAATACACCTATTGTCTACTATACTTGGCACATTGCAGGAGCTCAACAGACTGGCGGGGGTGGGGGGGGGGGAGGAAGGTATTCCATGGTATTCCACAAAGCATAAGAAAATGTTAAGTGAATATTTACATGAACTATGGGAGGAGATCCAGAATTTTGGCAAAAGACAGATGAAACAATGAAAGAGTGGTGGAAACTTATGACTGTCCACTAAAACTTTCTCTTCTTTCACTTACTGAATGGAAGAGTAGTGGCTGGAGCAGGAATGTAGCTCCATGGTAAGCACTTTCCTAACATGTGTGAGGCCTGGGTTCCAGTGATGCCCAGCACAAAACAAAAAGGACAACAAAAAGACAGTGGCTGGGAGCATGTCTGTCCCTCTAGAGACAGCAACAAGTCTCACCCTCCCCTGATGCTGGGTGGAGCCACATCCCCACATTTCTCACCAAAGTCACATGATGTGTGTGTGTGTGTGTGTGTATAAAAGAAAAGGGCAGCCATGGACCCTCTCTCTCCTGCCCCTTCAGGTGAGAATGGGTATCACTATGGATTTGTTGTGAACATGTGGATTAGGACGATGCCCAGGAGATAGCTGAGCAAGAAGACAGGAACTTGGGTCTCTAGACCATAGAGGCAGAATACCCCTGCATTACTTAACATTAGCTATCTTACATGGAAGAAATAAACATTTGTTTTCTTTAGGTCTCGATCAAGTTAAGTTTCTTTGGTACAGAGCCTGGTTTTTTGCTGACAATATTTTTAAAAGGTGACTGACTTTAAATATATGAACACACACACACACACACACAATTCTAAAACCTACATATGTTTAAAAAACACCATGAATAAAGTAAAAAGGCAAAACTACAGGCTAGTTTTAAAGTACAAGTATTTTAACAGCATTTATAGATAACAGGCTAGGGAAAATATTCACGATTAATGAGTATCAAAGCACAGATTTCTTTAATACAATGAGAACTATCATTAATTCACAAGAAAAAAATGATCATATTCATGAATATGGGGGTTGACTAAAAAAAATCCTGGGGTGCTGTAGGTATCACTTGTTTCCCAGGAACACTCCAGGGCTCCAGATAAGTTTAATCACTAGCAAATATTTATTCAATATTGACTGTGTGCCAGGCACTATTCTAGGCACCTGAGACATTCTGAAAGAAGAGCAAAAAGCCCACAAAAACAACCAATAGAGGCAGAAAAAAAAAGAAAGCACAGAATTTTAAAATTATCTATAAATATACATATATTCATGCACAAGAAAAGTGCATGGGAAGAAATACACTGAAGAGATGTTTATAACTGAGTAATGCAATTTTATTCCTCAAACATTTCTGCAATTTCCAAATTTTTACATTGTACATAATAAGACTGAATCAAAATTATGTAATTTATTTAGAAAAATTCAGTCACATCTCTCCCATGATTAAAGCTGAATAAAATCATCTTCTTTAAACTCATTTGCATCTACCCACCTTCCCATCGCATCACTCATGCACATAAATCTCACACTCTAGTCATAGCAATTTACTTTTACTCTCAAGTTTCAGGATCAGCCCTGCCTCCCTTCCTCCCCTGCACTTTCTCCCAAATTGAGCCACTTATAAACTTGGGTCCTAAAAGGGGACCATACTGTGTTTAAGCAAGGGTACCTCTGGGGGTCCAATTTTCCCAACCAAGTCACCTCCAGTTTTCAGAGACTACAGTAACTGAGTTGACACCAGGTTGTTACATGGCCCAGTATGGCAGGAGGAGTGACAACCAACAACCACCAAGACTACAGCCCTACACAAACTTACATGAGATCTGAGGCTGTCACTTAGAGGGCACTTGGGCAAGCAGGCTCAAATCACAAGCTGCAGCATGGTGATTTTGGATTTTGGCTGTGATGCCAGGGGCATCGAGGAGAGAGCCCTCACCTTCTAGACCAGAGGAAGCAGAGCACATCACATCCAAGGGACCAGACTGTCCTTGACAGAAAGGGCTCACGGAAACCACACTTTCCTCCTCTCCTGCCTGTCCTTTGTCCCCCTATACTGATCAGGAAGAACAGCAGATGGGGAGCATGGCAAGGGACAAAGCATTTTAATCTAAACATTACATTAGTGGACTGTTTACACTATCAGACCTAAGCTTTAAACATTTTGAATTTTTTAAAACATTTTGTAGTTTTTCCCTACTGATTGCAGGAGACAGCCTGATTTTAGGCTAAATTAAAATAATTTTACCCCTTTATACCCAAGCAACAGTGTGAGTCCACTCTTGAAAGCCTCCTTATTAATACCTAACTAACTGGTTTTAAAACATTTAGAAAAAGGTATAAATACTGTGCTTTTGCTTTGCCATCTTCATGACATGACTTCCATCTCAGATGCACATTTAGGATCCCACCGGCACATGTGTCTTGCAGTCAGTGGGAGGGAAAGAACAAGCAAGGGAATTGAAGGGATGCCCTTTCCTCCTAAGACAAGACCTAAAAGTTCCCACTGCTTCTACTCATGCCCCCATGGCCAGAACCTAGTCTTTTCATCTCAACAGGTTACATGTAAGGCTGGGAAGGAGCGTCAGTAGCTATGTGGGGATGTGCCCACAAAATAGATAATGAAGGACAATATATACTGGGGGATAACCAGAAGTCTCTGCTGTACTCCATAAGCTTATTATTAAATTTCCTTTCCTACTGTCCTACTTTAATCTTTAAAAATTAAATACTATGCAATTTGATACATGTAAATGAAAGAGCTGGAGATCTGAGGGCTTTTAAAACTTGTTTTGGTTTCCCTCTGCCTTTGAAAAAGAACAAATTAGACAAGTTGTTTAAAAACAAAATTATTGAATTAAGGTGAAGAAAAATGGTATGCAGGGAGTTAAAAGAAATTTAAATTTTAGAATGTTTGGATTGCTTTGCAAATATCTTATATTTTCACTCACTTGAAAGAAACATTAACTGGAAATAAGGAGTCCATTTTGGATATGCAAACAGTCATTAGTGAATAATACTAAAAAAAAAAAAAAAAGCCATGATCCTACATCAAAAGATTACTAGACAAACATATATGGATGGGGCTGAGGTTGTGACTCAGTGGTAGAGTGCTCGCCAAGCATGTGTGAGGCACTGGTTCGATCTCCAGCACCACATAAAAAATAAATAAATGAAACAAAATTAAAGAGTATTTTTAAAAAAGTATATGGACATATTTTCAACTAAAATAAAATCCCAAGTTATATTTACAATTTTTTTTTTTTTTAGAATTTCCCCCTATGACAGGTTGTTGTTGACAGATGAGTTCTGATCCCATCTTCATACAGCAAACTTCTCCCAGCCTCAGTCCAAAACTTAACCTCCATTTCCTCTCAGAAGTGTTTTTCTAAAATGTTTAAATCTCTATCAATTCTATTACCACAAACTTCTTTGCAAGGCATCTAAGCATGCTAGGACTTGGATCCAACTGTTTTCAGCCTCACCTCTTTTTA